>NW_026262996.1:659286-988929 GCF_947179515.1 Apodemus sylvaticus
TTTCAGTGAATCTCTGTATTGTTCTCTTTTCTATTTTACCTATTTAGGTCCTGAATTTGATTAGTTATTGCTGTCTAGTCTTCTTGGGTGTGATAGGATAACTGACTCTATTAGATACATTGTCCTGGTAGTGTGTTTTTAAGCTAGTGCCTGTGCATCTGGGATTGGGATGGTTATATGTCTACATGCTGTTTTTGGGTTCTGTCTTTGTTGGATAAGGTTTTTGGGTTTTTTTTCCCTCCCCTCTGGATTTTAGGAGAGTGTCTTGTCAGTGTTGCTTGGTAGAAGATTGTGGATCTGATAGTTGTGGCTACTGAGGATTCCAGGTAAAATGTGTTTCTGAGTATTGGTAGCTGACATTTAGGAATGGGAACAGGCTAGAGGTCTAAAGGCATTCACAGAACAGAGGAAAACAGTGTCCCACCAAAATCTACTTATTTGGTCTCCTTGGAATAGGAACACAGAGTGAAGAATGGTCACCCCAAAGGGCCTACTATAGGGTTGAGGATGAGACTGGGCAGTTGGATCTGGATGAACACAGGAGAGAAGATCTATAATCAACCTACTTCTTCCTCTGAAAGGTAGTGCCTCTGGAGTTGGGAGGGGGTTAAAGCAATTAATAGGTGGAGGGAGATTAGGAGTGGATAATCTGTAGGATCCAGATAAGTTAGGGGTATGAGGGTAAGAAGAAGGCTATAAGGAACAGGTATTTGTTACAGAGCTAGGGATGAGACTCAGGGATTCGATTTGGTGAAAGTGAAGAACTTCATTTTGCCCACTGCCAGGAGCCTCCCTGCCTGGAGAAGGTAGTGGTGGAGGCACAGAGTAGGACTCTGGTGATGATGGCTTTGAAGTGTGAGGGTCTCAGGACTTTCTAACTGTACTGAAATGCTGATGATAACTTCTAAAATGTCCTAGGAACTTTCTTGCTCTTTCTGAGGGTGAAAGACTGCTGGCTTAGGTGATTAGCACCTGTAGCCTAACAGCAGAGGATTAAGCAGTGTGGTCTTTGTTCTATCTCAGCAGGAACTCCTGGGCTCTACCTTTCAGCCTCCTAGTCAGAAGTCTTCCCAGGGAGTAAAATAGGACACTTAAAGAAGTGGTTGATGAGTTTATTACTAAGTTGTAAAAAGTTTCCTATGAAAGCTATCTAAGGGGGAAAAGTAGTTCTGACTATTAGAAAAAGGACCTGATAGCAGGCCCATTATAAAAGAGCTTAATAATCACAGATATAATTTTAGGATCTTATAGGATCCTTATTAGGATCATCATTAAGACTTAAGTCATTTATTTGTCTAAATATCATCACAATAAGACAGTACATCTTGCCAGGAGGTGGTGGCGGCGCACGCCTGTAATCCCAGCACTCTGGGAGGCAGAGGCAGGTGGATTTCTGAGTTCAAGACCAGCCTGTTCTACAGAGTGAGTTCCAGGACAGCCAGGGCTATACAGAGAAACCCTGTCTCGAAAAAACAAACAAAACAAAACAAAACAAAACAAAAAAACCAAAAAACAAACCAACCCCCCCCCCAAAAAAAAAAACAAAAAACGACAGTACATCATGGATCTGCAGAGATCTGCTCCAAAGGGGTGTCTAATTATAACAGGAAATAATAACAGGAAAAGCATGTTAATAGCAGGAATCTTTCCAAAAATGAGTCCCTTACAGCCTTGCTTAATGAGGGCTTACCTGTTCTAGATTATATAATAATCCAAAGCAGGCCATTTCAGGGTGATCACCTGCTAGTACATTAGCTTGTCCCATTATGGCTCCTGATAGCCTACCTAATTCCCAGGCTGTCTCACTGGCATGATCTCAGGGAATGCCTGCTGGTGACGGAGCCTGGGATAGTAGGATGAGATAGGGCAAGGAAGTTTTAGAAGAGCTTCAAGATCATAATAGGTGTTTGTGCCACTGATGAAATGAGCTAATACAAGCCAGATTAGATTATAGTAAAGGCAAATTTATTGGGAAACCACTCCAAAGCCAGGGATCAAAGCCAAAGAAGTCACCATGGCAAGGGGAGGAGGAGGAAGAAAATGAGGGCAAGGGCACACATTGCGGGAGGGGGGTGCGGGGGGGGGGGGGAGGAAGGGCAAGGAAAGAAGGACAAAAAAAAAAGAGCAACAGAAACAGGAGGGGGAGAGAGGGAGGTAGAGAGAGAGAAGAAGCAAAATATCTAGGGAAGGGATTTTGTGGGAAGGGCTGGAAAACTCAGATTGAGGGCAGGGTAGGGACTGAGAGATTCTGGAAGAATCTGAAAGTCAGGTCTGCTTTCATATGTAAAATATACACGGCTGTTCTTAGGGGCTAGGGAGGAAGGGAGAGAAGGAGGAAAAAGGAGGGGGGAGGGAGGAAGGGATCACTCTAGGTGTTCTGATAGAGTTGTGATAAGTGGCAAATAGAATATGCAGGATAGGTGAAGATCTGTGTTCAGACTACCTGCTGATGTTGGGATGGAGTTTACAAGTTAAGATCTGTGGGACCTTGGAAAGTAGAGATAGAAGGAAAAGGAAGGCTGAACCTGGTGTTTGATTGCAGGGCTGGGTGAGATACTAGAGGATTAGGTCTTGGGGAGCAAAGGGAAAAGTGAGGATCTACAGTCTGCCTACCTGCTTTCCTTCTGGAATTGTTACTAGGTAAATACCCAAAGATCACTCCATACAACCAAATTTTGAACTGAGAATCTGAATTAAGTCTGCTTGGAGAAAAACAGAATGCCTCTAACAAGCAGTCATAAATGCATTTAAAGGAATTTTTTTAAAGACAAAGATCACTGAAACACTACATTCTGTTAACAGTTGATGGGGGAAGACACACGCAGTTTAACAAATATTGAGAGGCTTTTGAAAGCCTGCTTGAGGATTGATAATAATAAAGTCATGGATACATCTATATATTTTAAAACTGCCTATTTGCTGGGGCCGTCTCTCTCTCTCTCTCTCTCTCTCTCTCTCTCTCTGTGTGTGTCTTTTTTTTGAGACAGGGTTTCTCTGTGTAGCCATGGCTCTCCTAGAACTCACTCTGTAGACCAGGCTGGCCTTGAACGAAGAAATCTGCCTGCCTCTGCCTCCCAAAGTGCTGGGATTACAGGCGTGCACCACCACCACCCGGCTTGGGACAGTCTCTCAACTAGCCTCCTAACTTAATGGGACTTCTCTGCTATTCCTTTTTGCCTTTTTTATCCTTTTCTCTGTCTACCTCAGCCTTAGCTGGTTTGGTTTTGTTTTAAAGATTTATTTATTTATTATATCTATGTACACTATTGCTGTCTTTAAAACACCACAATCAGATCTTGTTACAGATGGTTGTGAGCCACCATGTGGTTGTGATTTGAACTCAGGACTTTAGGAATCGCAGTACGTGCAATGAACTGCTGAGCCATCTCTCCAGCCCCTCAGCTGGTTTTTATTCTTCAAAAACCTGCAGTCCTTGTTTGGTAGAGGTGTGTTATGGTGCATTGTGGGTGGAGGAGTGAGGTACAGGAGGTACTCCTGAAGACCCATGCTGAGGTATCCCAGTATCCCTGTATCCCTTCCCTCTGAGGTGCCATAAGATGGATATAGTGTGGAACAGAATTTATTTAGAGCATGGGGAGGGAGGGTTGAGGTGATAGAAACAGAAAGGCAGAGAGAGACAGAGAGAGAGATAGAGATACACAGAGAGAGACAGAGAGGAGAAGAAAGGAGGGGTAAGGGGTAGAGGCCAGCCAGGAACATGTGGAGAAGAGTGGACGGGGATGAGGAGAGAAGGGACAGAGAGGGAAGAGGATAAGAGAGCTAGAGAGGAGAGGGTAAACAGCACCTTTTACATTGAGTCAGGCAAACTTGGTTGCTGCCAGGAAACTGTGGGGTACAGCCTAGAAGAAATGCTAACACTAATTCATCCAGTGTGAACCAGACACCTAGTCCTCTCTTGATTTTTGGCATTGAGGGTTACTTATTCTTAACTAAGACAGCTTGTCTTCTTCTTCTTTTTTTCTTTTTTTATTAAATATGTTCTTTATTTATATATCAAATGTTGTCCCCTTTCCTGGTCACCCCACCCCCTGGAAAAATCCCATAAGCCCCCTCTCCCCTCCGCCCAACACTCCGTGTTGCCCAGTCAATCAACCCTCTCCTGCTTCCCTGTCCTGGCATTCCCCTACACTGTTGCACTGAGCCTTTCCAGGACCAGGGGCCTCCCCTCCCTTTGATGTCCACCAAGGCCATCCTCTGCTGCCAAAGTGTCTGGAGCCATGTCTAACACCATGTGCACTGTCTGGTTGGTGGTTTAGTCCCTAGGTGCTCTGGGAGTACTGGGTGGCTCATACTGTTGTTCCTCTTTTTGCGGCACAAACCCCTTCAGATCCTGGGGTTCTTTCTCCAGCTCCCCCATTTGGGGACCCTGTGCTCCGTTCAATGGCTCACTGAGAGTGTCCTCCTCTGTATTTGTGATTCACTGGCAGGGCCTCCCAGGTGACAGCTCCATCAGACTCATGACAGCAAGCACTTGTGGGCATCCATGATAGTGTCTGGGTTTTGTAGCTGTATATGGGATGGATCCCTAGGTGGGGCAGTCTCTAGATGGTCTTTCCCTCAGTCTTTGCTCCACTCTTTGTCTCTGTATCTCCTCCTGTGGGTATTTTGTTCCCCCTTCTAATAAGGACCAGAGGTCAACCCTGAGATTTCACCTCACACCAGTCAGAATGGCTAAGGTTAAAAACTCAGGAGACAGCAGGTGTTGGTGAGGATGTGGAGAAAGAGGAACACTCCTCCACTGCTGGTGGGATTGCAAGATGGTGCAAGCACTTTGGAAATCAGTCTGGAGGTTCCTCTGAAAACTGGGCATGTCACCTCAGTAGGAGCCTGCTATACCACTCCTGGGCATATACCCAGATGATTCCCCAGTATGCAATAAGGACACGTGCTCCACTCTGTTCATAGCTGCACTATTTATAATGGCCAGAAGCTGGAAAAGAACTCAGATATCCCTCAATGGAAGAATGGATGCACACACACACACACACACACACACACACACACACACACACACACACTATGGAATACTGCTCAGCAATTAAAAACAATGAATTAATGAAATTCTTAGGCAGGTGGGTGGATCTGGAAAATATCATCCTAAGTGAGGTAACCCAATCACAAAAGAACACACATGGTATGTACTCACTCATATGTGGATATTAGCCCAGAAGCTCTGAATACACAAGACACAATTCACATAACAAATGATGCCAAATAAGGAAGAAGAACAAAGTGTGGAAATCTCCAGACTGATTTCCAGAGTGGTTGCACCCTCTTGCAATCCCACCAGCAGTGGAGTAGTGTTCCTCTTTCTCCCCATCCTCACCAACACCTGCTGTCTCCTGAGTTTTTGATCTTAGCCATTCTGACTGGTGTGAGGTGGAATCTCAGGGTTGTTTTGATTTGCATTTCCCTAGTGACTAAGGATGCTGAACATTTCTTTAGGTGCTTCTCAGCTGTTCCATATTCCTCAGGTGAAAAATCTTTGTTTAGGTTTGTACCCCATTTATTAATAGAGTTATTTGATTCTCTGGAGTCTAACTTAATTCATTTGGAATATCAAAAAACCTAGGATAGCTAAAACTATTCTCATCAGTAAAAAAAAAAAAAAAAAAAAACTTCTGGGGGAAGCAGTATCCCTGACCTCAAGCAATAGTGTTAAAAACTGCATGGTATTGGCACAGTGACAGATAAGTGGATCAATGGAATAGAATGGAAGACCTGGTACACTGACAGGCAGGTAGTCAATGGAATAGGATTGAAGACCCAGAAATGAACCCACACACCTATGGTCACTTGATCTTTGACAAAGGAGCTGAAAACATCCAGTGGAAAAAAGATAGCGATTTCAACAAATGGTGCTGGTTCAACTGGAGGTCAGCTTGCAAAAGAATGCAAATTGATCCATTCTTATCTCCTTGTACTAAGCTCAACTCCAAATGGATCAAGGACCTCCACATAAAACCAGACACACTGAAACTAATAGAAAAGAAACTGGGGAAGACCCTTGAGGACATGGGCATGGGGGAAACTTCAACAGAACACCAATAGTGTATGCTCTAAGATCGAGCATTGACAAATGCGACCTTATAAAATTACAAAGTTTCTGTAAGGCAAAGGACACTGTCAGTTGGACAAAACGGCAACCAACAAATTGGGGAAAGATCCTCACCAACCCTACATCCGGTGGGGGCTAATATCCAGTATATACAAAGAACTCAAGACAGCTTGCCTTTTTTTTTAAAAGATATATTCCTTACTTACATTTCAAATGATTTCCTCTTTCCCAGTTCCCCTCACATACCCCGACCCCACACTTCTGCCCAGAAAGTCCCATTCTAACAAGAGGTGGTTATTTCAAAAAATAATCTTTGGGACAGGAGAGGAAGGATAAGCATTTACATATTGAAAGCATGTAATGGACCTGAGAAATGACAGTACCAAATATCTTGTTAACATGTGGCTCTGCCTACACAGCAGTTAAAACTTGAAAATACAGGGACATATCTACGCAGCCATTTGATAGGATGTGTGTGTTGGGTAGATTATCCTAACAAACAAGAGCCATGCGCTGAGGTGGGACATTTCAGAGTTTCTAGAACAGGCTTGGGTACTTTCCCATTGGATTTTTCAGGACAAGCAGTAGAAATCAGATGGTTTCAGCTGAAACAAGATGGAAGCACCTTTGCTCTGTTATAGAGTAGCCTTGTACTTAAGAGTTTTAAAGAACTAGAATAGTTGAAGAAAATGCTCCATTAACTTTACTATTTGTATGTATACCAAAATCCTATAAAACAGTGTTAACAAATTTTATCAATTAAAAAAAAAATTGTAGTTCATACCAAATTCTACTTATGGTAGAAATAACTACCTGATTGAGGAACCAAAATTATAATGAAGTATTTTAGCAGCTATATATTATTGTGAACATCAAGGAATTATTGTTAGGTCACATTATAGTTGAACATCAAGGAAGTATATAATTATTCATTATATAATTATTGTTGCAGCATCATGACACAACACAATATTTTTCTTTATATAAAATATTGGTTTTAGGAGAGAGATTCACTTAAAAATATAGACTTAAGAAGGTAATTAATTCAGCAAATGTCACTAAAATTTTTTTGTGAGGCTTATCTGTACAATTGTTAATAGTTTCTTATAGATAAGACTGAACTTTTTTGTAAAAATTTACTGTGGAAAATTGAAAAATCACCTTATAGCCTCCCTTCCCTTACTAACGTTTGGTATTTATAATTGTTAATTAGAAAATGTATAAGTTATATAATACTTTGTCACACATCAAAACAGTCAGCTCCTCAGTTAAGAAGTGTAAATCATAATACTAAATATAATATTTTTTATTTAATGTCTTACATAATTCAGGCTATATAACTACATAATTTCATTTTATATCATATCTCATATATTGTGAAGGTTATATATAATGTATATATTATAAATTATATAATAAAGATACACAAAGTATGTCTTGCCCTTGACATTATTTGCCTATAAATTCTTTGTCTATGGCTATAGGGTCTTTATGTGATTTTTCTCCTTGCCTTTTATGTCTATTGTGTTGTGTCTGTTTACGTCTTTAAGATAGTTTGCCATATTATTGCGGTATAGCTTTCTGCATTTCCAGGAAATGTGATCTCATAGTAGACTTACTGGTCCCTGGTCCGTAAAATTTTCTACACCTTCTTCCCTGGTGTTCCCTGAGCCTTGGGTGTAGATATTATGTTGTAGATATATCTATAGCACCTAGGTACTCTAGGTTCATTTGCTCTCAGTATTTCAACAGTTGTGGTTTTCCGGTTGTGCCCAGATTTCAGGATCTCCAATGGACACCAGGAGTCCGAATTCACCTGCAAAAGCATTTATGCAAACCTAAACTTAGACCATCAGACTCCTCCAATGTAGTAGATTCCTGCTGAGAGCTCCAGCCTCAATTGGGCAGGGTTTTTATACTCGTTTGGAATAGGGGTCTCCAGCCTGGCAATTGTCTTATTTGGCAGGGGGTATCTTGGTGCATGGGGATTAATTAGTGATGACTTAAGCCAACTTGAGCAACTTATCTATAAGGTTGGAATTTTAGGCACTTTCCCTCTATTGCCTGATTGGCTTAGGCCCAGGGCAGTTTCTTCCTGGAATTGTTTGTGATATTTTTATTAACCAGAGTTCAAACCTGGGCCAAGCAGATTCAAGATGGAGTCAGCTTAGAAATTGTAGTTACTTCCATCACCTGTGTTCCACATTCTGTGATGGTCCCTTTCTGCTGTAACAAAAGCTTTTTTGATTATTAGTGAGAACAAATATGTGGCATTTTTCTTTCTAGGAGTAGGTTACTTCACTGAGTTTAATATGTTCTAGTTCTATCCTGTTACCTGAAAGCTTTATTATTTCATTTTTCTTTACACCTTAAAATTTTTCTTTATTTATATATGACCACATTTTCATTATTCCAGTTTTTTTATTTTTTGTTTTACTTCCTTTTGAGACAGGGTCTCTCTTTATAATCCCTCAGTGTATGTATGTATGTTTGCCTCCGGAGTTCTGTGATTAAAGGTATGCATCATCATTTCAGGCTTATAGGTGCTTTTTAAATATGTCTCCAGAAAAAAAAATTCTAGATCATATATTTAGAGATTGAATTCCAAGATACTCTGAACTGTTTAATCTATAATTTGCCATGTTATACTACTTTTTACAGTCACATATTTATATCTTGAGTAGGTAATATTGGATGTAGTCACATTTCTAATTTATGAAGTATAACATTTTAATTGCTTCATTTTGTGTTTATTAACGAGGCCAAAAGGTTTCATTTGGTTGGTTCATTTTCAGCTGTTTGAGATTATACAATTTATATTGCCTGAGAAACTGAAAAGTGTGTTCAGATGATTATATTTGCATAATTCACAGTTATATATTTATACACAGATGTAAATATGCACAGTGTACTTGTAATTCTTTGGTCATTAATAGATTGAACTATAAATAATTTTATAGGATTTTTTTGTTGGTGATGGATTTTTAGAACTCTTATATCATCTTTTTTGCAATTATACCCTAGTCATAGTTTTATAGTTCTTTCTATATACTCAGGCTTTTCTTTCTAGGTGTAGAAAGAAATAGGTCTGAGGGGAAAAGAGAGAAAAGAGAGGAAAAAAACTACTGTACAGTAGGTTTTTTAACATTTACTTAAGTTTTCACCTTAACTGTAAAATGTACTGCTCAATTTTTATTCACTATAATTATCCATGGTTTATATGCATTTTTATTTTCTAATTTTCCATGACATTTTCTTTTTACATTTATATTTCTATTTACATTTATGTACATCCCTATTTTTCTCACTAAAATTTTTTTATACAGTTTATTTTTATAATATTTCTCCCCTGTGAAAATTCCTACATCCTTCTCAAAACCCCTCCCACCAAAATCTATTCTTGTTCTATCTCAAACAAACAAAAATAAGCAAACACCACACACAGAGACACAGATAGACACACACACACAAGCGCACACACACACACACACACACACACACACGACTAAAACATAAAACTGGAAACCACAAGCACACACACACACACACACACACACGACTAAAACATAAAACTGGAAACCACAGTGTACATGCAAAACACCATAATACAGAATGTCCAAACAAAGGAAATTGAGACAGCGATTGTAGAGAAATAGCATTAAGTTCATTCTATGTCAATCAGTTATTCCTGGCTTAAGGCTTGCTCTAAAATGTGATTTATAAACACAGACTTCAGTTGGTAAAACTAACTTTTCCTTGGTCTCTGGACGTAAATTATAGATGCCTTCTTAGGAATGGTCTGTGTCTACTACTCTGTCACTGTTGGGACCCCATCTGGTTTGAAGATGAGTGCACCCTGTTTGTGTTGCCCCATCTCTAGAATTCCCATGTAGATCAGTACTCATGTATTTGGAAAACACAGTCTTAGAACTTTTACAATCTTTCCACATCCTCTCCCAAATAGTTTTCTCACACCATGGAAAACGGTTTGAAGAAGATATCACATTTGTTTCTCAAATTGTTCTTTGTATATTGTCCAGATATAGGTCTCAGTTTTAGTTCCTATTTAGTAGAAGAGGACTTTTACCATGAAGGCATGTTGGATTTTGTCAAAGGCTTTTATCTGCATCTCATGAGATGACCATGTGATTGTTGTCTTTCAGTCTGTTTATGTGGGGTATTATGTTTATTCATTTGTATGTGTTGCACTATTCCTACATGTCTGTCATGAACTGAACTTGATCACATATAGTCTTTCTAATGTTTTGTTGAATTTGTTTTACAAGGATTTTTTTTTTTAATATTTTGCTCATAATACTATTTGGTTTATTTCATTGTGGGAAGTCTTTTTGTAGTTTTTATATTAGGGTAGTAATGGCTTCATACAAATATATTAGGAAATATTTCTTTGATTCTAATTTTAAAAGATAATTTGAGGTGTTTTGTATAGGTTATCATTAAAGGTCTGTCTGGTACACTTCTGGGCTGACTCCATCTCAGCGTCACTTTTTTCTTTGGGAGACTTAATTACTACTTCTTTTTCACTTAGGTTATTTGTATTTTGTAGTTGCTTGCTTGATCATATTTTAATTTGATAGGCTGTTAATATATCAAAAAATGAATACATTTAGATTTTGTACTTTAATGAAATACAGATTTTTAAAGTGTGTCTTTATGGTCCTCTGGGTTTCCTTGGTGTCTATGGTAGTGTCCTCATTTTCATCTCTAATTTTACTTGGATCTTCTGTCTCCTCTTAATTTGATTTAGTGTTTATCAATCTTGTTGATTTTGTCAAAGAAATAACTTATTTCCTTGATTCTTTATATTCTCTCAGCCTTTACTTTGTTTATTTTTGTTCTGTACTGTTTTGGGGTATTACTGCTTTTTCTAGAAATTTCAGATTCAGTGCCAAATTACTAATAAGAACTCTTCAATTTCTTATGTAGGCATTTAGTGATCTGAATTTGCCTCTTAGAACCACCTTCATTTTGTCCCATGGATTTGGGTATATTCTGTTTCTATTTTTATTTGTTAGTGAGTTACTAAGGTTTCCATGAATTTCTAAGGTTTCTATTATTTTTGTTGTTGATATCCTACTTTAATTTGTGGTGGTCTGATAGGATACAGGGCATTACTTTAGTTTTCACTTACTTTGTACCTCACAATATTTTCACTTGTACAGAAATCTCTATGAACTGCTAGAAAGAAAGAATATTCTTCTGTGTCAGCTTGGTTCATTTGAGTTATGGTATTATTTACCTCTGTTTAGTTTTTTTGTCTGAACCTGTTTGTTGGTCAGAGTAAGGTATTGAAGTCTTATACTGTCACTGTGTGATGGCCAATATATGATTTTTAGCAATATATTGTATTGCAAAATATATTGCAATATATTTATTAATTTTAGTAGTATTGATTCTTTTACAAACTTGGATACCCTTGTGTTTCCTGACTAAATGTTTAGAATTTCAGAATCCCCTTGCTGGATATTTTTTCCTTGGATGAGTATGTTGTGTGCTTTCCTACCATTCTTCTTTTCTTTTGAAGTCTGTTTTGTCATATATTAAATTGGCTATACCTGCTTACCTTTTGTGTCTGTTTCTTGGAAATTTTTATTTCTGTTCTGTTACCCTGATTTGATGACTGTCTTTGGTGAGGTATGTTTTTTGGATGCATCAAAAATATGCATCTGGTTTTGTAACCCGTTCTCTTTGTTTGGTCTGTGTCTAAAGGAATTGAAGTATTAAGACCATAAATATTGATAATTATCAATGAAAGAGTTTAATAATTTCTGGGGTTTTGTTAAGGTAATTTTTTCTGCTTTTTGTTCTGAGATGATTTATTCCTTTTGATCTTTTTGACGTTGTTAACATCTTCCAACTGAGATTCTCCTTCATGGGTCCTCTGAAGAGTTGGCTTGGTAGATGGGAATGGCTTAAGGTTAGTTTTGCTGTGGGGTGGTTTCTTTCTCTATCTATTGTGATTGATAGTTTTGCTGGCTGGCATCTTTGGGTCCTTAGAATTTGTAGCATATCTGTCCATTCCCTTGCTTTTAGATTTTCCATTGAGAAATCAGGGGTTGTTATTATTATTACTTATTATTGTTATTATTATTAAGTTATATTTACTTTACATACTGGTTGTAGCTTTCCCTTTTTCCTCTTCTTCCAGTCCCTCTTCCTCTCTTCCAAGTTCCTCCTCACCTCCCTCCTGACCCACCCATCCCTTCTTCCCTTCTCAGAAAAGGGACGTCCTCCCATGGGTATTAGTCAGCCATGGCATATTAAGTTGTAGTAGGACTAGGTGGATCTTCTGTTGTGGCTAGCCAAGGCAGCTCAGCAAGGGATCCAAAAGAAAACAGCCCCTGCTACTGATGTTAGGGTTCTTACATGAAGACCAAGATGCACAACTGTTGCATATGTGTTGGGGGCCTAGATCTGACCCATGCATATTTTCTGGATGGGAGTTCAGTCATTATGAGTTCCTTCTGTTGTAATAGAAGCACGGCTTGCATCTGGACAAACCACACCAAGCCAAACAGTTCCACATGAGGTTTATTGTAGGGGAAAAGGGCAAAGGTGGTGGTGAAGAAGAAGGGGGAAGCAGCAAGACTGGGGAGGTGATGATATACCTAAGTGCCACAAAGAATTGACATATTTTGGACTGTGGGGCATTATGGCAGAGATGGTATATCAAGGATTGTGATCCTTTTACAGTCTAGGGAGCTTAGTGTTCCTACAGAATGTGTCCTGGAAGTCTCAAAACAGTTTGCCATGCCAAACAGAGGGACAGAGGAAAGGTAAGGACTAATGGCAACATTGGAGTCAGGGCAGCTGACAAAAGGTGAGGTAAGGTAACTTGACAGTATCACTGGAGAGGCTGTAAGTGGTAATTGTGAGTTAATTCCACAGAGTATGAATAGCCAGAAATCTTTAAAGCATCCAGGTCTGGCAATATTAAGGAGTTGGTACTCCAAGGTCAAGGTCTGAAACAAGGTGAAATGACAAGTTAGTGCTGTTTAAGAGGAGTGGTGTCAAAGAGGTAAGGACCTTGGAGGGGTGTTTGATTACCCTACTTTTCCTAGATGTTAGGTGATTGAGATATTTATTATCTCTGAATGTGGATGGTACTTACTGGGGAGCTGGGCTGGTTTTTACCATAGCGCTTACCAACAACTCCTGTCTCCCACCTGGAATCCCACGGGTCTTGTATGTAGAAGAAAAGTATCTTGCGGTGTTGATAGAAGAAATGATTGACTGATGATCCTAGCATATGTATCTGACAAGACCAATATGGAGAGCCCCTATAGTCATCTGGCCATTTTTTACAGTAATCTTTTATCTGGTCAAAGAGAAAGCAACTAGAGAGATCATAATACTTAGATGGGATAACAGATACAGGGATGATTGCGATTTGGATCGGTTCCTGGCATCCGGCTATGAAGCAGTTTCCTGACCTTAACTGGAAAGGCTGTTTGTTTGTTATCTGTGGGGTTTCCTTGAACCTCGAATCTCCAGATGTAAGGACTGCCCTGGATGGAAACGAAGAGCAGCAGGGATAGGGCAAGAAACCTACGTCTAATCCAATGAGGTCGAGCTCGGCTGCAGGAGTGGAGTCTCCTGGAATTGGGGACAAGGTGGATGGTCTCGATGTCCTCCGGAGCTTAATAGAGCACAGCCCTGTCAGGGTTGATGTGTATGAAGAAGAGTTATCTATAGGTGGAGGGATGAAAGGTTTAAGGCGAGACAGGTGGACCCAATGAGAGAATCCTTCGAGTTTAGTGGCTGTAGGGGTCACGAGAATCACCTTTCAAGGGCCTTGCCATTTGGGAGAGAGGGGTGAGGGCCGATGATCTGGAGGGGATAAGAGGACTTGGTCTCCAATGTTGACAGGCAGTGGACAGGAGACAGTCTGTGGCCGCGGTAGATGGTGGTCAGCAAAGTCCCATAGGAGAGAGCAAAGGTGGCAGAGCAATGGGGTGAGTAGGAGGTCTGGGAGGGGAGAGCATTTAGGTGAGAGACCAGGAGTTAAAACTGGACATCCATACATGAGTTCAAAGGGTGAGATAAGAAGAGGTCGCTTGGGGAGAGCTCATAGCCTGAAAAAAGCCAGAGGTAGGATTTTACCCAGTCAAGGTGAAGTTCCTGTGATAGCTTAGCAAGAGTGGTTTTTAAAGAGCGATTAGTTCTTTCTACCTTACCTAAAGATTGAGGATGGTAAGGAATGTAAAAATGCCAAGGGAAGTTTAAGGCCTTAGATAGACTCTGAGAGATCTGGGAAGTAAATTCAGGACCATTGTCTGACTGAAGGGAGGCTGGAAGACCAAATCGGGGGATGATCTCTCAGAGGAGGAGATCAGAGACTGTCTGAGCCCTTTTGTTAGTGGTGGGAAAGGCTTCTACCCACCCTGAGAAGGTGTCCACCAAGACCAGGAGGTACTCAGCATGCTTGACTGTAGGCATATGGGTAAAGTCAAGTTGCCAGTCGGTTCCAGGAAGGGAACCTCTAGTCTGATGGGTAGGGAAAGGGGTACTACAGTATCTCAAGTTGGAGTCTGACATCTGACAGATTTTACAAGAAGCAGTGATAGATTTTAAGAAATTTAAGTCTTCAGGAGTAGGCTGTAAGTGGGTCTTAACAAAAGAAGATAACGCTCGGCTGTTAGTATGAAAGAGTTGGTGAAGATAGGATAGAGTTTGGCGAGTGTCAGGAGGTGGAGGTAGAGATGTGGGTTGTAGTGTAAGGATGTCTTGGGGAAGGTGAGATGAGTTTAGCCCCCTAAGGGCCGCAGCTCTAGCTGCCTCATCAGCTCGGTTGTTTCCCTTGGATACAATAGAGTCATCTGTCTGGTGGGATCTGCAATGGACAATCCCAATAGCTGTGGGGAGATGGGAGGCCTTTAGCAAGGCTAAAATATGGTTTGCATTAGTTACTGATCCTCCTGTTGTGGTAAGTAACCCACACTCTTTCCAGATAGCAGCGTGGGACAGGAGGATATGGAAAGCAAGTTTGGAATCTGCATAGACATTGAGGGATTGCCCCTGTGCCAATTGAAAGGCACGGGTGAGAGCTATCAGCTCAGCCTGTTGATTAGTGGTGTGCACAGGAAGGGCCTGTGCCTCTACCACCTCGGTGTCTGATACTATGGCATAGCCAGCTTTTCTAGTCCCTTCATATAGAAAGGAGCTTCCATCTGTGTACCAAGTATAAATGGCTTGAAGCAATGTGCCCTCCTGTATGTGTGAAGCATGAGGTAATAGTTGTTCTAAAGTCTCAGTGCATGAATGAGATGGGGAGTGGTTAGTATTAGGTCAGGGGAGAAGAGTAGAATTTTATTTTTATTTTATTTTATTTTTTTGGTTTTTTGGATTTGGTTTTTTTTGGAGACAGGGTTTCTGTGTGTACCCCTGGCTGTCCTAGAACTCACTCTGTAGACCAGGCTGGCCTTGAACTCAGAAATCCGCCTGCATCTGCCTCTGCCTCCCAGAGTGTTGGGATTACAGGGGTGTGCCACCACCACCCGACTGAAGAGTAGAAATATTAAGAGGACGACATGATTTGAAGGTGAGCATGGAATCCTCTATTAGCGCTACCTGGAGAGAAAGAACTCTGGAGGGAAGTAGAGTCTGCAAACTTTTGTAAGTTAGGAGCTGTGACGGGTTATGAGAAGAGAGCACAGTTATGGGAGACCCCAAGGTTAGTTTCTTTGATTCTCGAATTAGGAGTTCAGCAGCTGCTAAGGCACGAATACAAGTTGCCTATCCCTGAATGGTTAAATCCAGTCTTTTTGACAAGTATGCCACAGGTGCATTTGATGACCTAAGACTCCAAGGGCAAATCCCTCCTTTTCAGTTACATAGAGAGAAAAAGGGCGAGTCAGGTCAGGGAGATGTAAGGCTGGGGCCTTGAGGAGAGCCTGTTGGAGCCTCTGAAAGGGCTTGGCAACAGATATGAGAAGAGGTTCGTGGGTGGGGCCTAATGCTGCCTCGCATAAGGGTCGAGAGAGGAGGGAAAAGGAAGGAACACAGGAACGTAAAAAGCTAGCCATTCCTAAGAATGATAAAATCTCTTCCTTTGTAGAAGGAACAGTTAAAGACTTAATCAGATTCTTTCTATGTAAGGTAATAAATATTATTAACCCAATAAGCCTTATGGGTTGGGGTAATTGTTAATCCCAAATAGGTAACCTGAGGAGTGGACAGTTGAACTTTAGAAGGAGAGACCCTGTAGCCTCGACTGGAAAGGAAATTTAGAAGAGTAGAGGTGTCAGCTTGGTTAATCTCTAGAGATGGGCTACAGACAAGGACATCATCTACATAAAGAAGAATTTTAGATCTAGGGAGAGATAAAGAAAGTAAGTCAGAAGCTAGAGCCTGGCCAAATAGGTGTGGGCTGTCTCGGAATCCCTGAGGTAGAACAGTCCAGGTAAGTTGGGTAGAAAAGTGGGTGTCAGGATCTGTCAGGTAAAGGCAAATATGTTCTGTGACTGGGCATCAAGAGGGATAGAGAAAAATGCGTCCTTTAGATCTAGGACTGAGAAATGAGAAGTTCCTGAGGGGAAGTAGAAAGAAGTGTATAGGGATTAGCTACGACAGGATGGAGAGGAACCACTGAGGCATTAATGCGCCTGAGGTCTTGAACCAGGCGGTAGGTACCGTTAGGTTTATTAACTGCTGGTATAGGGGTATTGAAAGGAGAAGAGGTGGGACGAAGAAGCTTTTTCCTTAAGAGGTCAGAAATGATAGGCTTAAGTCCCCTGAGGCTCTGGAGAGAGAGGGGGTATTGAGCTTGGGTGATGTACCTGGTAGGGTCCAGTAACTGGATGACAACAGGAGAATGATGTCTAACAACAGAGGGGTTCTGGATGTCCCAAACTCGGGTCCACCTGAGAAGCTGGTAGAGGAAATAACATGTTAGTGTTAGTAGGTTGACTGGCTAGAAGGAGAAGTAGGGGAACTGCTGGCGAGCTTGGGTTCAGGCGAGTGGGGGGGGGGCAAAAGAAATTGAAGCTCCCAACTTAACTAAAATATCTCTTCCTAATAAGGGAACGGGAGAGGTTGGTACTACCAAAAAGGAATGGGTAAAGGGTATATGTCTAAATGTGGAGCTAAGTGGTGGGGTCTGATGAGGAAGGTAAGGCTGTTCTCCTTCCCCAGCATTAGGAAACCGCACAGGTGAATTGGATCCCCCAAACTCTGTCAGGACTGAGTAAGTGACTCCAGTGTCCAAGAGGAAGGAGATGGACTGCCCACATACCCTGATAACTGCTTGGGACTCCCTGGTGGTGATGGGCGTGGTTGGGTTGAGGGAGCTCCAGATTGTTCGGTCATCCATAACCAAGCCTAGGAGGTCAGCTGGAGGGGTATTTGGATGGGATGGTCCTCTGTTCTGCATGACATGAGGGCAATCGACAGCCCAGTGTCCCTCACAATGACACCTAGGACATGGTCCTTTTGGCTTGTGGGGGAGGGGAAGGGGGGAGGAAAAGGAGACACGGGGAAAGAGAAGGGCCTTTTTTGCTAAGCTTTGGGAGGAGAAGCATGCAACAATCAGGTAAGATCTCAGGTAGTCTAGAACCAGTGCCCTCTGCTACCTGAGGATGGCCAAGGAGGTGGGTAGAGACCACCTATATGAGCATTAAGCTTAGGCAGGAGGAGAGATGGGGATAATAAGTTGTTAAGGGCATATATTTTAAGCCAGGAGGTTTTTGATCCCAGCAAAAGTAGTTGTGCTAGAAGGCACATTCTGAAGTAATAAAGCTGTCTGAGTGTTTTTCATCCACAGAGCATAGGTGACCCAGAGAAGCTGGGTTGATGGAGCTAAGCTAAGCTGGGAAGAACAAAAGGGAGGGGCCAGAGCACTGGCAGCTGCAAGGTCACACACAGCTCCTGGGAAAGCCAGTATCATGATTTTAAAACTATCCACAACAAGTTTCTATTGGATATTTGGCAAAGCCTTTTTGGCAACAGTTATCCTTGACTCCATTCTGCAAGAATAGTAGAATATTGTTTATAGTGTCAGGAGTAGGCTCCCTCCCATGGCAGAGGGTCTCAAATTGGGCCAGTCTGGCTGACCATTCCCTCAATCGCTGCCCTATCTTTTATTCCTGTATATCTTGTAGGCAAGAAAGATTCTGGACTCTTAATATATATATTTTGAACAGTAATTCATATAAAATGATCATTTTTATATTAAGATTAAGTAATTACTACATATGTTGATTATTAAACTTAAGTTAGAACTTCTTAGACAAAATAAGAAAAAGAGAAGATAAAATCGCTTAAGATTAGCATTTAGAAAGAGTTCTTACTGGGTCATAAAAACCTTCATTCGCATTATTATCTTTAACATGATTATAGTTTTGTTTTGTAGAAAAGAAAAATTGCACTCAGAAGCCATATATATATATATCTTCTAAGCAACTATAAGTTATGTGGTGCATTATATTCTAAGAAAACAAGTTATTTTTGTCTGTAGATTTGGCTCATTTTATCTTTCTTAGTCCAGTCTTACCTGCTACCTACAGTGTAACTCTGTGACTCAACAGGAATATGCTACCAGTGGTTGGAATCTCAATGTGATGCCGGTGCTGGATCAGTCTGTTCTTTGCCACATCAATGCAGACATCTCAGGCATGAAAGTGCCCTGGTTATATGTGGGCATGGTGTTTTCAGCATTTTGTTGGCATATTGAGGATCACTGGAGTTATTCCATTAACTACCTGCACTGGTGAGTGACACACCAATACCAGGAATATATCAAGACACCTCCTATATTCAAGGATACATCTAAACTTCATGTATCTGTTCTCTCTCTCTGACAGGGGTGAACCAAAGACCTGGTATGGAGTACCTTCTTTAGCAGCAGAACACTTGGAGGATGTTATGAAGAGACTTACACCGGAGTTGTTTGAGAGCCAGCCTGACCTCCTGCACCAACTTGTCACACTGATGAATCCCAACACTCTCATGTCACATGGAGTGCCGGTGAGTATCTGTAAATGAGGCTCAAGGGAATAATGCAGCTTTTTCACAACGTGCACGCACATACACAGACGCACACAGACACACACACACACCACAGAACAATGATTTTTTCTTTTCTTTTTTCTTTCTTTTTTTTTTTTTTTTTTTTGGTTTTTTGTTTTTGTTTTTCCAGACAGGGTTTCTCTGTGTAGCCATGGCTGTCCTGGCACTCACTCTGTAGACCAGGCTGGCCTTGAACACAGAAATCCGCCTACCTCTGCCTCCCAAGTGCTGGGATTACAGGCATGCACCACCACTGCCCGGCAATCGGATTGTTATGTAACAGCATAAAAAGAATCTTAGAACCAGTTGCATTTTAACATTACTGAGTATAAGTGCTAACTTTATAAGACCTCAACACAGGAAATTGAAATTGCATTATAGATTTGGGAAATTTAATCTTATATCTTGTTTTACAAGAGAAGTTATTGGAAAACAAAGTACTATATTTTGCAACATTTTGTACTTTTTCTATTTCAAATTCTCAACTCTGTTTTTGTCTCTCGTACAAATACATAATTATTTCTACGTTTCTTTATCTGAGCAGAATGAACTTGAAACTTCTAATGGTCCCTTTTGTTCTGACATTTTCCGGTATGTCACGTTTTGATTTTTAATATTACTCCTATTTCAAAACAAAAAATCATACTGAATATCAGTGATGCAACTATGCAGGCATGTAATTATAAATTTCTTTCATCATTCTAGTAACAATATTTATAAATTTTTTTATATATACTTAGAACATGCTTCCATGGCTTGAATTTTTAAAAGTTGATAGGTACACTTTATCAGTTTACTAATTATGTAGATCAGCATTTTATTATGTTTTTATGTTCAACTTTATCATTTAATGTATCAGCCATTCTATCAGAACCTCTTGATCTTTATTTCCTGTGACAGGTTTTACTTTTTCTGATACTACTAGAGTCATCTGCCTTTATTTCATCACTAGTCCTATAGTATACTTGTAACTTTAAGTATTAAAGAATCCTTGTTGGTTGTTGTGGTTTTGTTTTTTTTTTTAAGATTTTTATTTTATTCATATAAGTACACTATAACTGTCTTTCAGACACACTAGAAGAGGGCATTGGATCTCATTACAGATGGTTGTGAGCCACCATGTGGTTGCTGGGATTTTAACTCAGGACCTCTGGAAGAACAGTCAGTGCTCTTAACCGCTGAGCCGTCTTTCCAGCCCCCTTTTTTTTCTTTTTTACCACATGTGGTTAGATCTCTTTTTTGGTCATTTTTGTCTTATTTATTTGTTTGTTTGTTTGTTTGTTTATAGAAAGTGATCCTACTAAGGAAACTATCTACCATCAAACCTTTGGATTTGATAGTAGATACTTTACTACAAGTACAACAACTCTCCTTACACAAAACACCACACAAAAGATTCTTAGTTATGTCAGACATTGCAACATACGCTTATGATTCGAATTTTCAGCACTCTAAAGAACACAATTGAGATGTCTTTGTGGACAACAGAGACACTAACATACATACAAAGAGTATAAAGCAAAAGCAAAAAAAAAAAAAAAAAAACCAAAAAAATAAAATTAAAATAAGTAAAATTATAAAAATAGGAAAAACAAAACAATGGTCCATGAAATGAAATGTTTATTATAGTCAAGAACTTTTTTGGGTAAAAGGAATTAGCAAGTATCTTTGTAACAAGTTGTTCAAAGGAGCAAAGGTATAAAACAAACAAAAAGACCCAATACCTAGAAAACTATGGTTACTATCAGTATAACAATGTATATGGAAAAGGAGGGAGGGAGAGAGGATATTTTAGGAACCAATGAAAGAACAATTTCCTGATTTAAAAGTAAATATCCAAGGAGCTCAAATATTGCAAACTAGAAATAGTAGATTGTACTGTATAAGTTTTTAGTCTCCATGAATTCACTCTCTATCCATTTCTTAAAAACATACTCTTAAAGTAGGTCATTTATTATGGATAACTAGCTTCTGTTTGTATAACTTCAATAGAGTTAATCCTTACTAAAGAATATGTGAGTACATCATTGTTTTTTGTGGATACATAATACTCCATTGTATAGATATTCGTATTTTCTTTACATATAAGTTGATGAACCACTCAGCTGATTTACTTTCAGCTGTGGAGACTGATTCTGTTGTCAACACTTGTTTACAAATATCTGTTTAAATCTTTGTTTTAAGTTGTTTGGTGTAGTCTCAAGTATTATTGCATAAACAATGCATAGTTTTCTCACATTCTGAGAAACCAACCATATCACATTCCTGCTAGTTGTGTGTATATCCCTAATGTTTTCATATTCACATGACAGAAGTTTTCTTTTTGCGTCAAATGATAACCAAGACTTGTGTTCTCTGTATTTTTTTCACAGTTGTGAAAAATTGACTTCATAATGCCACTCATATTTTGACTTTGATTTTACTAATAACTAATTGTGTAGAGCATCTTGTCATTTGCTTGACAAACTCATAAAATTTTTTCTTTTTATGTGTCTTATTGAGCTTTGTTCCTCTAGCAGTACAATGGCCTCTCTTAAACAAAATCTTTTATTTGAGTCTTTCACATAATCCGTTTTGAGAAATGATTTAAGTGTGGGCTTAAAATTGTTTTAGCTATCACTACCTGCATGAACAGAATGTCAGAGATAAGAGATATGAGCGCTTAGAATTTGATCTCCTGGTTTTTGTTTTTGTTTGTTTTGTTTTGGGGGGGGGTTGGCTAAGAATCTTTTTGTTATTGTATTTTCTGTTCTTTGAATTCTATATCATTTTACTTTATAGATTCTTCTGAGTATATCACATTTAGTCTTCACAATCGCATTTTCTTTCTTCACTCATACATTTGAAGATAGTCTTTTGTTTCTAATCTTTATTAAATCCTTACAATTTTGTGCCATTCATAAGTTTATCTTTATCATTATTTCTAACATACACTACTTCTGATTTTTCTTCTGTATTTCAGGTTGTTCGTACAAACCAGTGTGCAGGAGAATTTGTCATTACTTTCCCTCGTGCTTACCACAGTGGCTTTAACCAAGGCTATAACTTTGCTGAGGCAGTGAACTTTTGCACTGCCGATTGGGTAAGTCTAGGATGTGATGGGCCTGCAGGTAGTACAGTAAAAAGAGTATGAGTAAGGGTTATTTTGGAGAAACTACACTTCGTGGTTTCCAGGTAGGCATGTAGAATCTCGAACACACTTACAGCTACCTGTTGGACGCCAGTGTATTGAACATTACCGCCGGCTCCGGCGCTATTGTGTCTTCTCCCATGAGGAGCTCATCTGCAAGATGGCTGCATTCCCAGAGAAGTTGGATCTAAATCTAGCAGTGGCAGTTCACAAGGAGATGTTCATTATGGTACAGGAGGAGCGACGCCTACGAAAGACCTTGTTGGAGAAGGTGGGTGGTAGAAACTAGGGCTAAGGACTGACTCATCAAGTATACACTATATAAGAGACACAGATCCTATTGAGTAAGCACTTTATGCCTTCTCTTTAATTCATGCTATTGGAATTATAAGGGCAAAGACTATGTGTTTATGTGTTTTTCTTCCAATTTCTCTACAGCTATCCTTACAAGCTTAAGCCCACAGCAGGGCTCAGTATTGGCTGAGGTGGGGTGTCCACAACACTGCTCCTAGTCTTTACAGTATATGTGGGTTGAACACCCCCAGGGCATCACGGAAGCTGAGAGAGAGGCCTTTGAGCTACTCCCAGATGATGAGCGTCAGTGCATCAAGTGTAAGACCACGTGTTTCCTATCAGCCTTGGCCTGTTATGACTGTCCAGATGGTCTTGTCTGCCTTTCCCATATCAATGATCTGTGCAAGTGCTCAAGAAGCCGACAGTACTTACGGTGAGTATGGATCTTATATGTAAGAGATAGAAAAAAATACAGATCTGGGTCATATATTCTTTTCCTGGTCTTCCAGATACAGGTACACATTGGATGAATTGCCTGCTATGCTACAAAAGCTGAAGACTCGGGCTGAGTCATTTGACAATTGGGCCAACAAAGTACAAGCAGCCCTAGAGGTCGAGGATGGACGGAAACGGAGTAAGTAATAGAAGCTGAAGAACCTTTAAGCTATTTATTGATTTATTTAAGCCACTTATTTATTTTTTACTTACTTTCTTCAGTATTCTAAAAACCTTCTATATTCCCATAGCACTCTCTTACAACTTCAACTCTTTTTTTAGGTTTAGAAGAGCTAAGAGCACTGGAATCTGAAGCTCATGATAGACGATTTCCTAATAGTGACCTACTTCAGCGATTGAAGAAATGCCTAACTGAAGCAGAGACTTGCATTTCCCAAGTTCTAGGACTGATCAGTAACTCAGAGGACAGGTATGTTAGAAAAGCAAGCAAAAGTGATTGGGGATTTAGTTAAGTGGTAGAATTTTTGCCCAACAAGTGCTAGACTGTGGGATGTCAGGAACTTCAAGAATGAACAAGGAAGAAAAAGCAGACAAAAGTAGGTGAATATATAAAAATATATAAAAATAAATAACAAAAAAGAATCTGTAAGCTAAAAAAAGAATTCTTGTGCCGGGCAGTGGTGGTGCATGCCTGTAGTCCCAGCACTTGGGAGACAGAGGCAGGAGGATTTCTGAGTTCGAGGCCAGCCTGGTCTACAGAGTGAGTTCCAGAACAGCCAGGGCTACACAGAGAAATCCTGTCTCCAAAAAACCAAAAAAAAAAAAAAAAAGGAAAGGGAAAGAAAAGCAAAGAAAAATAAATAGTGCATTCTCATCTAGTATCCGTATTACCATTGCTGAGCATGATATCTCCCTTGTTTAGCAGTTATGTATGTATGTATGTATGTATGTATGTATGCATGCATGTATGTATGTATGTATATACATGCATCCCAAACGTTGCCTGCCACCCCTCACATAGTCCCTTTCTCATCTGTCTACCATTTTCCACTGAGAATGTGGGCCCACATCTTCTTGGTATCTCCCACCCTGGTGTATCAAGTCTCTTCAGGATTAGGTTCATCCTCTCCCACTAAGGTCAGACAAGGCAGCCCTTTTGGGGAGCAGATAACCACAGTTAGACTACAACTTTAGGGAAGAGTCTCCACTCTGTTGGGCAACCCACCGGGGTGGAGTTCCAGCCCATGTATCCTCTTTGGTTGGTGGCACAGTCTCTGAGAACTTCTAGGGGTCCAAGTTATTTGGCTGTGTTGGTCTTTCTGTGGAGTTCCTATCCCTTCAGAACATTCAGCGCCACCCCTAGCCCCCAATTCTTTCATAAGGATCTTTGACCTCTGTCCAGTGTTTGGATGTGGATAACTGCATCTTTTTCAATCAGCCTCAGGTAGAGTCTCTCAGAAGACAGTAATGGGAAATAGCCTTGATTGGCACAGGAGAAAATTGGCATAGAACACCAGTGACTCAAGCTCTAAGATCAACAGTTGATAAAAGGGTCCTTCAGAAAGTAAAAAGTTCTGGGCGATGGTGGCACATTCCTGTAATCCCAGCACTTGGGAGACAGAGGCAGGAGGATTTCTGAGTTCGAGGCCAGCCTGGTCCACAGACTGAGTTCCAGGACAGCCAGGACTACACAGAGAAACCCTGTCTCGGAAAAACAAACAAAGAAACAAACAAACAAAAAAAACAAAAACAAAAAACAAATCCAAAAAACAAAAGAAAAAAAAAAAAAGAAAGAAAGAAAGGAAGAAAGCAAAAAGCTTCTGTAAGGCAAAGGATACTGTCAAATAGGACAAAATGACAGCTTACAGATTAGAAAAAGACCTTCACTAACCCTACATCCAACAGAGGGCTAATATCCAAAACACATAAAGAAATGAAGACATTGCTTAGCAGCCTTTAACTCCAATTAGACAGATATTGGTTTCCACCAAAATATAAGTATGACTTTTGTATGTGGGTGTGGATTGAACTCAGAGTCTCATGCTTCTGAGACAAAATCTTAATGATCTAGGTCTACCTTTGTCAATCATTAATAAAGAAAATTCATAAAGACTTGTCTGTAGGCAGATCTTACAGACACATTTTTCTCAATCGAGAATTCCTCTTCCCAAATGACTTTGTTAACATAAAACTAGCCATTTGTTTTTCTTCCTTTGGGTACTTTCTGTTCACTTTCACAGCATTTTTTTAGAAAACAATTTTGTTACTGGATACTAGCTTTGTAAATTTTTTGTATAGTCCACACACTATTCATTCAGTTGTGTACCTTGCAAGTATGTGGGCTGCCTCTTCAAAATTTTCTAGAGAAATTTTAGGGTCATTAAATCCTGTTTTTTAGTTATTGATTTTATTTCTTGTGCTAGCAAAGACCATTTAACAAAGGTTTTTACCTGTGACATAAATGGACTTCCTTTTTCCTTCTAAGAATTATGGGTTGCCAGGTCTGATGTAAAGAATTTTTATTCATTTGTATATGAGCTTTTTAAATTGTGAGAGGAAAGTGTTATAGAAAATTTTAACCTTGATCCAGACTAAAAAGTCACCATGGGTTAAGAGTCAAAAAACAAACCAAAACAAAACCATGGCCCTGAGAGCTGGCCAATTGCAGATAAAAACAGCCCAGATAAAATACAATAAGTAATAACTTGGGTATATCTATAGAAAATTAGGTCTGATAACATAGAGGATAAATATGTCCTCAGGTCTTATGCTATTTAAAGACTTAATGTGTATATTAAAAGTTTTGTGTGTTTTATTGAAAAACTAAATAATCAAGATGGCTTAGAAACTGTGGGTTGAGATGAAAATTTTCTACAACAGGTAAAACTTATTTTCATTTTTTTATATTGAATTATGTTTTCCAACACCATTTCCTGAAGATGTATTCTTTTGTCATCTTTTGGACAAAATTCAGGTAGTTATTTTTATAGACTTAGTGTTCATGTTCTCTGTTGAATTCCATTGATATCTTTCTTTGGTTTTGCCAGCACCATACTGTTTTCATTTTTATGGCTCTATATAACTTGAAATTCAGCACTGTGTTGATAGTAGAGATTTTGTTTACTGTTGCTTTGGGTATCTTTAACCCATTTTCTATGTGTATGTAAAAATTTTGGGGTTAGTTTTTCTCCATAGGTGAACAATGGCTTTGGAATTTTTTGAGTTTCTTTAAACTTTGTTATAAACTTTTAATTCTGTGTTTAGATTTCTTCCCAAAGAGTTTGTTTATTGTGTTTGTGTATGTGTGTTATGTATTATGAAAGGAATTTCTCCTCCCTGGTCTGTCTCAGTATGTTTGCCATTAGTATCTAAAAAAGCAACTGTTTTTGTGTTAATTTCCCTGCATCTGATGAAATTTGTTTGATTGGGGTTTTTTTTTTAACTTTTTCTTTTTTATTTTTTCCTATTCCTGCTGAAGTCTGTAGTATCTCATGTAAAAATCCTATATGTGTGAATAGGGATACTTTGGGATCATTTTCTATTTGTATCTTCCTTTTCCTGCTGCTGTACTGTTGCTGTAGTTTAGACTGAAACAACCATATTTTTTAGCAATGGAGACAATGGACATCTTTTGTCTTGTCTCTAATCTTAGTGTAAATTCCTTGAGCTTTTCTATGTTTAACATGGTGATTGCCTTAATTTACTCATACATAGCCCTTTATGTGTGAACATAACTTTTCTCTAGTTCTAATTTCCCAATACGTTTAATGTAAAGTAACATTGGCCTTTTCACAGGCATTTTGTGCCTCTAATGATCATGTATTGATCTTTGAGTCTATGTGATGAATAGCACTGATTGACTTAGGTATAATGACTATCCCTAGAATAAAACTGCTTGGTCTTCAGACATTTTTTTTTAACAAGAGTTTAAATGAGTTTGCTTGTGTTTTTGAAAATTTTTACATCTTTATTCATCAGATAGATTAGCCTGAAAGATTCTTTTTGTTTTGTCTTTAATCAGGTTTGGTGTCAGGGTATACTGGCTTTCTGAAAAGAATTTAGAATTCCTTTCTTTTTCCATTTCAAAGAATAATCTGAGTATTGTGGGTAGTAGTTCTTTATGAAGTTGTAATAAAACTCTGATAAATCCACTGCTAGTGTGCTTATTTTTAGTTAGGGAACTTTTTATTGTTCAGTCCTACACTGACTACGGATTTATAAAATTATTCATCTTGGCTTAGTTTTGTAATGTTATATACATGTCAGATTTCATCCATTTCTTTTGGACTGTTTTTTTTGGGGGGGTAATAGGAGAGGAAGTCTAGTTGTTTTTCTTTTGTTGAGTTCTATACTTGAGTCCTCATTTCAGCCTATGCCCTTTTCAATGTTTCTATCTACTGTTGTGAAGTTTTGGATTCTCACTCTTCTACTTACATTTTCTTGAGCATCACTTAAGCATTTGGTCTCCTTAAGCATTTTTTTTTTTCTAAATTT
Organism: Apodemus sylvaticus; assembly: GCF_947179515.1. NCBI lineage: Eukaryota > Metazoa > Chordata > Mammalia > Rodentia > Muridae > Apodemus > Apodemus sylvaticus. The sequence continues at coordinate 686,766 of NW_026262996.1, forward strand.
CAAGTTGTTCCTTGTATCTTTTCTAAACTTCTTGAGTGACGTTAATGAATATATGTTTATTCTCTTAAATTCTGTGTCCTAGCATTCACATTGACAAGCATTTCTACAGGGTTGGTAGGATTTAAAGTGAATATACTTGCCTGTGAGTTCTTGCAGTGAGATTTGAGCATAAGGACCCCATTTGCTAGTTTTGGGTTTGCTGAGTTGGGGAAGAAGAGAAGGTATTGGGCAGAAATGAGTCTAGAGGTTAGAAATGCTTAGGTGAAATGAAGTCAGTTGGGAAGATGGGGCTGGATGTGCTTCTTATTCTAAGCCACCAGTGTGGGGTAAGGTTGAATATGATGTGGAAGAGTCCTGTGATTTTGGAGAATCCTGGGCAACTCCTGGCTTACACCTAGAGCTCTGCAGTGAAAGCAGAAATGCCAGACTAGACTAGTACAACACTAGTAGGATCCAGGCTAAATCTAGTAGGGTTGCACAAACTATGTGGATGGGGTGGTCAGGGGCATTCACCAGCCTAGCCTTTAGAGAAGAAAAAGTGGGAAGTCTGGGGGAACTATTGGGATAGTCAAGGTCGACCACAAGATAACATAAGCACCTGAAGGTGATTTCAGTTAGGGTTGATCCTCATAAAGCCTAGAGCTTAGCTGTGGTGTGGGCAGGAAAGGTCAGAATAGGCATGAAGTGTAGTGCCCTAAAAATGCCTAGAGGTTGGGCAGGTAGCCAGACTAGACCAGGACACTGGCTGAGATCTAAGGTACATCTGGAAAGTTTTAGGAAAATAATGATCAAGTGGTGTCTTAGTCAGGGTTTCTATTCCTGCACAAACATCATGACCAAGAAGCAGGTTGGGGAGGAAAGGGCTTATTGATCTTACACACATAATATTGATTATTCCACATAGCTGTTCATCACTAAAGGAAGTCAGGACTGGAACTCAAGCAGGTCAGGAAGCAGGAGCTGATGCAGAGGCCATGGAGGGATGTTTCTTACTGGCTTGCTTCCCCTGGCTTGCTCAGCCTGCTCTCTTATAGAACCCAAGACCACCAGCCCAAAGATGGTACCATCCACAAGGGGCCCTCCACACTTGATCACTAATTGAGAAAATGCCCCACAGCTGGATCTCCTGGAGTCATTTCCCCAACTAAAGCTCCATTTTCTGTGATAACTACAGCCTGTGTCCAGTTAACACACAAAACCAGCCAATATAGGTGGTTAGGAATACTCATCTGGCTAGACTCTAGAAGAGGATTTGGGAAGCATTACTGTGCAGTAGGATGGTGGTAAAGGTGTCAATTCTTCAATTTTGATAGGTAATTTTGTTGAGTACAATAGTCTAGATTGACAATTGTAATTTTTCAGAGTTCTTCTTTATACTTGACTCTTTTTCTACTTTTTGTTACCTTTCCTTATTCCTCATTTTCAATATTTTACTGATAATATATCATGAAGAGGTTCTTTTTTGTCTATTTTGTGTTCTGTAGGGTTTTTGTACATGGAGAGGCATCTCTTCCTCAGAATTGAAAAACTTGCATGATTTTACTTAAAATAAATTCTACGTCTTTGCTATGGTTTTTTCTATGTCCAATATACATATATACATATTCATGTATATGTGTATATATGCACACATTCATATACATGCATATATATTCAAAGTTGTAATGTAACGGAGAAATATAGGGTTCAAATTTGTTTTTTATCAGCAAGGTATTGGCAGGTTTACTAAATACAATCCTGTTTCTTCCTACAGGTTAGAAACACCACAAATCACCCTGACTGAACTACAGATTCTTCTCAAACAGATGGGCACTCTGCCCTGTACCATGCATCAGATTGATGAACTTAAGGTGGAGTGGCCAGGGATAGTGAAATTACTGTTACAGGATATTCATGAAGGGAATCTCACATAATAAGGGAGTCATAAGAACATGATTCTTGTAAAGAAACCACCTTCCTCCTGTTTCGTTTTTTTTTGGGGGGGGGGGAATTTTTTTGTTTTGTTGTTTTTGGTCTGGTTTATTTCAGTTACACTCAGCAAGCATTTACTGAAAGAAGGAATTAATCTTGAATACAGAAAGTCAGTATTAGGGTTCTCCAGTGAAATGAAAAAGATGTACTGGAGTAACTTACAAGCTGTGGTGTGAGATTACTCACCAATAGTAGTTGGTTCCTGATAAAAAGGCCAAGAAGTAGTAGTTAAAGAACTCCTTATAAAATCAGGTTCATTCCTACCATCAAAGGAGTCTGTTCTCATACTGCCCTTATCTTATACTTTAGTGTTATACTATAAGAAGTATACTTTAAGTAAACATTATATTAAAGATACTAAACAGGTATTAAAACAGCTTACTCATGAAAGGCTGACTTTTGTTACTAGAAAATGGAACTATTAGAACTATTTCCTTTTCCGGTTTCAAGAGGCTTTTCCCAGTGACAAGATTGTATTAAGTCATTTCAGAAAATTAAATTAAATTTAGATCAGATTATTAAAAGAATATGTAGTATTCTGGCAAAGTATCTCATAAAAGAGAGAATATAGAAGGGAAAAAGGATGGAGGGTGAGGATAAATTAATAAAAATCTATTAAAAAGAATTATAGATTGATTGATTATTTAGATAGATTATTTAGTTATTTAGAGAGCTAAAATCTTTATTTTTATTCTAAAATGTTGCAGGATGTTCTTCAAGAGGTGGAAACATACCAAATTGAGACCCGTGAGGCTCTTACTTCACTGCCTTATAGTTTAGAAATACTTCAGTCCCTGATGGAAAAGGGTCAGCAGCTTCGTGTGGAAGTGCCTGAAGCTCATCAACTTGAAGAGTTGTTGGAGCAGGCAAAATGGTTAGATCAAGTAAAGCAGGCCTTGGCTCCCTCTGGCCAGCGGCATTCTCTGGTCATCATGAAGAAGCTTTTAGTTATGGGAACCAAAGTAGCCTCCAGCCCTTCTGTGAACAAAGCTCGAGCAGAGTTACAAGAACTGCTGACTATTGCCGAACGTTGGGAGGAAAAGGCCCATTTGTGCTTAGAAGCTAGGTAAAGAATAATCTCTTGCCATTTGTATTCTCTTTGTGGCCTTTAATGAGACTGCTTCAGAATATAATTTTCATTAGATATTTTAGACCGCATGGTAGTACCTATGCGTCTTAGGTTAACCTAGTCCTGTATATGTAAAATGTCATGCAAATCTCTTAAGGTTTCTTTTTTTTTAAAGATATATTTTATTTATATGAGTACACTGTGGCTGTCCTCAGACACAACAGAAGAGGGCATCAGATCTCATTACAGATGGTCGTGAGCCACCATGTCGTTGCTGGGAATTGACTTTCTTAAAAAAAAAAAAAATCAAATTTTCAGACTTAAAATAAGAAAACCAATAAGATGAAAAGCAATAAAATAAAACATTCAGACATAAAAACATGAAGTCCATTTTGTGTTACACACTAGTAAGAAAAGGGCTTGCCCAGGGCTGTGACCAATACATCAAGTGATACTTGAGTGGAGAAAAACAATTATTTTTCTCCCAGCACCTATCAATTACAATTAGCCTTCTGGTTAAGGATGGTAATTTGTGTCAACTCTCAGTAGTAGGATCTTGTCTCATTTCAACTTGTATATATCACATGTTTAATGTCAGAACCTCTTTGGGTTCACATGTGTACCAGTCCAGATGACACTGTTTTTGGAGCCGTCCTCTATCTCTGGCTCTTACAAACAGTCTTCCTCTTCTGCAAAGATTCCTGAACCTTAAGCAGAGGAATTTGATTAAATAATCACATTTCAGGCTGAGTGCTAGATCCAAAAGTACTCATTCTCTGCAATACTTCAATTGTAAGTCTATGTTAATTCTCATCTACTACAGTAAGAAGTTCTCTGATGAAAGTTCAACAATCTTAATTCCCATTTACTGTTAGAAGCTTATCTGATGAAAGGTGAACAGTGCTCTTCTTATCTGTACTTACAGCAGAATGTCATTGGGAGTCATTTTAATGCTATGTTCCTTTAACAAAATAATAGTAGTCTTGTCCCTACAGTGCCCTAACAAGACATCTTATGCTACCAAGTGGAGCCTCCAGTCCCAGAAATAGGTTATATCTTGTTGAGTTAGTGGCCCAAGGAGTTCTTTGGTTCCTTAACCCCCAAGTCACATGCTTTAGCCTAAACTTTTGATTAGTCTTCATTACCATGCTAAAGATTCAACATGCTTACATAATCAAACAGAAAGAAATTGATCTGGTTTCCAACTAGAAACTTTACCCACAACTGACTATATTCATTTGCTGATTGTATCCTTCACTCTAATTAAGGGGAAAGATAATTATCAATACCTCTCAGGTGCAAAGCTGAATGCTAGATATTGATGCAATAGTGGCATAAATGTTATGAGAGTAACCAGCCATGTTTTGCTTGGATTTATAGCCCATTCATGAGATGAGATCCATACATGACATCTCTAAAATAGCCAAGGACCTGAAAGGCATAGGCTTGGGGGAAATCTTTTAGAACTTTAAAGGAAAAATTGTCAATGTATTCCTTGACTGAGTTTGTTCTCAGATTATCAACATTATTAATGCAATATATATAGGTCACCACTGTGTCCTTACTAAGACAGCACTATTATTCACTTGCTTTATCAAAATTTTTATTGCTTATACTTTTAGCAATAGTATATACTATAACTATATACACACAACTATAATATTAAATACAAGTTTCTTTTTCCCAAATATTTTTAGCCAAAAGCATTCTCCAGCCACTTTGGAAGTTATAATACGAGAGGCAGAAAACATCCCTGTCTATCTGCCTAACATCCAGTCTCTGAAGGAAGCTCTGACTAAGGCACGGGCTTGGATTGCTGATGTAAATGAGATTCAAGTGAGGATCATGGTTTCTTCTTCTCTTCCTCCTGCTCTTCTTCCTCCTCCTCTTTCTTCTTTCTTTTAGATTATGTATGCAGTGCTTTGCCTGCATGTATACCTGTAGGCCAGAAGAGGGCATCAGATATCATTGCAGATGGTTGTGAGCCACCGTGTGGGTCCTGGAATTGAACTCAGTTCCTCTGGAAGGACAGCTAGTGGTCTTAACCTCTGAGCCACCTCTCCAGCACCCAGAGGATCACATTTCTCACTTTGCACCCAGACCTGGAAGATGAAGAGAGACCATTTTATTTCAATTTTTTATAGAGTTGGGGTTGTGGGAGGAATTGGAGATGAAAGTTAGCTAAGTTAAGGTTATCACGATAAAAAACAAGGAGGGAGAGAATGATTCACGTTCAAACACACAAAGAGTTGGCCAAAACAAGAGTACAGAAGGAAATGATCAGATCAGCCCTCATTTTGATTCTGAGTGAGCAAAAGGAAGAATTTTGTGAGAAAATTAGTGTGCCATTTTTCCTTTTTTGCAAAATAAGTCTGTTTTTCATTCATACTGTGATTATTCGACATAATATATAACCTTACTCAATAAATCTAAACATAATACTTCACATAATCTAATTGTACCTACCTCAGAATGGTGATCACTACCCTTGTTTGGATGATTTGGAGGGCCTTGTAGCTGTGGGTCGGGATTTACCTGTGGAGCTGGAGGAACTGAGACAGCTGGAGAATCAGGTACTGACAGCACATTCCTGGAAAGAGAAAGCTTCTAAGACTTTTCTCAAGAAGAATTCTTGTTACACACTTTTGGAGGTGAGATCTGATTCCTGTTACCACATCGTTTTCTGTGCCTGACCCTGGTTAGTGAAGAGCACATAAGTGAACATGAATTTTTGAGACATATCAGGAAAATGAAGGACAGTAATCCCTTTCTTCTATCCGATAATAGGTTCTCTGCCCATGTGCAGATGCTGGTTCAGTCAGTACCAAGCGCAGTCGGTGGATTGAAAAGGAGATGGGGTTATACAAATATGACACAGAATTGCTGGGGCTGTCTGCACAGGACCTCAGGGACCCAGGGTCTCTGGTAAGCAGCTTGACACAGATGGAGAAAATGTAGCTTATGAGTATCTCACTGAAAAGAAGGTAGCCTAAGCCATGGTTTGTTATATGGGTTGGTTGCCTATAAGCATACCATTTATACCCCGAGCCTATTATTTATATTGGGAGAAGAATAAAGGGGATAATCTAAGAAGAGGATGGGATACTTAACAGCTTTTCTCTGTACTGGGTTCAATAGATCATGGCCTTTAAGGAAGGGGAAGAGAAAGAAAAGGAAGGTATCTTGAAGTTACGTCACATCAACTCAGCCAAGCCCAGTCCAATGTCCTCACCGATGAATGCCTCTGCAACCTCCATCTGTATATGTGGGCAGGTCCGTGCAGGAGTGGAAGCTCTGCAGTGTGATCTCTGTCATGACTGGTTCCATGGACAATGTGTGACTGTACCCCATCTACTCAGGTCACTAAGGGCCAGTCATACCTCATCTCAACTGCTAGCTTGGTGGGAATGGGACACCAAATTCCTGTGCCCACTGTGCATGCGATCAAGGCGTCCACGCCTGGAGACCATCTTGACATTGCTAGTAGGACTACAGAGACTGTCTGTAAGGCTGCCTGAGGGTGAGGCCCTACAGTGCCTCACAGAGAGAGCCATTGGTTGGCAAGGTCGTGCCAGACAGGCTCTAGCTTCTGAGGACGTGACTGCTTTGTTGAAACAACTGGCAAAATCCCGCCAACAACTACAGGATGAATTGAGACATGAGCAGCCCCCTACCTTGCCTTCAGGCCTTGAGTCTGACTGTCTCACAGAGGATAGTGGCAAGGATATTCTTAAGGTAAGCTGTCCAGCCCACTTTTTAGCTTCAGATATCTATATTCTAGACTGTTAAGACTGTCCTTAAGAATCTACCTTTATCAGTGTCCTTTGGGTCAGTCCCTCTCCCCTATCCTGTATCATTCTAGATTCCTAATACTCATAATACTCTAGCAGTGGTTCTCAGCCTGTGGGTCATGACTCCACAGAGGTTGAATATCAGGTATCCTGCATATCAACTATTTACATTACAGTTCATACCAGTAGCAAAATTACATTTATGAATATCAATGAAAGGGCCACAGCATTAGGAAGGTTGAGAACCATTGTTCTATGTGCTCTCTGTTAGGAGTAAAAAAAGTTTCATTTACACTGGATATAAAGAGCATGGTTTATCCTTTTTTTCAGTTTGATTAAAGTAATCCATTCCTCCTCTTCTTCTTAGGAAGAGGAGGAGTTGGTACTAAATGAAGACAGGTTGAAAAGTTCTGAGAAGATTGTTCCAAACGAAAATTCATGTGAAAGAGGTATGTCTAGGTGTTGTTAGGCTTATGAATAGATACCACCAAATGACTGTCTGTGTTTTTTAGCTCTTTTGTAGTAAGGAGAATTAGACCAAGATCATATACTAAAAGAGCTATCCCCAAACCCTCCAGATGAGGAACTGCTGCCTTCGCTTTTATCCCAATTAACTGGTCCAGTACTGGAACTGCCTGAAGCTACCCGGGCCCCCCTAGAGGAACTTATGATGGAAGGAGATCTACTTGAAGTTACCCTAGATGAGAACCACAGCATTTGGCAGCTGCTGCAGGCTGGGCAGAATCCTAATCTAGAGCGAATTCATACACTTCTAGAGGTGAGGAGATGTGTTATGGATAGTCCTTGGTATCAGTACAAACATGAACCACATATACCTTATTTTTACTTGTCTGTGTATTGTAGCTTGAGAAGCCTGAGAATCCAGGGAATTGGTCAGAGGAACAGACACCAGAGAGGCGGCGGCGGCGGCGGAGGCAAAAAGTGGTTCTGAGCAGAAAGGGTGAGGAGTTTACTCAAAAAGAACTAGAAATAAAAAGAGTCCGGAGTTCAAGAATTAAGCCTAAGGGAGAAAAATTTCAAGAACCAATACATGGGGACAATGTGCTCTTGACACACCATACAGAACATACAAACATCTTAAAAGAGCACATGAACAGTGTACAAGGAAAGGATACAAGCCCTTCATCTTCTTTTCCTTCCCTAACACCTTTGCGACATCTATCTTATTTTCATCAGCAAAAATTATAACAGTAGTGTGAGATTGTTCTTTAGTCCTTCTCCTTCATTAGTCTTTCTCCATCCCTTGTTCTTTCCTTCCTTCCTTTCTCCTTTCTGTTGCTCCCTTTCTTTCCTCCATTTTACTCTATTCCTACAGCTTCCTCTGCCCTTAAACCCCCCAGACCCTCCAAAAGTATTTATTTCTTATCTAGAATTTGACCACAAATTATTTTATCCTTACTCCTAATATATTTTTGTGCTGTAGTTCCTAAGAACTATTTCCTGTATGTGTTTTTTAAAATTTCATCAGCAATATTCCTAGGACTAGCATAGATAAAGTGATGTCCTTAGTTACCTGTATTATAATCTGGAGAAGCAAAAAATAAAATTTGAGAATGATAAAGTTTATTATCCTTTATTTTTAAATCCTTTATCATCCTCTATGTAATCCCCACATCATCTACTTATTAAAACAAATGTCTTTTAGTTTATATTTTCATTCTCTCCATTACCTTTTTCTCTTTGGTTCACATTCTAAAAGAACACTGTATTTTGTAATTCATAAAGAAAAAGAATACGGTAATGCAAACTTACCATAGTTATTTATTTTTAATTTTGTTTCTTTTGATGTTGTTGTTGTTAAAAATAAAGCAGTATGGTTGGAACTGCATCTGGCTTGTACTTTTTGATCTATGGGAATAGAAAAATCAAGGATGGAAATCATTGTTATTGTGGGAATCAACAAAATTTGTTTCTGGACTTAATACTTGTCTGTATCTGGGTTCTTGATTCTCTTTGTTTCTTGATACATGTTGTCTAGGTAATGCCTTCATAGCTGTAATTAATTTCCTAGTAACTGTCAAATAAGATGATTCCTCTTACTTTTTCTTCTACAACAGTGTTTTATTGAACTCACAATGGCTTCATTTTTCTTACGGAATTGCTTTTGAGTCCTAAATTTTATAACTTAAACAACTTTATTTTTTACCCCCTAAGGTCTATTATTCACTCTTATTCAATTCATTGGTTGTCCTACTTTATTGTATAAGGTATAAATAAGTCAAGAGCATATAATAATATCCATCAACTCAGACACTATTTTACTTAATTTCTTTCAATTATCAGACACTATTTTACTTAATTTCTTTCAATTATCAAGCATCAACCTTTTTCCTATGGTTAACCATACTAGTCTTCTTGTTCGTAGTTAATCTCTTGTTTTTCTACAGACAGTATATCATGAAGCTCAAGTTTATTACTAAAAAATAATCATGGTCCCCTGCCCCAGTTTTGTTTCTTTATATAATAATGTTTAATTAATTTATTTATTTTCAAGTAATAAACTTCTTTATATCATTTCACTCAAATATAGTTTTGATTAAATATTCCCTCAACCTTTTCCTCTCCCATATCTCCCTATTCTCATCCTTGATTAAACCCTTACTATTTGGAGGCTGGAGAGATTGCTCAGTGGTTAAGAGCACTGGTTGCTCTACCATAGGACTTGGTTTCAATTTCCAGCACTCACATAGCACCTCACAACCCTCTGTACTCCAGTTCCAGAGAAACTGATGCCCTCTTGCAGGCAACGATGTGGGCAAAACAGCAATGCATATGAAATAAAAATAAATGTTATTTTTTTAAAAAAATCATTAATTATTCCTCCATTCCCTGTTATTCCCTCTATTGTATAGCCTGTATTTCTTCTTATGGGGCTCTTTCAAGTTTCTACAGTGCCCAGAGCTAACCATCCAATTGTAAGTATCCAGAGCTAGGATATCCGTATTAGTGAGACTATACAGTATTTGTGTGAGTCTAGCTTAATTCATTCAGTATAGTTTCCAAGTTCTCTTTTCCCTAAAATAACATGATTTCATTTTAGTTTATAACTGAAATGAGTCCCACTGTGAATGAGTAGTATAATTTCATTATCAGTTCATCAGCCGATCTGCCTACTATGAATAGATGTAAGTAGGCAAATATCTCTGCAGTAAAATATGGGAAACAGTCTCATTCACAGCTTTCACAAAATAAATCCACTCGTGTTTATTTTTCAAGAAATTCAACCAAGGAAGTGGAAAAAAAACGGTAAACCACAAACTTTTAATAGTCAAGAGAGAAATTAAGAACACTACAAGATAGGTGCTATGCTTATGAATTTAATTAAGCAAGCAATATTGTAAAAGTAACTACCTAGCCAAAAGCAATCTATAGATTTATTTTAGTACCTCTTAAATCCCAGCAACAAAATTACAAAATTAGAAAGATAATCTTTTTCTAAAAATGTAAGTATGAGTGATTTAATTACAAAAATCCCAAGGGAAAAAGATAAGGTAAGCCATACCATTATGCATGATTTTAAAGACTCTCAGAAACATAGTACCAAAACCAGCACACTACAGGCACAAAAAGAGACATAAATATCTACGGGACAGAATATGATATCAAGGGCTGGAGAAATGGCTCAGTGGTTAAGAGTACTGACTGCTCTTCTAGATAGAGGTCCTGAGTTCAAATCATGGTGGCTCACAACCATTTGTCATGGAAGCCGATGCCCTCTTCTGGTGTGTCTGAGGACAGCTACAGTGTACTTATATATAATAAATAAATAAATCTTTAAAAAAATAAAAAGGGAGGAAATAAATTTATAAAAAATAAATAGGATATCAAGTCATAGTCACACAAAGCTGCAGCTACTTGGTTCTTTTTAAAGAGGCGAGAAGCCGGGTGGTGGTGACGCACACCTGTAATCCCAGCAATAGGGAGGCAGAGGCAGGCAGATTTTTTGAGTTCGAGGCCAGCCTGGTCTACAGAGTGAGTTCCAGGACAGCCAAGGCTATACAGAAAAACCCTCGAAAAAAACAAATCCAAACAAAAAATAAATAAATAAAGAGGCGAGAAATATAAACATTTTTTTTTTTTGAAGAAAAGACTGCCTCTTCAATAAAAACTGTTGGGAAAAATGAATATTCACACAGACAATATTTTTTTAAATAGTAGAAGATTTTTTTAAATCTTAATTGGAATAGGAGTTAATTACTAAAAGGCCTTATGTTTTCAAACAGATCCACAGGGTGTTTTTAGAATTGAGAAATCATATATACAAACATACACACACATACACACACACTTTTATAGGCTGCATCTACTAGTTTCTGAATTAGTTCTGCTGAGGGAATGAGTACTGGCTGTATACAAACCATGCAAAGATGTTACAGTTTTTGTAATAATGATTTACCTTGTGGTTGTCATTAGTCATATTAGTCATAGCTGGAGCAACAATAGTGTTCATCAAAAGAATTTAGGGAACAGAGGTTTGGGGCGAATCTTGGTATATTCAGTTTGTAGTGGTGATAAAGGAAACCTTGAACTGCCCTACAGGTCCTCCTTTAATTATCCTAATAACTTTTTTTTTTTAATTTCTAGTTTTTTGAGTCAGGATATCACTTATCTAAGGGTGGCCTCAAGTGCTTGACTTATGCATTGCTAGGGATTAAATCAAGGTTTTTGTGCATGTTTGACAATCATTCTGCCAACTGAGCAATTATGTATGCCCTGTCACCATCACCATTTATGAGTATCTTAATCTTTTTTTTATCCGATATTTGCTTACTCCTACAGTTGGTAATTTCATCTCACCATGTGTTTTTGTTATCAACATGGCCATGGTAAGAATTCTTTCAAACTTTAAGTTCTTTTTCTGTTAGGTACATGCTCCGTTACCAGTTAGGAAAGTCATGTCATATTATTTCCATGTTATTCCAATTCATCACTTTGCTTTCTGTAATATCCTTATATACAGTTCAGCAATTCCTATCATGAGAAGATGAGTTTGTGTCTGATTTCCAGTGAGATTTTCATCTTTTCCCTGTAAGACTGTCTTTGTTATCCTTAGTTCTCCCAATATTCTGCTCATGTGTACTCTCCAAGAAGACTGAGACTTTCGTCTTCTGAGCCTTCACTAAATTTATTTTTAATAATTTCTCCATGACAGGCATTTTTTTAGTATGATTCTTCAAATTCTCCTAGTTTCTATATAGTTCTAAACTGCTTCCACGTTTGTTAAATACTGTGATAATGACTCTACACTCTGAATATTAATTTATGTTATTTTCATACTTAGAGTAAGTAATCAAAAATCTGAGCCACACTTTTTTTTGTGACAGCCTAAAGGACATGTGAGAAGGAAGCAATTGTTCTTTGCCTGATTGCCCTCACTCTGGCTAGTAAGTTTATTCTCTCATTGGCCTTAAAGCTTTATTCAGGATTCTGGCATAAACTAAAGAACAACTGAGACATTTTCAGTGGTGAAGGCTCTGTGACAAAGTAACAGGTTTGATTTCCAGCTAGAAAGGAATTTTCTCTTCTATCTAATCCTGCAATATAACAACCAATCTTACTTGCCTTGGAGTTCCAGTACATTCAACCTTTGCAACCTAAGCTAATAAATAGCTGTAATAGATTATGGGATCTTCTGTGCCTTACCTAGAGTAATGTTTCCTTTACTAAAAGGAGCAAACACGGAAGTTGAAAGCAAAATTCCAACATTGGCCATTAAGGTTGAAATCATTTTTGTATGTTGTATGATAAGCAATGAGATTTGTTATCTGTGTGCCATTGGAGCCAGTGACTAAATCCTTGAAAAACTTTGTTAAAGATGTTCTTTATTATCCCATTTCTTTCCCATATGATGCCTTTTAGTGCCATAAGTAGATCGATAACAAATCTCTTTGTTAGGGACAGACACCACTCACATGTAGACACACAGCTCATATAATACATAGGACAGACACATAAAACTCATACAACAGACAGGGATAAACAGATCTTAAGACTGCCTTCAGAGAGGCACAGGTTCAGAGTCATATAATGGTCAGACAGGAACAGGAAGTACAGAGTTCAAATCTATACTTGACCTTGATTAAATGACTACAAGAGAAAATGTTTTTATTTCTTTCCTTAATGTGATACTGATGCATTGTGGGTAACTCTGTTAATTACTAATGTGTATAACCTATACAATAAGTCTTCCTCTATATGTTTGCTGTTTAGTTATCTTTTTCACTAATGGGAAATATAATAAGTTGCCTACTTTTTTAATTGAATTTTTAGAATTAAAAACAAGAGCCCCAGCAAAGTCACATGAAAGTTTTGTTGTCTCAAAAGAAAAATTGGCTTTTAGGAAAGATATCATTTAAAATTAAGAAACCCTACTCAATATCATTTGTGTACTTTAATGGATTAGAATGTTTTTCCCATTCGACTCAATCCTATATTTTCTTGTGTTTGTATTTCCTCAATTCTTTGTTTTCTTTATTGAAGGCTAAGGGATTTATACGAATAGTGAATTTAATGGAGTCTCAAAAGAAATCTTCTCAGAGCATAGACACAACCAAACATAGAGGTGTTGCTTCTGCTACTATCAGCATATGTTGAAGATAGATTTTGGAGGGGTAGGCTAACGTTAATTTTATTTTCAATTAAAATATTTCCCAAGCCGGGCGGTGGTGGCGCACGCCTGTAATCCCAGCACTCTGGGAGGCAGAGGCAGGTGGATTTCTGAGTTTTAAGGCCAGCCTGGTCTACAGAGTGAGTTCCAGGACAGCCAAGGCTACACAGAGAAACCCTGTCTGGAAAAACCAAAAACAAACATAAAAAACTGCTATGTAGATTTGTATTACTTTTTAAAGCAGACCATTTTTCAAACATTACAGTAAGTGGGACTATCAGCATCCATTACTACTTTTGCCGTAGCTCTTGTTTTAATTCTAAAAATTCAATTAAAAAAATAGGTAACATTACATTTCCCATTAGTGCAAATGATAAGTAAAGCTTATTCTATAACTAAAACTTTATGCATTGATTATACAGTTACCCTTTGAGGATCAGTAAATATGCCTGAACTCAGGTATTGAAAAATAGGCAACATAATATAAATATTTTGGGGTGAGTGACTATAGGAGAATGTTAAAAATCAGCAAGATGAATGCTATAACCTTTTAAAATCCAGATCCCTGAGGAAGCAAGAAATAAATTCCAAATTCCTGAAAAGAATATGCACCTGGCTGTGAACAAAAGGTAAACTAGAGGGAACTTTTGTGGCTGTAGAGGCTGATGGACAGACTGGAATTTCAGTACTGTAGAGAGATTGGGATTTTCCAAGTTCAGATGGTAATTACTTTATCTCTTAGCCATCTGGAATAACCATTCCTTACCCTACTTTGTATCTGAACTAATACCTTGTGACAATAAATAAAACCTCTTTGTAAAAGTAACTTTTATTTGGTTGACTAATTGTCTTCCAGAGGTTAACTGCTGAATAAACTTTCCCTTTCTAATTCTGAACTCCAGCTGGTTCAGCTTAGCTGTTCTGGTTCAAATACCTCTCCAAACTGACTAATTCAAATGGACTTTTCTCAGCTTCTGATTGAATCGCTCTGCTTGGCCTCAAAATAACTCTGGCAACTTGTTCTAATATTCTGGGTTCAACTGCCTCTGCTGACCTGTACTGAACAGCATGAACTCATGAACAAACTCAAGTGTACTGCACTGCACTTCACTGCATTGTCATCAAATGGCATCTTGGACCCGTAAATTAACTTTTCTATTTTTATATCTACCGCTCTGGTATACTTGTCAATGTATTTTGACGTTGCCTTGTTTTGTTTTTATTTATTTATTTATTTATTTATTTATTTATTTATTTATTTATTTATTTATTTTGAGACAGGGTTTCTCTGTATAGCCCTGGCTGTCCTGGAACTCATTCTGTAGACCAGCCTGGCCTCGAACTCAGAAATCCGCCTGCCTCTGCCTCCCAAGTGCTGGGATTAAAGGTGTTGAAGTTGCCTTTTTTTAATGACTTAGTTCTGTGCAACTATAAAACCCCTGTGAAACGCCTTCCATGTTGGAACATTAAAATTCTGGATAACCTAAATCTAAATTTCTATGCCACCGTTGCTTAAAATGGCTTCAGAATGAAATCTCTTTTATAAGTAAGGGAGTAATAAACAAACCACTAAACTAATGCCATAGTTGGAATGGTTTTTATTTTAGATATGAGAGAACAGCCAGAGGCATGTGAAATAATCCAGAGCAGAAAGAAAAAGAGATGGACAATTGTGACGTTCAACTCTGAAAGTCATTTAACATTGGTAAATGACCACAATAAGATGTGTCACTGGGACACTGGATTCTGCATACTTGGAATCCTGTAAGATGTGGAGTGTTGTGTGATGTGAGTCCGGAACACTCAAACATTGTGGGCTTTAGACCAAAGAAACTTGTGGGGTCTGGACATTTAAACATTTTTCTGTAGGAAACTGTGGATTTGGGATGGTCTAATACTTTGAGCTCTGAGCAGTAGGACACTCTGATGCCCCTTGTTGGCTCTAATCTATAGGCATCAGAATCTCAAAACTGGGGCCTGCAGCTATCTGGAAGAAGAGGAAGCTATAGAGTCAATATTATGGGCTATAGGATGTGTACAGAAGATGCAATATCCCATGCAGATAAGTATATATCATGGGTCTGGAGTTGTACATTCTGGACTGTAAAATCTTGTAAGCTCTGGACAGTTTGAAACAGACAAAGTTATGTAGCCATGGCAAGTCTGAACTTGTGGGTAATACATACACTTCTTACACAGCAATTGTTCATTCTTTGTAACAGTCACAGGTTATACAGTATGAACAATCAGAATGCTTGAACTCAAAATGAGAATATATTCTGTTTTCCTGAGACCCTGTGCACTTTGAAGAGTATGTAGATGTGGAGTCTGGATGATCATATGCTATGGGCTTTGGCCCTCAGGGCTCTGGACAGTAGGAATCAGTGAATATTCCTAATCTATGGCAATAAGATAGTCAGACCCTCTGGGACATGAGAAGGTGATTGAACAGCAAAAGATGCTGTTTGCCCTTGTGCTTGACTAAAGCTACGGCAGAGTTGGCCCAGTGTAGACTCAGAGTAGTCAGACTGTGACAGTAAAAGAGTAGAGAATGCAACATCAAGATGAACCCAGCAGAGAAACCCTTCTCTTCTGAGTATATGTAAGACCTGAAAAACAAGGGTGCCCCAGCACCCCACGCCTTGGAAGGCAACACCCATATCACTCGCAAGAAACGGTCTTGATGCAACAGCAAGAGGATTTTTATTCCAGAGGCTCTGGGGTTCACAGTCATACACTGTGCAGGGGTAGAGGACTGGGAACCCTGAGTGCAGAATTGGGACAGTTTTTACAGGTTTACAACAAAGGCCAAGCATCACAAACCATCATTCCTTAGCATCAAGAACCCGCACAGTGTGAGCCAGTCGATATGTACCACTCCATAGTTTTTAGGCCAATCAGTTTAAATTATCCCAAGCCTGCATTCCATGGACCAATCAGTTTCCTATCTTCTTGAAGGTCTATAGCTGCATGAGCTATTGGGTGGGCATGATAGCGTAAGCAGTTTAGAGAAGCAAGATAAGCAGCTAATTAGCTCATTTCCCATTACCTTATGGGGGCCAGGATCACCTAGTTTCTAACAAAGAGCAGGCTCAAGGAATGTGACCTTTCTAACAAAGAGTGGGCTCTGGAATATGAGGTGTTTGGGGCTTCTTAGAAGGCTGGAGTTGCCAGGCAGTAGTGGCACACACCTGCAATCCCAGCACTTGGGAGGCAGAGGCAGGCGGATTTCTAAGTTCAAGGCCAGCGTGGTCTACAAAGTGAATTCCAGGACAGTCAGAGCTACACAGACCCTGTCTCAAAAAACAAAAACAACAACAACAACAAAAACCCCAAAAGAAGGCTGGAGTTAGAGCTTCTTTGGAGCGAGATAGCATTTTAAACTTTTTAGTTCTCGGGGTCATTTGAGAGTTAGACACTGGGGATTTTTAGGCTGTTTTCAGCCTTTCATATGCATACAACAAACAACATTCTCCAGGATAGCTCTCTATGTAGAAAGTCAAAGCAGGGGCATATTAGTATAAATAGTTTATAAATGGTTGTGAGCCTTCTGACCTGGTGATTTTAAAAAGTTGTTTTTATTAACTTTTAAAAGGTATATTTATTTTATGTGTGTGGTTGTATATATGTGCATTACATGCATGCTGGGTGCCTATGGAAGAGGATGCTGCATTTTGTCTTCCTTAGGGTTTCTATGGCTGAGATAAAATGCCACAACCAAAAGCAACTTGGGGAGGAGACAGTTTATTTTAGATTATAGTTCTTCATCACAGACCATCACTGAAGAAAGCTAGGACAGAAACTCAAAACAGGATACTAGAGGCGAAGCTGATGCAGATACTGTGGAGGAGTGGACTTTCTGTTTTTCTCCTCATGCTTGCCCAGACAGTTTTCTTATAACATTCAGGACCATCAGCCCAGGGATGGTATCACACATAGTTAGCTGGGCCCTCAACCTGTTAATCATCAATCAAGAAAATGTACTACAAGCTTTATCACTGGCCAATCTGGTAGAAGCATTTTGTCAAAGTTCCATTTAAAACTGTTGTTAGTATGGTCAAACTGACATAAAACTATCAGCCAAGATCCACTGAAACTGAAGTTACAGTTGGTTTGATCCACTGAATGGGTGCTAGTAACTCAAACCAAGCACCTTGAAAGAGCAAACCTTAACCACTTAGCCATCCATCTCACCAGGTCACACCCTAGTGCTCTTGAGAGCATGCCTTTCTTTCAGCCTGCTCTCTAATGCACGCTAATCCTGAGAAGTGTTAAATGTTGTGATTTGTTTCATTAGAGGCCTTTTTGAAAAATTTATTCATGAATATTGTACTTTCATTTCTTCCACATGTATCTCTGAATACAGAAGGCCTCACCCAGGCCTTCTGAAATATGTGTTCTTTTCTTCTATAATTAATATTGTTTCACATGCACATGCATACGTGTGCTCACACACACACACACACACACACACACACACACATACACACAAACAAGCATCTAGGTAGTGTTGCCTGTATGCATATGTATTTAGGGCTAACCACTAGTATTGGGTAGTTTATCAAGAAACATGTCTCAGGAGATAACTGATTCTCCCTGTCTCAGCAACAATTGATTGCCTGGACATACACATCTAAGGATAGGCCTTGTAAAATTTTTCCCATCTACATGGCACATGTACTGGTATCTTCAGTATTCAGTACTTGGTTAGGCAACTATATTGTTGAAATGTTATAGTTGCAGCTTTTATGTCCTGTGTGGAAGATTGGCTAACAACTGGCTTCCTGGTCCTCCTGGTTTTACAGTCTTTCTGTAGTATCTTTGAAGATGTTTGTTCTGTAAGGGTTATTTATCATGGAGTTTGTTCTTAATAAGAGGGCTAGCTTTATAAGCCCAATTATGGCTGCACAGCCCTCAGTCACTAGTGCTCTGCATTTTTGCAGTTGTGGAACTCTAGCCTCTAAGTGATGCCAAACAAAGCTTGTTAGTAAGGGTAAGTACATACCCTAAGTAAGATATATACAAGATTATAAAATATTGCTTCCTTATGGACTTTTATCAAACATCCACTGTAGCCACCTGCGGCTAACCAAAGTCACCTGGAAGGAAAGCTGGGGCTGGAATAGAATGGCCTTGCAAGAAAAATAAGGAGCCAAGACAAGTTTTCTGATCAAGATTCGAAGTTCAATGGGGGGTTCCAAATATAAAGGCCGGGAAGTGGGTGGGGTAGGATGGGGAGGGGGGAACTCCTCCCCCAAAGGGCTGTAAATGTGTCCACAAAACCAGTTTGATTGCTCAGCAAGTGGCTGGTCCCTTGCTTCTTCAAAAATCTGAAAGTTCTTGAAGAACAATTGACTTCACCTTGGTCCAAGGGCTCTACCCTAGGTGCGGGAGGTTGTGGCTAGCACAGAGGTCTGGAATTCCTGGGGCTCAAAAATTCTGGGGTTAGGGGGTGTGGGGACAGGAGGTGGGCATGGGGGGAGGGGTTGAATACAATTCTTGGGAATGTTCATCTCTTTTTTTTTCTGCCAAATTAATGTCTCTTTACCCTGCCAAATTAATGTCTCCCCCAACCCCTGACCACTCTCCCTTTTCACCCTTTCTAGCCCCTACCGTGCTTTATAAACTATTCTGATTTATATTGTGTCCCTATGTTCCTGATGATTTATATAGTGATACCTAAGAACCTAGAAACTGATAGAGTACTTAGACTACTCCCCAAACCCAGACACTACTGCTAATGCCAAGAAGTACTTGCTGACAGGAACCTGATATAGCTGTTTCCTGAGAGGCTCTGACAAAGCCTAACCAATACAGATAAGAATGATCACAGCCAAACGTCAGATGAGCACAGGGAACCCCAGTGGAGGATTTAGAGAAAGGACTAAAGGAGCTGAAGGGGTTTGCAGCCCCAGAGGAGGAGCAACCAATCAGATCCCCCAGAGTTTCCAGGGGCTAAACCACCAACCAAAGAGTACACATGGAGGGACCCATGGCTCCAGCTGCATATGTAGCAGAGGATGGCCTTGTCAGACATCAGTGGGAGGGGTGGTCCTTGGTCCTGTGAAGGCTCAAAGTCCCTGAGTAGAGGAATGCTAGGGTGGTGAGGCAGAAGTGGGCAGGTGGAAGAATTTCCCTCATAGAAGCAGGGGTTGGGGGGATGGGATAGTGGGTTTTTGGAGGGGAAACTAGGAATGGGGATAACATTTGAAGTGTAAAGAAATAAAATAACCAAGTTAAATATAAATATATATGTAATACATACATTAACTTCTATTATATATAATATACACTCACATAGAAAATATAATATATACTTATATATATCTACTTATATATGAAGATATATATAATTATATATACTCTCTATATAAATTATATATAAAGATTACATATACATATATAATTTTATATATATAAAGATTGTATATACATATAGAGGATATGTAAGTATATATACATATATAAAGATATATAAGTATATACACACACACACATATATATATACAGTTAATTATTAGGTTTTAAATTCAAAGAGAAAGCTAAACAACACATTTTTTTCTTGAAAAAAAAGAATACTAATGTCTTTTGTGATATGGTAGCATAGTAATCTCTATACAGGTCTGCTGTTACACTGCTTGCTTTAAAAGAATTAGAGTTTATAGAAACAAAATCATCTCCATTCAAAGTTTGCCATCTACTTACTAGTATCTTCTTCTTCCTTCTGAGAATCACTGTCTGGCGTATAAATGTTGTCTCTGGAAACATGAATACTGCTGCTCTGATCAACCACTTCAGCTTCATTGCCATTATCTGTCTCACTCTCTACTACATCTACAGTTTCTCCTATAAGAAAACAAACTATGAAATTAATTTGAAACTTGCCTTATTTACTGTCATAGGTTTACTTTTTATACTATCAGCATATTACACTACAAATGTGCTAAAGTTATCTTTAAAGAAGCTTTCCAAATTTCCAAGTAAAGTATCCTTTAAAAATCAAAGTAATATCAGGGTCTGGGGGCACATGCTATAATTCCAATTCTCTGGAGGCCGAGGCAGGCATATTACCATGAGTTTGAAGCCAATCTGGTTCATATACATAAGGTGAGTTCCAGTTCAGCCAGGGCTACATGTGACACCCTGTCTCTCTCTCTCTCACACACACACACACACACACACAAACACACACATACACACATATAAACACACACACATATACACATATATACACACACACAGACAATCACAAAGAATAATGTAGAAAAACATATACATATTTATACACCTTTATAAATTATATTTATAAAATATATAAATAGTATACATAGTTACAACATGCATGTATTTATTAGAAACTTTCTTCCTTACCTACATCGTCCTCTTCAGGGTCAGCTTTAAAAATGTACACCTTGATAACTTCAGGAAATGTTCCATCCAATTTATAAGGATCAGTTTCTGATTCTGCATTCATGGTAAGTTCAGAGGAACCTTCATTATCTGTTTTGCCAGCATCATCCACTAAATAGGAAATTAATATATACCTTTACAGTAGATATAAAAACAAAATATGCCCTTTTTTCTTTTTCTTTTTGAAACTGAGATGAGGAGGGCTGGCTAGATTGCTCAGTGTTTGACTTAAGTATTTGCTCTGGAATCTGAAACCTTGAGTTTGATTCTCAGAACTAGTGACAGGAGAGAAGTGACTTCTAAAAGTTGACTTCCCCTCTGTAATCTTTCCCCTCTTCTCACATACACACTATGCACACACTATTAGGTAAATTTTCAAAGAAAATCCTTTTTTTACCTGGGGCAAGAGATCAGGTTAAGAACACTTGCTGTTCTTACACAAGACCAAGGTTCCCAAATACCCACATAGGCAACTCACAACCACCACTATCTTCATTTCAGGAGATGCCTTCTAGCTCTATGGGCACTGCATACTGTGAAATGTGTACACACACACACACACAAACACACAGACACACACACACACACCCCACTCTGAGAGATGAAATAGAAGCAGGCAAAATACTGAAATACAGAAAGGAAAGTAAATAAGCAAATAAATCTTTAGAAAGATGTTTCTTCTTAGAAATATACACTAGACTGTCACAAATAAAGTTGGATGATTTCTGGCAAATACTAGCTGTAAAGCACTTTTTTCCTTTTTTGGGGGACTGTACTAGAATTTAATTAACTCAGTAGGTAAATACTGCATCATTAGACTATGTGGCCACATGCAAATAAGTACAGAAGTAATAAAATGTTAAGATAAAAATGATTTAGAGCTGGGTGGTGGTGGCACACACCTGTAATCCCAGCACTCTGGGAGGCAGAGGGAGGAGGATTTCTGAGTTCGAGGCCAGCCTGGTCTACAGAGTGAGCTCTGGGACAGCCAGGGCTACACAGAGAAACTCTGTCTCAAAAAAACCATATCCAAAAAAACCAAAAAAAAAAAATTTAGAACAATCTTAATTCATATAGCTGCAAAAGATCTGCAGAGTAAAGAAAAAGCATATTTTCTCATTTACTCATCTATAAATAAATGTACCAACATGGTAAATACTCTTTAATGTAATATTTTCTTGACTCTACATAGTATTTATATTGGAGTACAATTTAATCACATGTAGTTCTATAAAAATTTTAGTTCAGAACTGTGTCTCAGAATGGTGATTGCCCAGTATGAACAAAGCTTTAGGTTTCATCCTTAGCACTGCATTAATTTTGTTAGTGACTTCTATAACTGCAATGCCAACACTGGCCAGTGGAGACAAAAGGAGTATTCATCAGGAGCCATTGCTATAAAATGAGTTTGAGACTAGCCTGGGCTAAAACTGACTATAAATAAACAAATGACATCTTTAAAAAAAATCAAAGTATCATTATTAGAAAAGTACCATGTGGTATCAACAGACATTCTGCTAAGTTCAGCACAATAACTATCGCTTAAGTACAAGTATGTTAAGAGTAAAGTTTTAAACTTTACTCTAACATGTATGCTTAGTCCATATTTTATGTGTTTATATACAGAGATACAGACTTTGGAATCTCTGAACTACTAAAAAGAGATCTGAATCTTCAGATCTTATCTAAGTAGAATTATTTAATATAGATGGATGTACTTATTTCAAAAGTGAACATCAAAAGGTAAAAATCAATGACATCAAATTTAATTGGTAATCAGGTATCAATTACTGCTTACAGTGAATTCTAAAACCATCTTTCTTATCACCATGGATATTATACCACTAACTGCTTTATTTTTTATGTTTTAAATTTAGTTAAAAATATCATTAAAACAAATGAGCTTAATTGTGGCATTTCATATGTACTTTTTCTCCTTTCCTTACTTCATACTCCACCTCCTTCAAAAACATTTAAAGACTTACTTTATGGATATGAGTATTTTGCTTGCATGTACATATTTGCACCAGGTAAATGTACACCTGTAGAGATCAGAAGAGAGTACTGAAACCCCTTAGCGGAAGTTATGGGTGGTTGTGAGTCCCCATGTGAGAACTGAACTTATGTACTCTGTAAGAACAAGAGTTTCCAAACATTATGCTATCTCTCCAGACCTTCATACATCCACTTTCCTGTCCTTCTACTGCTCCCATTTCTTTCTAGCTCTATTTCTTCAAAACACCTATCACACCATCCTCTTCAAATTTCTTTCTCTAATTTCCCATTTAGGACACTGTTTTTTTCTTCTTTATAAAACTAGTTCAGTTTCTAGTTTTATGATCTACTCTCAAACACTTTAGGTGTGTGTGTGTGTGTGTGTGTGTGTGTGTGTGTGTATTTGGTATGGACATACATAGAGAAACAAATATGTTGCATGTATTATATAATATATGTGATATTATATAATATAAAACACACACATATATATGTGGACTCACTGACTGCAAACTCCTTTTTAAGAATGCAAAGCTTTGCCTCATACTCACTTACATAATTACAACCTTCCAACAACATGCAGGTTTATATGGCTGTGTGTATGTGTATGAGGGTGGCTTTGACACTGGGGTATGGAAAGCATTGATTAAGTCAAGAGGCTTTTACAAGGTGAAAGCTAAATGCTAGATAAGAATTTCTCACAAAAACTTAAGACCCAGGGGGTATAAGAAACTTCAAACTCTTTGAAGGTTTACTGTAAACTACAAGTGACTCTGTATTCTACTCAGGAAGATTGATGACATCTGTAAATTGATCCTCTGAATCTGTTACATGAGAAACATTGTACCTGATTGATTTTGCATTTCCTTGTGCCAAATGGTTATGATAATTGTGCCTGCTTCACTGGCGACATTTTTGACATGGTAATACCAACTCTTCCAGTATAAAAATCCTTGCTTTACAGCTCCTAAATACATTCAGATTCAAACCACCTCTGTGTGTGGTTGTTTCTGTCTGTCACTGCTGAACCTGCTCCTCTCCTGAAATCCAAAGTTCCCCCTGGGATCTGCATCTTCCTGGCTGGGACTGTCCCTGGCAACAATTCACAGATGAGATGATGTCCAAGAAGAAGGAAGAACAAAGTATGGATACTCTGGTCCTTCACAGAAGGATACTTTCTCATAAATACTTTCTCAGTTCATGCTCCTGCATGTAGGCTGGGTGCTTCACCAGGGGCCTACTATCAGGTGTACCCACTGCTGAGAAACCCTGGGTTAGGAATGTTCACCCAGGGTTGTACAGGTACCTCGTCCTGTTCCTCTTCCTGTTCCCTCCCTCCCTCTCCCTCTCCCTCTCTGTCTCTCTGTCTCTCTGTCTCTGTCTCTCTCTGTCTCTCTGTCTCTCTCTGTCTCTCTGTCTCTGTCTCTGTCTCTGTCTCTCTGTCTCTGTCTCTCTCTGTCTCTCTGTCTCTCTCTGTCTCTCTGTCTCTCTGTCTCTCTGTCTCTCTCTCTCTCTCTCTCTCTCTCTTTCTCTCTCTTAAAGGGTCTGAGGCAGCAGAAGAAACTCGACTTTGTTCATAAGATTCCATTAGAAATGAACTTGCCCTAACAGAGGCATGGCCCTGTCCCTGGCAGCTGCAAAACAGAAACAGCAGGTGCAGCTGGCTGATAACCTAGTAGGCTAAGAAAACATAAGTCTTTCCCAGGTCAAGATGCTCCTTTTGATCTAGGTTCTCTCCCTGTGGTTTAACCAGGTGCTGTAAATCAATTAGCTTAAAGACCAGCATTCCTCTCCACTCTCCTGTAATGCCAAGTCTTGGAAATCCCCACCTGCAGTGTTTTTCTCCTTTATAAACCCCCTCCATTGCCATAAGTGTGACTTTTCCTGCTTTTTAAACCTACTTTCATTGTAATTTGTAGAGATGCCAAAGCATAAGACTTACATAGTGAGCTTGTAAAAAAAAAAATTAAGATTCTGAGATAATATTAAAGCACTGTTGGGTCTTAGCACAGGCTCAAAGGGAATCAGAAATTGTGACATTTGCTGAGAGACAATGAGGGTTCTGGGTGATCTGTGTGAGCTAAGTATTTAGTTGGTATAATTGGAAGTAAGGCCATGTCCATCTTTCTCTGAAAGAATTGCTCTTGATTTAACCCTTAGGTAACTGATGTTGGTGATAAATGAAGATAAAAGGAAAATAAAAAGAAAGGATATGAGTGTTCCTAGGTATGGTAGAAGAGAAGGTTTATTGTAGAAAGGGAGAGCCTGGACAGGGACAAGGAATCTGGGAGAGCCTAGATTAAACATTACCCTGGATGTGGCAATGTGATAAGACGTGGGAGTGCAGAGTGGAGGGGACCAAAGGCCAAGAAGGGAGGCAAAGGCCAAGAGATTGTCAACAAACTTGAACAGTCAAAATGGCATCCCAGAGGTTCTAGGAAGAGGGAATCCCAGCCCATTAACTGGGCTGCATTGGTACAGGGAAGGAGATGGGATATGCCAGTCAGAAACTCCTTCTAACAAGTACAGATTAAGGGAACCAGGGAGAACTTTGTATCCATCTTCTGCTTTGATATGTTGATGGGCAACTTACACATTTGTATCTGACTTGGAACTTAACAGGCGGGATCCTTACTTTTGCTAAATATGTTTCATTATAATTTCTTGAGATTTGCTCTGTGTTTTTCCACCAAATATTCAGTAGTGCTCGTATGTATGGCCAATTTAAGGACAGACTTAACTTTGTGTAGAATGGAATCTGGGGATTTATGTGTTTAGGTGTCTAGTTGCTTTCCAATTCTTTCTAGTTTTCTTTGTGAGTCTTCTAATTAGATGCTTCCTTTCTGAGGTTGTACCCACTGTTACATGACACATTTTGTTTTTTCTAGAGTTTTGAAAGTTTATATATCTGCTAGTTAATTATGCATGCACATTATCCGTTAGAGTTTTACTGAAGGCTTCCGTCTTAAGGTTTTACTGCTCTGAAAGACACCATGATCAAGGCAAGTCTTACAAAGGACAGCATTTAATTGGAATTGGCTTACAGGTTCAGAGGTTCAGTCCAGTATCACAAGGTGGGAGCAGGGCAGCATCCAGGTAGACATTGTTCAAGAGGTTGTAAGGGTTGTACATCTTATTCCCAAGGTAAACAACACTAGACTGGGTTCCAGGCAGCTAGGACTGTGATCTTAAAGCCTATTCCCACAGTGACACATCTAGTCCAAAACCACACCACCTAATGGTGCCACACCCTAGGCCAAGCACATATAAACCATCACAACTTCTTTCTTTCTTTCTTTCTTTCTTTCTTTCTTTCTTTCTTTCTTTCTTTCTTTCTTTCTTTCTTTCTTTCTTTCTTTCTTTCTTTCCTTCTTTCCTTCTTTCCTTCTTTCCTTCTTTCTTTTTCTTTTATATTTTGGATATGATTTTTCCAGACAGGGTTTCTCTGCATAGCCCTGGCCGTCCTGGAACTCACTCTGTAGATCAGGCTGGCCTCGAACTAAGAAATCCACCTGCCTCTGCCTCCCAGAGTGCTGGGATTACAGGTATGTACCACCACCGCCTGGCTACCATCACAATTTCTAAATCAATTTTGACTTGGCATAGCTTCATAAAACATTTTCAAGAGAAAATATGTCCATTTCCTAGAATTTTGTTTTTCTTGTGATCTGTAGCTCTTAAATAAAAGTTTAAAGACCAAGGCCAAGTAATCTGAAGTACAGCAACTGCCAGAGGAGTTAATTAGAAGTTTTCTTTTTCTTTAATATTTTTGGAACCCCAGAGTGCTGGGATTACAGGTATGTACCAAATCCGTAGTCTAGCTTTTTGTGAGACATCACTTGTATCTGGAAGTTCAAGACCAGTCTCGATAAGAGCTAGTGGCTGCTACCCCAAAATGTCAAGTTGCTAGATCTTAGTACAGACTTCAAAATCCTTAATCTTTCATGTCAAAGTAGGGTAATTTACTATTTTTAGATCAGCAAAAAATTATTGGGTTTCACAATCACATCTTTGTGCATATGAATCATCATATCATTTTCTGAATTATTCCCATTCTTTTCTGTATTCCCAGGTATTCCATCTTCTCAAGCTGTTTTCCTTTCAAGTTCCATAATTCAAAACACATATAAACAAACACAAACACACATATATGCACACAAACAATCATGCACACACACATGATACCACACACATACACATACACATGCCAGACACACACACCTACCAGACACACACACACACACACACACACACACACACATGCACACACACCACAGACTTTTATCTACTTCTACATCTGAGAGAAAATCCATTTTTCTAAATCTGGCTTATTTGACTTACAATAATAACTTGTAGTTAATTTCATACACATTCCTGAAAAAAAAAAGTACTATCCTCTCATAACTCATAGGTTGCATTTCCTTGTAATATTTCAATTTTCTCTAATTATTAGAATGCTTTTTAATGAGAAATAGACATGTTTCCTCAAAACTAGAATTAATTAAGTTAAAATTATCAGTGTTGTGTCATGAAGCATTAAAAATTAGTGCCTAAGATTCTCAGAGTGATTTTTGTTTTTGAAACTGGATATTCATAGAGTCAATACCTGACTGAATTTATTGTTCTGCCAGAAAGTAATTATTGGTAATCAGTAATTGTCCTTGTCTATTGCAATCCTATCAGCTCCCTGTTGTCAGGTGTTGGTATTGGAATATAATTATGTTTAACTAGCGACATTGTATTGATTCAAGTTTGGAAGAATTTAGATGGCATGGAATGGCATTGTTAGATAGCAGCATATTGTCAGGAGATACACAAAGCTTTCCCCAGATTACCATATCCTATAAATTGTGCCTTTAGAGTTAGAAATGCTTTCCCTCTGCTATTAAAGATAGGTTTTATGGTAGGCTTATACATGAGCAGTAATGATAAGAAATTACTGTCAGAAATGAGGATTTGTGTTTAACTTTGGATGACATATACAGTGTTATGTCTATGCATATGATTTAAATTTTCTTCATAATGACTGTAAATTTGCTTTATTCTGTTCATACTGAAGTTACAGTGTAACACACTTTAATGAATGTTCTTAAGAATGTGTGCTTCCCAAATGTATCAAAGAAGCATTAGTCTTGATTGAAATGGTACTTTCCCTAAAAATGAAAATGTTTCAGTTTTAATTGCCATATAAAAGTAGTTATGTTTTAGATTATCAGCTTCCTGAGTCATACAATATATCTGAATTGAAAATAATAGGCAAGGCATTTATTTCTGAAGTGTTTGCCTGAGTCTATTATGATACAGTTCAATGTCATTCTGTCAAGAACATCAGACAAATGTTAGGTATTTTATGCAAGAGTTTTCCCTCTGTGTATCTATGTGCCAGGTTTAGAAGAGAGTGGGAGATTTCCCTGGAACTAGGTTTACAGGCCACTTTGTGTTGCCATGTGTTTGTTAAGAACAGAATACCGAACATGGTACTCTGTTAGAGCATCAGTGGCTTTTAAGTCCCTTAGCCTATTCTCTAACCCCTTAGGTATATTCTTTGAGCAGCCCCTGGTGCTCTGTAGGATGAGGTGACTTAGCCATGAAACCCCAATGTCATCCACGAAAGTTCTACTCTCTGAGGATTCTTTTTTTTCATTTTTTTCTATATTCTTTGTTTACTATGTTTTTATATATTCTCCCTCTCTAGATATCCTATATATATTTTTTCTATATTCCTTGTTTTCTATATTCTTTGTTATATTCTTTGTCTGTGAGCAGACACCATGACTTATAAGGCAAGACTTATAAGTACAACATTTAATTGAGGCTGGCTTACAGGTTCAGAGGTTCTTCTAGGTGGATCAGGGCAGCATCTAGGCAGCATGGCACAGGCAGAGCTGAGAGGTCTACATTTTTATCTGAAGGCTGCTAGTGGAAGATTGATCTTCAGGTACCTAGGGTGAGGGTCTTAAGCCCAAGCCCACAGTGACACATCTACTTCAATAAGGCCTCACTTTCTAATATTGCCACTCCCTGGGCTGTGCATACATAAACCAACACAGAAGGTTTCCATGCCATGTATGATTGCCAGATCTTTGAAGTCCATACAAATTTTGTGTGAAAGCAGGCCAGTACTCTGCTGAAATGCAGAGGGGTTTTAGCAGGTGGCATAGCCACCTGATTTCAGAGATTCCACATGGACCCTGTAGGACAGGGAGTTAAATCTTCCTTGCAACAACATGGGCATTATTAGGAGACTGGCTGATGGGACTCCAGTAAACACTCTAGCTTCACAGTTATTCAGGTAACTGCCGTTTGTATGAGTAGGAACACCCCAGAAACACCTGTGAGTGACTAGCAAGGCTTCTAGGGCAGTACAGTGGAGTGTGGGGAGCTCACCTTAATGGAAGAGGTCCAGGAGCAATATGGGAAAGGCAGTAGTGCTGATATCCTAAACCCAATTGTCACATACTGATTATTGCCCACCATTCCTCAAGGCGGCCATGCTGCAACCTCTGAAGCCCTTGGCATGGGGCACCTCGGCAGCAACAAGTGGCAACATTCTGGGGATTTGAAGCACTCCCTGGTGAAGAGGCCTTACTGCTGATGGTGGAAGTCCAGGAGGTGGTGGAGGTGGACACCCAAGTGCAGGAAGACCAGAGGCAAGAAGAGGATGAGGCCAGAGACAAGGTTCAGGAAGGCCTGTGGGAACAGCCTGGGAGTGGTCTAGCAAAACACCATTCCCCATGGAGGGACTGGAGCTACTGCAGTCCTAAATAGGCTCAGTCAATGCCCAAGCCAGCAGTGTGCAGGAGAGGCTCAAGAGACATGTAGCTGAGAGGAACAGTAGTCACCTGGGAAGCAGACAGGCTGTGATCCAGGGCATCCCAGGCTGCTGGGCCACATCAATATCCTTAGTGGTG
Organism: Apodemus sylvaticus; assembly: GCF_947179515.1. NCBI lineage: Eukaryota > Metazoa > Chordata > Mammalia > Rodentia > Muridae > Apodemus > Apodemus sylvaticus. The sequence goes on from NW_026262996.1 coordinate 716,541, forward strand.
TTCACACTTCAGGGGAGAGCAGATGTGTAAGAAGATATTGGGTAGGGCATCAGTGGAGATGGAAGGTCACCGTGTTTGCTGTTTATGGTGGCCTATGCTGTTGAATGACTGAGACCAGAGCACTTGGCATAAAGAAGACTTTCTCCGCAATCTTGCATGGCTTTGGATATCTTACAAATGTGATTACTATGGGGATAATCTGCTTACGTGTCTCTGAGTATAGGCATGCTTGCTTTAGTGCATGCCTGCCTGGATGTATACGTGAATTTCTGCTTTTCCTTTCCTTCTGTGTGTGTTTCTGTGTGTGTGTGCATGCACACACTTGTGTGCATGTGAGTGCCTGTGTGCATACATTTGAGTGTGCACATGTTAACCTGTGTGACTGTGTTTGTCTGCTGTGTGTGCAATAGAGAAGGACATTGTCTTACTTAGGGTCTGACTGCTGTGAACAGACATCATGACCAAGGCATCTCTTAGGAGGACAACATTTAACTGGCACTGGCTTACAGGTTCAGAGGTTCAGTCCATGACCATCAAGATGGGAGTAGGGCAGCATGCAGGCAGGCATGAAGCAAGCAGATCTGAGAGTTCTATATCTTCACCTAAAAGCTGCTATCAGAATATTCACTTCCAGACAGCTAGGGAGAGGGTCTTAAGCCCACACCCACAGTAACACGCCTACTCCACAAGGTCACACCTCCAAATAATCCTACTCCCTGGTTGAGTTTATACAACCCATGCCAGCCAGGTCAAGGAAAAACATTCAGACTTCCCAAGGAAATCTTGGAACATTATTTGGGAAATAAGGCCAGCTGCCAGGTTTCCTGATTCCTTCTCAAACACATGACTGATTTCATAAAATGTTCTTAGCTAGGCCCCTGCCACAATGGGCACCCTTTCCACCACTATATCCTATGTGGAGACTGCGAACAGTGCACTCTTCTGGGAGCTTCTAGGGGTCTCCTGCCTTTGCAAGGTGGACTTTGACTAGCTTGTTTCTCCCAAGAGTCATGTGTCTTGGCCTCTCAAACTCCTGTCTTCCATCCTTGCTGCATATGGTCCAAGGACATTAGCATAATGCACAGGGAAGCACTTTTCAGATTGCTCCCAGGAAACTGTTTCTTAGCACAAGACCAAAGAGCTGAAGATTCCACATCCAAATAAACATTTTCTCAAAAAATAAATAAAATAAATAAATAAAAAAGAACGACCTTGTCTGCTGTAAAAATGGAAACCTGAGGAACTGGTACAGGAAAGAAAATAAACATATTAAAACACACACACACACACACAGAGAGAGAGAGAGAGAGAGAGAGAGAGAGAGAGAGAGAGAGAGAGAGAGAGAGAGAGAAGAGAGAGAGAGAAAGTGTGCTGGGGGGAGAGGAGTTCTCCCCAGAGGAAAAGTTTAGAGATAAACCACTATTAAGCACTCTTGGAAATTTCCTGGGTAATAATACTTAGCTTCAAGGATTGGGAAAATGAAGAACTCTAAAAACACCTATCTCTAAACTGGTTTCTTTTGGGAACTTAACACAGTCCTAGGCAATGAAGTTTAGACATGACAAGGACACACTCTTAATGGACCTTCCTGGTCAGACCCAGGTGTAGTAAGAGAATGTTTTGGGTCAGCTGCAGTCTTGTTGCTTAATTCCTGCCTGTGACCCTCATAACCAAATGTCCATCATTCTTGTCCCCTTCCACTGCTACATTGGCTCTGGACAGCCTTGACTTTAACCTGAATATCCTTATCAACACTTCAGGGAATAAAACACCTGCCTCTGTGCAGTTCAGTGTACAGAGCAGCGGTTCATTGAAAGGTACACATATAGTTTACAATTGTGAGGGACCCTAGATAAACATGAATAAATGTGTTGTGAGGCCGTGTGCGTGTGCTTTTGTGTGTTTTCTGTGTCTGTGTGTGACTATTTGTATGTGTGTGTGTGTTTGTGTATGTTTCTTACTGTGAAGGTTTGTTTATGTTTATTTTGCCCCCTTTCTCCCAAAATGTAGCTTGTCCAAGCTAGCCAGGGAGAACTTGTTTGGTGCTCGTTTATGTACTGCTATGGGGATCAACTTTCTCAACTTGTACCATGAGGCCATCTTCTCCCAGTGGTCTCTGGATTATGCTGCAGATTTATCCAAACAAGTACTGGGCTTAAGACACTGGTTTTAGAAAATGACTCCACCATTTCTGCCTTCACTATTGATTTTACTATGGGTTAAAGAACGACAGGACAACCTCCATTCTCCTTATTGGTCAGCTTGCAGACTTGTTTCCAAAGTCTTGGTATTTGTATTTGTATTTCTCAGGTAAAATGGGATTTAAGTTCCTGTAGTTCAGACTGTTCTTCAAACCAAACAACCACAAAGTCCTTCTGAGAACCAGGTGGACTTCACTTGAGAAAGGAGACTCTCCCAAACTGGCAGACGACAACCTGGTAAAACAACACAAAGGAAAACACAACACAACACAACAAACTCAAAAAACCTGGTAACCATGTGTTTATACTAAACTCTAACAGCAAAAGTTAAGCTTTCCTGGCTTGCAAAAGTCAGGAAAGACCTACATAAGATTCTCCCTGCAGCAGCTGGGGGTGCCTTGCTCACTCCTGACCCTGAGGAGTGCAAGTATTGGGGCTGGTTGATCATTACAATTCTGGCTGTGTAGATTGTGGTCTCTAGAGGGCTTGCTTGGGTCTCCCCTCTGACACTACAACAACAGTGAGTGACCCATTCCTGATAATGATACTCGGTGGCCCATAATGTGTCTTCATCAGCCAGTGAGTGAATTTCCTTCTGACCCAGAAATGGCTTGTGTTGGTTGGGTTTTCCTTGGAGGGAGACTGTTGTGTACATCCTAGGGTGTTCCCCTGACAGTAGCACAGTATTAAGTGGGAGGGAACAAGTGCCTTTTCTTCTCTTCAGGATCTTTTTTATCAGGCACTCATAAAATTCCCAAGGTTTTGTGGGTGTGGGTGTGTCCTTAACCCTCTGCTGGGAGTCTTTCCTAGCTACAGGAGGTGAGTGTTCAGGATCCACAACCATCCCCAGGGCTAGGAGTCTCAGCTAGGTTCACTCTCAGAGACTCCCTGGAGCCTCCCCCATACCAGGTCTCTGGTACATCCTAGAGAAGTCCACCCACCCAGCTCCAATTTCCTCTCACTCTCCTGGCCCTGTCTCCCCAGCTCTCCCTACATCTGGTCACCCTCCCTGTTCTCTTCCCCATCCCCTCTACACCTTCTTCCAGTACCTCCTACCAGTGATTCACCTATGATGACAATTTTATTTCCATTTCTGACTAAGATTCAAGCATCTTTCCTTAGGCCCTTCTTCTTCTTCTTTCTTCTTCTTCTTCTTCTTCTTCTTCTTCTTCTTCTTCTTCTTCTTCTTCTTCTTCTTCTTCTTCTTCTTCTTCTTCCTCTTCCTCCTCCTCCTCCTCCTCCTCCTCCTCCTCCTCCTCCTCCTCCTCCTCCTCCTCCTCCTCCTCCTCCTCCTCCTCCTCCTCCTCCTTCTTCTTCTTCTTCTTCTTCTTCAGCTTCCATCAGTCTGTAGATTGCAGCGAGGATGCAGATTGTAGTGTGCATGTCCCATACTCTATGATGAGTAAATACCATGCATGTCCTTTGGGGTCTTGGATACCTCAACCAGGATATTATCTCTTTCTGTATTCTGTTTCTGTTTCTGATTTTATTTTTGTTTTTTGAGACAGAGTTTCTCTGTGTAGCCCTGGCTCTCTTGAGGCTCACTCTGTAGAGCAGCATGTCTCAACCTCAGAAATCCACCTGCCTCTGCCTTCCCAGTGCTGGGATTAAAGGACTGAGCTACCCTGCCTGGTCAGCATATTTCTCTGTGTGTATATATTTGTGAGTGTGTGTGTGTGTGTGTGTGTGTGTGTACATTGTTGATTGGAGGGCATCTAAGTTAGTTCCAGTTTCTGTAGTGGGTTAGCCTGATGCTGCTTGTATTCTAACACTAGTTCTGATCCCTTAGCAGCTGGTCTCCCCACCTCCCCAAGAGCAGATCATCAAGTACTCAAGTGATACCATTTCTCCCCATTTTAACTGCTGATTGAAGGACTGGAGCCTGTGATCTGGCTGTGGAGTGGAAAGGAGGGATTGGAGGCTTCAGAGAGGCCGGCAGGTAGAGAGAGACGTGGGAGAGAGGAAGAAGACAGAGTAGGAGGAAGCCTCCACCGACCAGAAACACGTGGTCAGGAGAAACAGCAAATAACAAGAGGCAGTACCACAGGGGGAATAAGTTAGTTAGTCCTAGATCTGCCCAATCTAGGCCTATGGCTAATAACTAAAGCATCTGGATTGTGTGTCTTTTATAAAGGCTTAGCAGGATGATAAAGGTCAGTAACAAACTGGCACATCTTATGTCTGGCTTGGAACTGAAAACTAACCTGAGATAAAAGCCTCCCCCCTCCTGACTATGAACAACTAGAGCTGAGTTCTAAAGCTGCAGAGGGTTGAAATCAAATGTGGATGGGGTCTTTGAGGTCTATAGAGAGATAGCTTCTACAGAGGCTCCCTCCCCACTGCATCTGCTCCAACAGGAGGCAGCACCAAGACATAAGGTGGTACCAGTGCCACAACACAGTCTGGGGTTCCCTGAGCCTGTGAGAAGGACCAGGGACCCTGGGTCTGACTGCCTGAGATGCAGCCTTCACAGCTGAGGATCAAGAGCTGTAAAATATGCAGCTAACTTTCCAAAGCCTTCTCACAGGCACAGGGATCTGATCTGGGCATCTCTGCTCCTAGTCAGCTTCAGGCTTCCCTTGCAGGTTTTCCTCCTCCCCGAGTTTGTATAGAGCACTGTGCAGCCAGACCCCTTCTCCCGACTGCTTCTATTATAGGCTGCCTGACATCGGCGGTACACATGCTGCAGGGAGCAGCCCGGACAAGAGACAAGCTAAAGCTCAGAGGTACAGAAGCCAAGGGTCTTTCTACAGTCAGCCTCTCACCCAGAATTAAAAGAATAGGAAAGGGCTGCAATGTCCTCAATCAAACACCAGAGGGAGGCAGACAAAGGAACAAGAAGCTCCAGGTCCAGGAATAAGAATTAGACATTGATAGGGCAGGGAGGAGGGGGTGGGTAGTGGGTGGAGGAACACCCTCATAGGAGCAGGGGGAGGGAGGATGGGATAGGGAGCTTCCAGAGGGGGGACCCGGAAAGGGGGTAACACTTGAAATGTAAATAAGGGAAACACCCAATTAAAGAACATTCAAGACAGCAAAAGATGACAAACTCCTCTCAGATCTCATGTCCTGCTACTTTGACCTTTTGAAAGGGATGCAATGAAAGGAAATTGACATTTTTCCACTTTTCATTATTAACATTTAAAAAATATCTCTGGCAGTCAGAACCAAACTTTTCCAAAGCTGAGAAATTCTTTGTGTGTGTGTGTGTGTGGTTTTTTTCGAGACAGGGTTTTTCTGTGTAGCTATAGCTGTCCTGGAAGTAACTCTGTAGACCAGGCTTGCCTCAGACTTACAGATCTGCCTGCCTCTGCCTCTGAGTACTTAGATTACAGATTGGTACCACCTCCATCATGGTCCAGCACAAATGAACTGATTATAACATGCTGAAGTTACAAAGGAATTATTTAATTTTCTGCCACCTTACCCTGAAGAGATTTCAAGAGAAAACTTATTGCTTCCTATGTTCCTGTGTGGGAGGCCACATCATTTTTAGGAAGTTTACTTCTTGCACCTTAAGAATTGGTCAGCTTGAGCTGGGCGGTGGTGGCGCACGCCTTTAATCCCAGCAGTCTGGGAGGCAGAGGCAGGCAGATTTATGAGTTCAAGGCCAGCCTGGTCTACAGAGTGAGTTCCAGGACAGCCAGGGCTATACAGAGAAACCCTGTCTCAAAAAAACCAAATCCAAAAAGCCATAAAACAAAACAAAACAAAAGTTAAAAATATAAACAATATATAGTTTTATAATATCTAATCCAGCTATTAAGTGTTCTAGATATAACATTTTCATATCATTTTGAACACTGATAAAGTTTTATATTTTTAGGGTTTTTTGTTATTTAGAAAAATCATTCTTATAAAAAATAAGATTTATAAAAATGACTTTAGACCTATAAGAATATTTGTTTTGAACACGTAAGGAATAAAAATAAAAAATACTATGAGTTATAAATGAAAATACCCACTTCCCACTGGTTTCAGCTTAGGTATTCATGTCAAGTTTTTTCCCTTTTCTTGATTATTTTTGTTTGTTTAAATTGTCTCCTGAAAATGGATTTTCACCCAAACTCAATTTCTAAACTAACTCTGGCAGCTTATTAGAAGGAAAAAATAGTTTACCTCAGGCTGTAGCCTTTTTGCTCGTCTACTGCAGCAACTGAATTTTGATGGCTGAACAGACTGTCTAAGAGGGATGCTATGAGGTTTGTATTCCTTGTCTTTTTCTTCACTGTCAAATGGATCTGTGTTACATTGCTGATATGGGGAGAAAAAAATACAGCTATGAACATAGAAACTCATATGTATAAAGAGTGTGTGTGAGTTCAACAGTGAAATATTCATAAACATATACATATATATGTAATATTTAAAATACATAATTAAGTGAATTGTTCAGCTAAACCAAAGTAAGACAAATGTACTCATTCTGAACACTTAAAATATGAAGTTTCTAAAATAAGGAAGCTTAATAATTTTAGAAATGATTTCTAAACAAAACTAAAATCAGAAATGTAGAACAGGGCGTATAAAAATAAAACTAAATATGTTAGGGTATATATTTATATTCAGAAAAAGCAAAATGAAGTTCCATGAGGTCTACACAGCTTGTTCAGAAGAAAGTAAATAATGGAGTTCTTTGTGTAAATAGACTACGGAAGAGTAAAAGAAAGGAGCAGGAGCAGGAGAGAAAGGCAGGTAAGGAAGAAAACATGTCTCAATGATTTTCTAGAGAGAACATGGTTTTCTGTTTGTTCAAAATTGTTTCTGCTTCTCAAAATGGCAACAAATTTTATTTCTGAGTATCTCAGAAAGTTTTCGTAGTTTTTCAGGTAGTAAAATATTTCCTTACTGCTAATTGTGCATGTAAATAACACGGGTACTTTCCATACGGTATGTCCATTATTAAATTTCAGGTTTTCATGGAACATATTGTTGTGAAATTTAATTTCTTTCTTTCTTTCTTTCTTTCTTTCTTTCTTTCTTTCCTTCTTTCTGTCTTTCTTTCCTTCCTTCCTTCCTTCCTTCCTTCCTCTTTCTTTCTTTCCTTCTTTCTTTCTTTCCTTCCTTCCTTCCTCTTTCTTTCTTTCCTTCTTTCTTTCTTTCCTTCCTTCCTTCCTCTTTCTTTCTTCTTTCTTTCTCTCTTTCTTTCCTTCCTTCCTTCCTCTTTCTTTCTTTCTTTCCTTCTTTCTTTGTTTCCTTCCTTCCTCTTTCTTTCTTTCTTTCTCTCTTTCTTTCCTTCCTTCCTTCCTCTTTCTTTCCTTCTTTCTTTCTTTCCTTCCTTCCTTCCTCTTTCTTTCTTTCCTTCCTTCCTTCCTTCCTTCCTTCCTCTTCCTTTCTTCTTTCTTTCCTTCCTTCCTCTTCCTTTCTTCTTTCTTTCTCTCTTTCTTTCTTTCCTTCCTTCCTTCTTTCCGCTTTCTTTCTTCTTTCTTTTTCTGTCTCTGTGACTGTGTCTGTCTCTCTCTTGCTTGCTCTCTCTTTCTTTTTCTGTCTTAGTTTTTTTCGAGACAGGGTTTCTCTGCATAGCCCTGGGTGTTCTGGACCTCAGCCTGTGAACCAGGCTGGCTTCGAACTCAGAAATCCGCCTGCCTCTAAAATTTAATCTTGAATATGCATAAATACTGTAATAAATGTATGAATGGCAAGTGCAGTGTTAGTTAAATAATGTGCGTGGATATACTCCGGGCACTAGAATTAGAATCACCGATTAACTTCCACAAAGCCAAGGTCCGGCTACTTGGTCGAGTAAGAAGAAAAAAAAAAAAAAAAAAACTGTTACTATTTTCATAAAGACGAAGTTCCGGGAGACACTTTAAGCCGTACGGAATTGCTTCCGGGTTGTTAGCGGTCTACTGCGCAGGCGTTCGCGTGCAGTGATATGTTAAAAAGAAAAAAGATCCGGCAAAGTACGTATCTAAACAGTTGGGTTTTTTTTGTTTTGTTTGTTTGTTTGTTTTAATACAGTTTAATGAAGAAAACAAATTAGTTTCTGTTTGTTTTACTTTGGTCGTCTGTTTCCTGCAGCTTCAAGTTTTACGTATGTGTGGAACGACTTCTACGTTTATAAATAACGCTTGAAAAATAAGTCGGCGGAGCGACACATCTGGTGTCACTTTGTGATCTAAATATGGTGGATGTGAACGGGAAGGTCTATATTTCTAAGACTGTGGAATTAATCTATCTCTGAAATTTAGAAGAAAATAAAGTTGCTGCGGGTTATCGGAGTGAGTAGGGAATTCCATTCGCCCTTTAATATCGAATCACGTTTTATAACCACGTTTCGCGCGGACATGAAGCCAGCATCTGACGACTTTCTACCGCCGCCTGAGTGCCCGGTGTTTGAGCCCAGTTGGGCGGAATTCCGAGATCCTCTCGGCTATATAGCTAAAATCAGACCCATTGCGGAGAAGTCAGGTATTTGCAAGATTCGCCCACCTGCGGTAAGGCTTTAAAATTTATTATGATTGACAGTGGGTCTACCAGGTCCCTAAACAAGACCCTAGATTCATGTAGGCGTTTTGAATCACTCTAGCTTCTCATTGCGTACTGTAGAAAAGTCCGCCAGCAATCCAGATTCCTTGTGATTAGAACCTGAAATGCTTCTGCAGATGTGTAATTAATACATTTTCAATTAATGAGTTGTCTTTACCATGTTGCAACTAATAAAAATTAAATATACTAGCGGTCTCATTTATAACTGGAAAAAAAAGATGTTATGCAAGTTTATATTGTTATTGGTCACTTTCTAACACTTTCAATATCAGGATTTTGTTTACATGCTTTAAAAAAGGGTAAAATGAAAACGGTGTGCAATCCTTGCTTCTGGATAAATTTCTGTTGATTGGCGGGACATGGCTTCACTCTGTTTTACCATGAACTACTACTACCAGCTGGCTTCACTAGGAAACCACATTCAAATGAGCTTGCAACATCATATTAAATAGCTAACATATAAAGAATATATGCTTTTTACACAAAATACTGCTCTTAAGTATTTAATCTGTAGGCACTTCCTTTCTTCTACTTATCTTTTACCCAGCATTACAATTTTATTACACACATTTTAACAAAGTGCTTGAAATACAGTTATATTTTTGGGAAAAAAGATATGTTACATTTTGTTTATCTGCAAGAACACTTGTAAGACTGAGTTTACATAGATCTGTCTTCAGTTGTTTTTTTGTTCTTTTTTTTTTATTCCGTTTGAAGACTTTTTTTTCTTCTTTTATTTATTTATGTATTTATTTATTGTTTTTCGAGACAGGGTTTCTCTGTGTAGCCCTGGCTGTCCTGGAACTCACTCTGTAGACCAGGCTGTCCATGAACTCAGAAATCCGCCTGCCTCTGCCTTCCAGAGTGCTGGGATTACAGGTGTGAGCCACCGGGTGTTTTGAAGACTTAATGTGGTGGACCTCTTATTTTCCTTTTGTCTATGCTTTTCAGTTTGTGAATTTTAGACATGATTATTTAAAAATTTTTGCAAAACAAATAGCAAGTATAATGTATATAAAGCATTAATACAAGAGTGAAACAATTCTCCCTCTCCTCATCTTTAACTTCTTGACCCATTTCAGTATGTCATAATCATCAGTTTTATTTCCTTCTAGGATTGGCAGCCACCTTTTGCTGTAGAAGTTGATAACTTCAGATTTACTCCTCGAATTCAGAGGCTAAATGAATTGGAAGTAAGATATGTGTTTTTACAGAACAAATGGAATTCTAATCTTTATGATGTTACAATGACTTGTATTTAGTTTCTGATATGAAATATTGTTTATTGCAACCCCACTGTTATCATTTCTTAAAAATGTTAATTTATGACAGCATCTTCTTTAAAATACAATTAGGTTTATAAGATTCCAGAATATGAAGCTTTCAGCATTCCATCATATAGTAGACAAAGGGTAAAGATACAAAGAAAGTAAAGATAGATGTATAACCTGTGCTTTAAAAAAAAAAAAAAAAATTATATGCCGGGCTGTGGTGGCACACGCCTGTAATCCCAGCACTTGGGAGGCAGAGGGAGGAGGATTTCTGAGTTCAAGGCCAGCCTGGTCTACATAGTGAGCTCCAGGACAGCCAGGGCTACACAGAGAGACCCTGTCTCAAAAAAACCAAATCCAAAAAAACCAAAAAGAAAAAATTATATAAGTGATATAATTAAAGTTCCAGACCCCATTTTTTCTTATTTCCTTTTTAATATTTATTTGCATCTTGCTAGTCCCTCTATTGCTTCCTCCTAATCAGTCTGAAGTGGTTGCCTTTTACTTTCCTAGTTTATTCTCTCCTCCACCTAAGTCTTAGAGATCATTATGGAAGAGGGAATAGTGATATTGAAAAAGCAGAGGAAAAGGAAGTTTTCCTGTATGTCCTGATGTTAGAGGAACTATGCATAAAAAGTGTTAGCAACATGGGAGTGTAAACATGATCTAAACAGGGATGACACCAGTAGAATATGGTATCAATAAAAGAAAACTCAGGAGGCCTCAACCTTTGACAAGTAATTACAGAGCACTAAGGAAGTGAGAGAAATAGTACCACATAAGGAATAGCATACCACTTTTTTATTTCATACCATTTGGTGAGCCATGAAAATATATATATATGCATAACATTATACAGGCTGAGCAAATCATATTTATGCATTTAGGATAAGTAATAGAATATTTAGAATGTATATATTAATTGTTTTAACAGACAAAGAAGCCATGTATTTGAAAGAGAACAAGGCCATAATAAAATAGAAGGTTTGGAGGGAGCAAGGGGCAGGGGGCAATGATGCTATTATAATTTTAAAATATTTCTTAAAAAAACAACAAAAGATAAGTAAAGTACAAAGGGGGGCAAAAAGTAAGCATAATTTATTAAAAAGACTGTCCTCTTTCATAGGCCCAGACTAGAGTAAAGCTAAACTATTTGGATCAGATTGCAAAATTCTGGGAAATTCAAGGTTCTTCCTTAAAGATACCTAATGTGGAGAGAAAGATCTTGGACCTTTACAGCCTTAATAAGGTAAGAGTAGTTCACGTTAAAAAAAAAAAAAAAAACCATAACTAGAAAACATACTTTGATTTATATCTGCTTTATAGTACCTGGCAACAATTTTTGGCTTATTGCTTGAGTTATACAGTGGTTAAATAGTGGAAGTACATAATATGTTTTCTGCATTGTTATTGGAGTACTTAGACATTTCCAGTGTGTTCACTTTACTTATATCTTTTCTTATCCTTTTAGATTGTGGTGGAGGAAGGTGGGTATGAAGCAATCTGCAAGGACCGCCGTTGGGCCCGTGTTGCTCAACGCCTTAATTACCCATCTGGTAAAAACATTGGTTCCCTGCTACGATCCCACTATGAACGGATCATTTACCCTTATGAAATGTTTCAGTCTGGAGCTAATCTTGTGGTAAGGGTTGTAGCTAACTTGGAGCTTGGTACAATATTTGATTTCTTTTGGCTTTACTTCTTTCTTTGTAATTTTGGCACTTATTATTTTGAATTGTTGGACATTTAAAATTTATTGGTATATTTTGAAATTTCAGGAATAGGCCTTGGAAACTTGCTTATATAAAGCGTTATTGTTCTGCCTATGGTAGGTAAACTCTAGTGAGTTTCTTTTTGGGAAATCTTGGAAAGTTATTATTAATCAAATCATAGCCTACAAAAGAAGTGCAATTACACTACGTTGTTATCTTAAAAAGTAGATCATTATTTTCTAAAATTATTAAGCTTCCTTATTTTAGAAACTTCATATTTTAAGTGTTCAGAATGAGTACATTTGTCTTACTTTGGTTTAGCTGAACAATTCACTTAATTATGTATTTTAAATATTACATATATATGTATATGTTTATGAATATTTCACTGTTGAACTCACACACACTCTTTATACATATGAGTTTCTATGTTCATAGCTGTATTTTTTTCTCCCCATATCAGCAATGTAACACAGATCCATTTGACAGTGAAGAAAAAGACAAGGAATACAAACCTCATAGCATCCCTCTTAGACAGTCTGTTCAGCCATCAAAATTCAGTTGCTGCAGTAGACGAGCAAAAAGGCTACAGCCTGAGGTAAACTATTTTTTCCTTCTAATAAGCTGCCAGAGTTAGTTTAGAAATTGAGTTTGGGTGAAAATCCATTTTCAGGAGACAATTTAAACAAACAAAAATAATCAAGAAAAGGGAAAAAACTTGACATGAATACCTAAGCTGAAACCAGTGGGAAGTGGGTATTTTCATTTATAACTCATAGTATTTTTTATTTTTATTCCTTACGTGTTCAAAACAAATATTCTTATAGGTCTAAAGTCATTTTTATAAATCTTATTTTTTATAAGAATGATTTTTCCAAATAACAAAAAAACCCTAAAAATATAAAACTTTATCAGTGTTCAAAATGATATGAAAATGTTATATCTAGAACACTTAATAGCTGGATTAGATATTATAAAACTATATATTGTTTATATTTTTAACTTTTGTTTTGTTTTGTTTTATGGCTTTTTGGATTTGGTTTTTTTGAGACAGGGTTTCTCTGTGTAGCCCTGGCTGTCCTGGAACTCACTCTGTAGACCAGGCTGGCCTTGAACTCATAAATCTGCCTGCCTCTGCCTCCCAGACTGCTGGGATTAAAGGCGTGCGCCACCACTGCCTGGCTTCTTTTTCCCATTCTGTAGACTGCTCTTCCATCTAATGGATGGTATACTTTGCCTTACAGAAGGTTTTAGCTTCATGAGGTCCTATTTCTTGGTTGTTGATCTTAGGGCCTGAGTTGTTGGTCTTCTGTTCAGGAAATTGTCTCCTGTGCCCGCATGTTCAAGGTTATTCCCACTTTCTCTTCTATTTATGTCTATGTCTTTGAATCACTTGGACTTCAGTTATGTGCAAGGTGATAGATAAGGTACTATTTACATTCTTCTACATGCTGACATCCACTTAGACCAGCACCATTTGTTGAAGAGGTCTTTCTTTTTTACCAGTGTGTAATTCTGCTTCTTTATTAAAAATGAGTTGTCTATCAGATTTATCTCTGAGTCTTTGAATCTATTCTGTAGATCAACTTGTCTTTTTTTTTTAAAATACCAATACCATGAGGTTTTTATTACTGTATCTGAGTGGTAGAGCTTGACATCAAAGATGGTGATACCTTTAGAAGTTATTACAGGGTTGTTTTAGCTGTCTTTGCTTTTTTATTTACCCATTTGAAGTTGAATATTGTCCTTGCAAGATCTATAAAGGATTGTACTGGAGTTTTGATGGCTAATGGGTTGAATCTGTAGATTACTTTTGGTCAGATGACCATTTTCACTATGTTAATCCTACTGATTCCCAAATGTGGGAGACCTTTCCATCTTCTGATCTTTTCTTCAATTTCTTTGAAGTTTTGGTCATAGAAGTCTTTCACTTCACTTGGTTAAAGTTACTCCAATCTATTTTGTATCTTGTGTTTATTGTGAAGGGTTTGTTTTCTTATGTTGTTAATAATCCTCAAGCCCCCCTCCACCTGTAATTGTTACTGGCTCTGTTGGATTCCATAGCTGCCAGCAGCTATACTATCATTTGCAAATATATTTGACTTCTCTTATTTCAATTTGTATCTCCTTGATCTCCATTAGTTATTTTACTGATTTAGCTAGAACTTCAAGTATTATATTGAATAGATAGGAAGAGAGTGAACAACCTTATGTTGTTCTGATGTGGAATTGGTTTAATTTCTACATTTAATTTGATGTTGGCTTGCTATTCATTGCTTTAGTTATGTTTAGGTATATGTCTTGTTTTACTAACCTGTCTAATATTTTTATCCTAAAGGTGTGTTGGAAATTGTCAAAGGTTTTTTTTTTTTTTTTTAATATCTAATAAGATGAGCATGTGTGTTTTCTTTTAGTTTGTTTATATAGTTGATCACATATATTGATTTTTATATATTGAACCTACATTTCTGTGATAAAGCCTTCCTGATCATGGTGTGTTTTGGACTTTGGTTTGTAGGTATTTTATTGAATATTTTTGCATGTGTTTATGAGATTAATCTGTAATTCTTTTTCCATGTTTAATTTTTGTGTGTCTTGGGTAATTTTGTATACTACTGTTCCCTTGAAGATAACCATTTGTAAATTTTGGGGTAGGGGCCTTAGGTTCTGATATATATGTACATATATAAAAAAAATCAATATCAAGCTATCTACATAAATGGATTTTAAATTCTATCCCTAATATGAATATTAACCTTTCTGTAATGAATAGCTGACAAGATGTGTTTTTCCTATTCTCTAGGTTGCCTTTTCCCTGTGGAATATTTACTAGTATTAGTGAAGGTTTTTTAGTTAATTCTTGTTGTCAATTTTCACTTAAATTCCCTGTGTTGCTTTTGAGATCTTTTTAAGAAAACCAGCACCTTAAATTTTTTTCCAATTTAATTTTTCTCAATTTCAAATAATACTTATGTCTTTGATCTTCAGTAAAATAGTATTTTGTCTTTTGAGATTATATTTGTACAAGATGAGAAACTGACATCAATCTTCTATATGTGGATATTCAGTTTTGACAACACTTCAGTGTTTAATATTTTGTTGAAAATAATTTTGTTGTGGATAATATGTCCATATTTTTGGACTTCTGCTTGTTACATTTTTTTTGTTGGGTTTGTATTTGTATTTATTTATTTATTATTTATTTATTATGATTTTAAAATTTAGTGTTGAGATATGAACAATCTCAAATCAAAGTACGATAGAACAGTTCCAGTGCTATGCTATATTGTAATAATGGTCATATAAGCATGGTCTATTTATCCATTTCTCTAATTTGCCACTGAGAAGGTGGTGTGCTGAGCATTGATACAGTGGAAATTAGCTCATTTCTTGGGAAAAACAGAGATTGATTCAATTATCTATTTATTTTTTACAAAGGTTGTTCCTATATATCCTGGATTGTCTTCAATTTTGAAATTGTTGTGCCGTGCAGGTCATAGGTTTACTTACAGACATTACTGCAATGCTTAACTTCCATTGTTTTGTCTGTTTTTTATATTACTATTTTCCTTACAATGGTTCTGTAATGTATCTTTGAATTAGTTATTCTGGTATCTTTAATTTTATCTTTCTGTTCAATAAGACCTAATTATTACTGATTTTCTTTGCTTCCATGTATATTTTGAAGGATTGTTTTTTCTAGTTTTCTGAAAAATGTCTTTGGTATTTTCATTGTGTGAATATTTTAAGAATATTCTGTAATATTTTATATTTTTTATTTTAGAGGTATTTTATTTGTTTGGGTAAGTTTATTCTTAGGTATTTTTGTTCTCATGGCTATGGAATTGTTTCATGTTTTCTCTCTTTAAAATTTTACTATTAGGAAATTAAAAACCTATGTCTAAATCTTATTACTTGACTAAATTTACTTATGATTTATAATAATCTAGACAGAATCCTTAGTACTATTTTTTGTACATTCGTATCCTTATAAGTGGGGTAATTTGAGTTCCTCTTATGCCTTTCCTCTGTCTCTCTTGCCTTGTTACTTAATGATATGAAGAAGTGAATGTAATTGAGAATTTAATATTATTATTAGTTCTCTCCCAAATGAGAAGCATGATATATCACAAAAATTTTTATGGTTTCTGCAGGAAGAGTAAAGATGAGATACAGAATGTTTTAGTGATTCATGCCAGTGTCTTACTTAGGTTTCCATTGCTGTGAAAAGACACCATGACTAAAGTTACTTTCTTAAGGACAATGTTTAATTGGGCCTGGCTTACACTTTTAGAGGTTCAGTCCATTATCATCAAGGTGGGAGCATGGCAGCATGCAGGCAGTCATGGGAGGAGAAGGACCTGAGAGTTCTACAACTTTCATAGAAAGGAAATCAGGAGCAGACTCTCTCCTATAAAGCTAACAGGAGGGTCTCAAAAGCCCACCCCACAGTGACACACTTTCTTTAATAAGGCCACACTACTCCAACAAGACCACACCTCCTAGTAGTGCCACTCCCTGGGTCAAGCATATTCAAGCCACCGAGCTAGGATCTGTCCCTAGTTTTCTGCTATCTAGCCCATAAATGAAGTTAGGAGAAATGTGAGATTTGTAAGTTAATGTCTGGATGCATAAGTTTATATTTGGAAGAAAATCTCACTAATAAATTGTTTGCCAGCCCATAGGAGTTCTTTGGCTGATTGGGGTAATTTCCATAGTTTTGGACCATGGAAGAGCTAAGGAACATTATAAAATATAAGAAAAAATATGTATATAAAAGAATTACAGGGCTGGAAAGATGGTTCAGTGGCTGACTGCTCTTCCAGAGGTCCTGAGTTTAATTCCCAGCACTACATGGTGGCTCACAGCCATCTGTAATGGGATCCTACACCCTCTTCTGCTGTGTCTGAAGACAGCTACAGTGAACTCATATACATAGAATAAATCTTAAAAAAAAAAAAAAGAGCATACGCTATTGGTGTTCTGTTCAGAAACTTTCTCCCTGTACCGATGTCCTCAAGGGTCTTCCCCAGTTTCTTTTTTATTAGCTTCAGAGTGTCTGGCTTTATGTGGAGGTCCTTGATCCATTTGGATTTGAGCTTAGTACAAGGAGACAAGGATGGATCAATTCGCATTCTTCTGCATGTTGACCTCCAGTTGAACCAGCACCATTTGTTGAAAAGGCTATCTTTTTTCCATTGGATGTTTTCAGCCCCTTTGTCGAGGATCAAGTGGCCATAGGTGTGTGGGTTCATTTCTGGATCTTCAATCCTGTTCCATTGATCCACCTGCCTGTCACTGTACCAATACCATGCAGGTTTTAACACTATTGCTCTGTAGTATTGCTTGAGGTCAGGGGGATACTGATTCCCCCAGACTTTCTTTTGTTGCTGAGAATAGTTTTAGCTATCCTGGGTTTTTTGTTGTTCCAGATGAATTTGATAATTGCTCTTTCTAACTTTGTGAAGAATTGAGTTGGGATTTTGATGGGTATTGCATTGAATCTGTATATTGCTTTTGGCAAAATGGCCATTTTCACTATATTGATTCTGGCGATCCATGAGCATGGGAGGTTTTCCCATTTTTTGAGGTCTTCTTCCATTTCCTTCTTCAGAGTCTTGAAGTTCTTGTCATACAGATCTTTCACATGTTTGGTAAGAGTCACCCCAAGATACTTTATACTGTTTGTGGCTATTGTGAAGGGGGTCATTTCCCTAATTTCTTTCTCAGCCTGCTTATCCTTTGAGTATAGGAAGGCCACTGATTTGCTTGAGTTGATTTTATAACCTGCCACTTTGCTGAAGTTGTTTATCAGCTGTAGGAGCTCTCTAGTGGAGTTTTTTGGGTCACTTAGGTAGACTATCATGTCATCTGCAAATAATGATAATTTGACTTCTTCCTTTCCAATTTGTTTCCTTTTATCTCTTTATGTTGTCGAATTGCCCAAGCTAGTACCTCAAGTACAATATTGAAAAGATAAGGAGAAAGGGGGCAGCCTTGTCTGGTCCCTGATTTCAGTGGGATTGCTTCAAGTTTCTCTCCATTTAGTTTGATGCTGGCTACCGGTTTGCTGTATATTGCTTTTACTATGTTTAGGTATGGGCCTTGAATTCCTGTTCTCTCCAAGACTTTAAGCATGAAAGGATGCTGAATTTTGTCAAATGCTTTTTCAGCATCCAATGAAATGACCATGTGGTTTTTTTCTTTGAGTTTGTTTATGTAGTGGATTGCATTGATGGATTTCCGTATATTGAACCAACCCTGCATTCCCGGGATAAAGCCTACTTGATCATGGTGGATGATCGTTTTGATGTGTTCTTGGATTCGGTTGGCAAGAATTTTATTGAGTATTTTTGCATCGATGTTCATAAGGGAAATTGGTCTGAAGTTCTCTTTCTTTGTTGGATCTTTGTGTGGTTTTGGTATCAGCGTAATTGTGGCTTCGTAGAAGGAATTGGGTAGTGTTCCTTCTGTTTCTATTTTGTGGAATAGTTTGAAGAGTATTGGTGTTAACTCTTCTTTGAAGGTCTGATAGAATTCTTTGAAGGTCTGATAGTCTCCAGAAAACCAAACAACCCTATTAAAAAATGGGGTACAGAGTTAAACAAAGAATTCTCACCTGAAGAACTTCGGATGGCGGAGAAGCATCTTAAAAAATGCTCAACTTCATTAGTCATTAGGAAAATGCAAATCAAAACAACCCTGAGATTTCACCTTATACCAGTCAGAATGGCTAAGATTAAAAATTCAGGAGACAGCAGGTGTTGGAGAGGGTGTGGAGAAAGAGGAACACTCCTCCACTGCTGGTGGGGTTGCAAATTGGTACAACCACTCTGGAAATCAGTCTGGCGGTTCCTCCGAAAACTGGGCATCTCACTCCCAGAAGATCCTGCTATACCACTCCTGGGCATATACCCAGAGGATTCCCCACCATGTAATAAGGATACACGCTCTACTATGTTCATAGCAGCCCTATTTATAATTGCCAGATGCTGGAAAGAACCCAGGTATCCCTCAACAGAAGAGTGGATACAAAAAATGTGGTATATCTACACAATGGAGTACTATTCAGCCATTAGAAACAATGAATTCATGAAATTCTTAGACAAATGGATGGAGCTAGAGAACATCATACTAAGTGAGGTAACCCAGACTCAAAAGGTGAATCATGGTATGCACTAACTAATAAGTGGATAGTAACCTAGAAAACTGGAATACCCAAAACATAATCCACACATCAAATGAGGTACAAGAAGAAGGGAGGAGTGGCCCCTGGTTCTGGAAAGACTCAGTGAAGCAATATTCGGCAAAACCAGAGCGGGGAAGTGGGAAGGGGTGGGTGGGAGGACAGGGGAAGAGAAAGGGGCTTATGGGACTTTCGGGGAGTCAGGGGGGGTCCAGAAAAGGGGAAATCATTTGAAATGTAAATAAAAAATTATATCGAATAAAAAAAAAAATTAGCCAGGAGGTGGTGGTGCACGCCTGTAATCCCAGCACTCTGGGAGGCAGAGGCAGGCGGATTTCTGAGTTCGAGGCTAGCCTGGTCTACAGACTGAGTTCTAGGACAGCCAGGGCTACGCAGAGAAACCCTATCTTGAAAAAAACAAAATCCAAAAAACTAAAAAAAAAGAAAAAAAAAGTTGTTACCATAAACTTTGGAATTGGATATAATTTTATAATGAAACTATAGTAGATTCATTTTTTTTTTTTTCTGAAGAAACAGACTATTGAGGTAGCTATACCTAGATACTATCATATAGGGCATCTGACTTTCAATAATTACTATAGAAATACAAATTAAAAACAAGGTTATTTTTATGTTGTATTTTATAGGAGAAAAATTATGAATCTTAAGTGAATCTTAACTTATTTTGAACTGAACTATACCTGACTGTCCAGTGGAAAAAACTATAATAATAATAATAATAATAATAATAAAAAGAGATTTATTTATTTATTATATGTAAGTGCTGTCTTCAGACACACCAGAATAGGGTTGCTGGGATTTGAACTCAGAACTTTTAGAAGACCCGTCAGTGCTCTTTACCACTGAGCCATCAATAATAGTAATTTTAAATTAGGTAAGTATTTAGTAAAAGATATACAATACAAATTCTAGGTTATTATTAATTATATTGGCATATTAACTATATATTAATAGTCAATATTAGCATATTAATATGTTACATGGCATATTTAAGTATGTATATTAGCATATTAATGTTGATGTATACATGGTATGTTAATAGGCTGTTATAGGGCTATAATTACAGCTACTTTGGAGACCTGAGCTAATTGTTGTTTGCCTGAACTACAAAGTAAATTCAGAGATAATTAGGGCAATTTACTCGATACCTGTCTCAAAAAAAAAATGACAAGTATAAGAAGAGTTGGAAATACATAGTTCAGTAATAGATACTTTATTAGTTATTGGTTAGTTATAATATTTGGGGTTTTTTGTTTTTAAAAATTTGCCTAGTTTTTTTAAAAGATTTATTTTATGTATGTGAGTACACTGTCACTGACATCCCAGAAGAGGGCATCAGATCCCATGACAGATGGCTAGGATTTGCTGGGATTTGAAGTCAGGACCTTGGGAAGAGCAGTCAGTGCTCTTAACCACTGAGCCACCTCTCCAGCCCCTGTATTTATTTTTTATTTGATATTTAAGATTTCCTTCTTCTTTTATTAATTATATCTGACCACAGTTTTCCCTCCACCCTCTCCTCTCAATCCCTCCCTCTCACCTCTTCTCCTTCCAGTACTCTCCCCCTTTCTCTTCAAAGAAAGGAGACCTCTTACGTGTATCAAACCTCCTTGTCATATCAAGTTGCAGTAAGACTAGGTAGATCTTCTCTTATTGAGGGTAAACAAGGCAGCCCAGGTAGAGGAAAGGGATCCAGGCAACAAAGTCAGAGACAGTACCTGCTCCAGTTGCTAGGGGTCCCACAGGAAGACCAAGATGCGTATCAGGTATGTAAGTGTACATCTGCTGCATAAGTGTAGAGGACACCTAGCAGTTTTTACTTTTCTAAAGTCTTTGATAATATAGGGGAAAAGAGTTATGTTTTTAATGGTGCATGTTCCTTGGAATAAAATTATTTTGTCTTATTATTTAGTCTGTTGATGTAAAGGAGCTTATTTGTATTTATTGCATTCTAATATGCAGAGTTATATTTAATCTTTAGTGTTTTTTAGATTTTAAGTTTTTGTGCATATGTGTGTTTTCTCTCTCTGTTTGTGTACCATATGTGAGTCTCCTGCCATTAGTGGTGAGAAGATGTCACTGGATCCCCTGAAACTGGAGTTAGTTGTAGGTCATTATATGAGGACTATGAACCTGGTCCTTTGTGAAAACAGTGAGTGCTTGTAACGTGAGCCAGTTCTTTATCTCTCATTTCTAATCTTGAAAACATTTACTTATCTTTTTCACAACATGAAAAAAAAGGGATATGAACATTATGTTTCATGCATATGTAGAGTACATTCTGATATCTATTTTCTTCTTTTCTGTCTATAATATTCCTTCCACCTGTGTCACCTACCACTTGTACCTATAAGTCTTTTTCAATTCATTTTGAGACCCACTGTATTTAACCAGTACTATCTCTGTAACTGGGGCTGGAGCTGTCCTTTAAAGACCACTGTCCTCTTCAGCAATACATGGAATTGTTGTTGTTATATTATTAGAAGTATTTGGGAATTTTATATGTGCATGTAATATATTTTCTTTAAATCTACCTTTCACTCTATTTCCTCCAAACTAGTCCCGTAAATCCCCTTCCACTTTCCCTTTCAGATTTATGAGTTCATTTTTAAACTTACTACATGCACTTACTGCTTGCTACTTATTATGTGGGTGAAGAGTTCATCTACTAGATGGCTAGTTTATCTGGGGCTGCACTGACTTTTCTAAGGTATTCTGCTAATAATAATTCTAGACATTTTCTATAAATTCTTATATCCTTTTATTTACTGTGTCCTTTGAAATTTTTTTAATAGCCGGAACCCACAGAAGAAGACATTGAGAAAAACCCAGAGCTAAAGAAACTACAGATATATGGGGCAGGTCCCAAGATGATAGGCTTGGGTCTCATGGCTAAGGAGAAGACTCTGAAAAAGAAAGATAGCATACAACCAGGTGAAATTTAAACACTAATCAGTGATAAAGTAAAGAACCACAAGATTTTTGTTGTTAATCATAATAGTGTGTTTTCACTTACATTTGATACTCCTAGATAAAGAAGTGACATGTCCTGCAACTGTTGTAGTGAAGGGGGAAGCCAGTGAGTTTGGAAAAGTGACATCAGCATTTTCTGACAAGAATTTAAATCACAGTTTTGAACCTTGTACGAGGATGACTATGCAGCTACGGAACAATCACAGCAGTACCCAGCTTGTAAGAATTCACCAGTGATTTTGTGATACTGTTTTTAACTATCAATATTAGAATGTACCTAAATTAATTCATGTTTTAATTAATTATTTTTTGTATTTTACTGCTTTTATATTGTTATATATTTTATTAAAATTTATTTAGTATCATGTAACCCAGGCTAGACTCTAACATGTTACATAGCAAGGATGATCTAATTTAACCTTTCCAAAACTGTGATTATAGGTGTAGATTTTGAGGCACGGACCTCTGTTATCATTTTTCCCCCTCTGGTTTCATTTTTATGGAACTACAACCTTCTTTATAGCTTAATTAGCTATACTACTCCCCTTCCTCTGAGATATAATGGTATTTCAATGCTATGATTCTGTAGTATAATTTGAGCTAGGGTATGATTTGTTAGAAGTCTTAATATTTCCTTAGTTTCAATTTTTTTTTATAAAGAATATCACTGGGATCGAAAAACAAACAAACAATGAATATTGGGATTTTGATGAAGATTGCATTTAATGTGTAGACTGTTTTTTGTAGTACAGCCATTTAAATAATACGTTTAAATAATTTTTTAGTCTGAAAGATGTATCTTTCAATATTTTTACCAAGACTTTTCTATGTCTTTAATATTTTTAGTGTAGGAGTTTTTCTTCTTTCCCACCTTAATTGGGTTTATTTTGAGGCATATTTTTTGAAGATGTTGTAAATTGAATATATTTTTCTATGTTCATCCTTCAAATATTCATTAATGGTGTATAAAAAAGCTATTGATTTTTTTCTGAAATACAGAATATAGTACTTGCATAGTTCTGTATTTTACAGGAAGTGTTGCTCATTTTTTTCTCATTTAGTATAATATTGTCTGCAACTTTGTCATGTCTTTATTATGTTCAGATGTTCTTTCTTATTATCTTCTGAAAGAATTGTATTATGAAGTTATGTTGAACTCTGATAAATGACAAATACCCTTTTCTTCTTGTTGAGATGGCTTTTAAATATCTGCACTTAAGACTATGCCAGTGTTGTTTTAAATTAATTGGTTTGAATATGAAAAATATTAACCTTTTTTTCTAGATAAAATAGAAATGATATATAATCTTTGTGTTTTCAACTCAATATGCAAATATTTTATTGAAAACTTTTACATCTATGTTTATAAGGAGAATAACCTGTAGTTTTGTTGTAGTTGTATGTTTTTAATCAGCTTTGCTGTCAGGATAATTCAGGATTTATAGCATTCATTTTCTTTTTTTTACATAATAGTTTGAGAAATACTGCTTTTACATGCTTCTTAGCAGTGAATGTATCTGATTCTAGAATTTTCTTTTTCTTTAATTTAGTTACTACTTAGTCATGTTCATTGGAAGTTATTTATTTTGGTGACTTAATTTTATATCATGATTTTTAATTTATATATTTCTTACAGATTTTTTGGCATTTTATAAAAAATTTATGAATGGTTTTCTGACTTTTATTTGAGTTATTGTAAAAACTATTTTCATCTCTACTGTTACTAGTTTTGTCTTCATATTTCATTTGGTATAAGGTTTTGTCAGTCTTAGTTCTTAAAAAAATCAATTCTTTGCTTAGCTTATTTTAAGTATTGTTCCTAATTTATCGATTTAACTTGTATTATTTCTTGCCATCTGCTGTATTTGTGTTTCATTCTTTTTTTATTCAAAAATCTTGAGGTATATCTTAAGGTATTTATTGAGATCTGTGTGCATGTGTGTATTTGTGTATGTTTGTGTATGTGTGTGTACATGTGTGCGTGCATGCACGCTATTGAATATTGTACATATAAAGGACAGAGGTATAAAGTGGAAGTTTTCAGTCCATTTTATTTTTTGAGGCATGATAAAAATATCAGGTGATATTTATGGCTGGCCAGAAAAATTTAGCCAGTGGACTATTTTTCTCTATTTCTCTTGACAATTGGCAGCAGATCTATGCCACCTATGCGTTAACTCAGGTTCTAGTGGCCAAAAATTAGGTTCTCCAAGTTTATGGGTGGGTACTTTGCCTATTAAGCCATATCCCTAACTCTTCTCTGAGATTTTTTTGTTTTTGTTTTTTAATGTAAGTTCTTACTCTGTTGAAACTTCCTTGATTTCTTTCTTTCTTTCTTTTTTCTATTGATAAGGGAAGTAAAAACACTTTATGATAAAATTAAAGATTTACATGGAAAATATTTCAGATAAAATAGAAGAGATACATAGAAAAACACGTTAAAATCGACAGTCTTTATGGAAAATTAAAGAGTAAAGTGTTAGACATGTAAAACATTGCTAAATTAATTGAAATATGAAATAGAAACATTTTTTGATAGAATTGAAGATTAACATGGAAAATATTTCTTGTAAAATTTAAGAAATATATATACAAACATGTTGAAATAGACTATCTCATGGAAATTTTTACATATAAAATGGTACATATAAAAACTCTAATTGAAGGTGGAATTAGAGACATTTGTTAAAAAATCAAAGATTTACATTGAAAACATTTCTGAAAATAGAGGAAATATATAGAAAGACATTAAAATAGAAGATTATCATGAAAAATAATGCAGATAAAATGGTCGACATAAAAACATTACTAAATTAATTAAAAGGGGAATTACAAACATTTTCTGATAAAATTGAATATTTACATGAGAAATATTTCTGTAAATATTTGTCTCTTAATTGGGGAGTTGAGTCCATTGATGTTAAGAGATATTAAGGAATAGTGATTGTTGCTTCCCATTATTTTTGATGTTATTTTTATGTTTGTGTGGATATCGTCTTTTGGGTTTGTTGGAAGATTACTTTCTTGCTTTTTCTAGGGTGTAGTTTCCTTGTGTTGGCATTTTTCCATCTATTATCCTTTGTAGGGCTGGATTTGTGGAAAGATATTGTGTAAATTTGGTTTTTATCATGGAATATCTTGGTTTCTCCATCTATGGTGATTGAGAGTTTCTCTGGGTATAGTAGTCTCGGCTGGTATTTGTGTTCTCTTAGAGTCTGCATGAGATCTGCCCAGGATCTTCTAGCTTTCATAGTCTCTGGTGAGAAGTCTGGTGTGATTCTGATAGGTCTTCCTTTATATGTTACTTGGCCTTTTTCTCTTACTGCCTTTAATATTCTTTCTTTGTTTAGTACATTTGGGGTTTTGATTATTATTTGACGGGAGGAATTTCTGTTCTGGTTCAGTGTGTTTGGAGTTCTGTAGGCTTCTTGTATATTCATGGGCATGTCTCTCTTTAGGTTAGGGAAGTTTTCTTCTATAATTTTGTTGAAGATATTTACTGGCCCTTTAAGTTGTAAATCTTCAGCAGAAACCCTGTCTCGAAAAAACCAAATCCAAAAAAAAAAAAAAAGCCGTAAACCCTCACTTTCTTCTATACCTATAATCCTTAGGTTTGGTCTTCTCATTGTGCCCTGGATTTCCTGGATGTTTTGGGTTACCAGCTTTATGCATTTTGCATTTTCTTTGACTGTTGTGTCAATATTTTCCATGGAATGTTCAGCACCTGAGGTTCTTTCTTCTATCTCTTGTATTCTGTTGTTGATGCTTGCATCTATGATTCCTGAATTCTTTCCAAGGTTTTCTATCTCCAGAGATGTCTCACTTTGTGATTTCTTTATTGTTTCTACCTCCATTTTTAGACCCTGGATGTTCCAGTTCCTTCAGGGTTTCTCTGTGTAGCCCTGGCTGTCCTAGAACTCACTCTGTGGACCAGGCTGGCCTCAAACTCAGAAACCCACCTGCCTCTGCCTCCCAAGTGCTGGGATTACAGGTGTGAGCCAGCACCGCCGGGCGCTTTCCTGTAATTCTTTGAGGTATTTTTGCATTTCTTCTTTAAGGGCTTCTGCGTGTTGATCCATGATCTCC
The DNA here is from genome assembly GCF_947179515.1 of Apodemus sylvaticus. Lineage (NCBI taxonomy): Eukaryota > Metazoa > Chordata > Mammalia > Rodentia > Muridae > Apodemus > Apodemus sylvaticus. The sequence goes on from NW_026262996.1 coordinate 742,480, forward strand.
TGTGATTCTTTAATGGATCTGTGTGTTTCCTCTATAAGTGCTTTTACCTGTTGACTGATATTCTGTATTTCTTTAAGGGAGTTATTTAAGTCTTTCTTGAAGCCCTCTATCAGCATCGTGCGATAAGATTTTAAATCCAACTCTTGCTTTTCCGGTGTGTTGGGGTATCTGGCACTTGCTGTGGTGGGAGAACTGTGTTCTGATGTTGCCATGAGGCCTTGGTTTCTGTTGGTAGGATTCTTGTGCTTGCCTTTCACCATCTGGTTATCTCTGGTGCTAGTTGGTACTGTTGTCTCTGGCTGGAGTTTGTTCCTCCTGTGGGCCTGTAAGCCTGTGTCCTTACTCCTCTGAGATCAGAAGTGAAAGTGCTGCTGGGAGATCTCTCTCTCCTGGTGGTGTGTGCACAGGAGGCTGTGGAGTTTCCTGGCTCCCTAGTGCAAATGGCAGTGGGTGGGAAGACTTCCATCCCAGGTGCTCCACTGATTGTATGCCCTGTGTGCTCCTAGCAAGTCCCCTCCAGAGAGAAGGTGGAAATCTCACCTCTGTGCTCAGAAGTGAAAGCCTGCTGGGAGATCACTCTCTCCTGGCTTGCTGTGCATAGAAGGCTGTGGAGTCTCCCAGCTCCCTGGTGCCAATGGTGGCAGAAAGACTCTACTTGATATCTTTAATGAAGCATAGTTCATCTGAAAGTACATTAGCCTTCATGTATTTATGTAGTTTTACTTGCCTTTTTAAACTTGGGGGTTTTTTTTTGTTTGTTTGTTTGTTTATTGGTTTTGTTTTGTTTTAAGAGTGTTATTCCTACATGCATCTCTGTGCACCATGTGGAAGTTTGGTATTCAGGTCAGAAGAGATCAGAAGAGAACATTGAATTTCCTAGAACTGGAATAGAGATGACTGTGAGCTGCCATGTGAATGTTAGGACCTCTGAAACATCAAGTAGGATTCTTACTTTTGAGCCATTTCTTTAGTTTCTCTGTGCTTTTTCTTACTATTGATTTCTGGTTTTATTCCATTATGTTGTAATAAGATACAAGAAATTATTTCAACATTTATTGTATTTGTTCTATCCCAATTTAATGCTCATAACATGATTGATTTTAATGGTGAGTCCTTGTGCTGCACAGAATGTTTTTTCTCTGCCAGATGTAGCTGTCTATTAAATTAATCTGTGGGATAAGTTTTTTTCCTGATTTTTTTTTTCTTGTTTGTTTAAAGTACCTATTGGAAGATGAGAATTGACTACTAAAGTTCTACATGATTATTGTCCCAGACAGAATCACTTATGCCTTTAAAAGAAAGTGTTTCTTTTGTAAAGTTGGGAGCCTCAGCATTTAATACAAAAATATAAACATAATTTCTTGATGAATCTTTACCTATATAGTGGCTGCTTTTATCTTCTCTTGCAAGCTTTGTTTGAAGTCTACTTTTTTAGATATAAAAATAGGTAAGCCTTTTCCAGTAACATACAAACTAAAATTCAACAGTGTAAAGGTACAAAATTATCAGTAATAATATGGAAAACTAAAAGAAAATAAACAATAGCATAAAAACAATGTTGTCTTCTATCATTTAGTACTTCTTCTAAGTTGTGGTAAGTTGAGGCAGGAATTTTTAGTTTTTTGCCTCAAATTGGAACCATTTATGATTTTTGTATTGTCTTTTCCCTGTGCAGGGTTTTATGTCATTATTTCTGAAAATAGGTATGGTGCTATACTGACTGGGATGGGAGGAAATGATGGGAACACAAAGGCTCTACAATTAATTGGATGAGATGGATGATGTTAATAACAGAAGTTATAGTTCTAGAGTGTGAACCAAGTGCATGCAGGGAGGATAGGTAGTGACAGATGTAGAGGACCAATGTAGTCTAGCTTCTTCAGCTAGGAATGGGAATAGACAAGGAGTCTTAAAAGGTATGAGATGAACTGCACAAAATGGAGCTCCCTGCCCTATCCAAATGTGCAGTAAATACAGTGAGTCAATGTGTTCCAAGGACTGGTCAGGTAGGTGGGAATAGCTGCTGCTTTAGTTCTCTCTCCTAGAGTGGGGAGGTCCTGGGGGCTAGGGGTACTTGGCTGAGCAAATTTTGTTGTCTTATAAAACTGAACGCAGGCCTGTAGCAGAGCTGAGAGTACCTAGATGTGGTGGGTGAGTGGGAATTGAGGAGGAGTCTAGGTTTCCTGGCTAGGGAAAGGGGCAAAGAGGACTTTTAGTGGGAGATAGGTTAGGTTAGCTATTCAAGTGCAAGTTAGCTTTATGGAAGAGATCATGTGAATTTTATGTCATTGAATATTTTCCTTTACTTTTTGCTGTGTAATACAGGGTTTTAATATATTCCCTGGCTAGCCTAGCTATATATCTAAATAGAGTCTTGAATTTCTGATCATTCCATCCATCTTAACTATTAGAATTGTAAGTGTGCATGACACACTTTGTTTATGTATTGCTGGGGAGAGAACTTAGGGCTTCATTTTGCCAACTGAGCTGCATTTTGAACCCCACTACTGAATTTTCTAAAATAATGCTTTGTAGTTGCTTTCTAAACATCTTGAATATGATCTACTTATTAATGTGTTGTTATGATTATTTATATGCTGTTGTGCTTTTTATCAGATAGGATATTTTAGAGTTTCCATAGTGTGTAGTTATAGAAATTCAGAGTCAGTAGGCCAGAAACTTAGGATAGGTATATAGAGGAACTAATTCCTAACATATTTTCCTTTTCCTTGACAGATGGCTTCATATGTTTGCCGAATATGCTCTCGTGCGGATGAAGATGAGAGGTTTCTGCTCTGTGATGGCTGTAATGATAATTACCACATCTTTTGCCTACTGCCACCACTTTCTGAAGTTCCCAAGGGAATATGGAAGTGCCCAAAGTGTATCTTAGCGGTAATATTTATCCGCCTTAGACAGTTTAATCATAACCTAGTCAATTTCTTTTATCTATCCTTTTCAGTGAGGTGGACTAAAATTAGTAGAGAAGACTTGATTAACTTATAGTGAATAAGAATAATTGGATAGAAAAGCTAAACGATAGTAATGATTTACATGAAGTAGATAAAATCATAACTTATAAACTGTGAAAATGTTAGCTAAGAGAAAAAATTATTTAGTATCTATTGAAACAAATGTTTAAAATGTTTAAAATGTAGTTTTTAATGTAAAATACTAAATGCAGCTTGAAAATCTCCTTTCTTTTTTCTTTTCCTTCATTAATTTTCTTATTCAGTTTATCTTCCAGTTGGAGCCTACACTCCCTCCTATCCTCTCAGTCGCAGCATACTCACAAACACCTCTCCCCAAATCTCCCTCTCCTCAGAGATGGGAAGTCTCCTTGAACATCCAAATGCAGTACGACTAAGCATATTCTCTTCCACTTCCTTATAAGGCAGTCCAGCTAGTAGAAGGGGATAAAAAGGGAGCAAAAGAGTTAGAAACAGACCTCACTCCAGTTGTTAGGGACGCACATCTGCAACATATCTGTAAGGGCCTAGCCTCTGCATGTTCTTTGGTTGGTGGTTCAGTCTCTGTGAACTCTTTCATGCCCACATTAGTTGCCTCCATAGGTTTTCTTATGGTGTCCTTGATTTTTCCAGCTTTCTCAGTTCTACTCCCCACTGTTCCACAAAACTTCTAGAGCTCTACGTAATATTTGGCTGTGGTTCTCTGCATCTGTTTCCATCTGATGCTAGATGAAGCCTCTCAGGAGACAGTTGTGCCATTAGCTCTTTCTTTTTTGCCGTTCTTTGTTTACATTCCAAATGATTTCCCCTTTCCTGGTTCCCACCTCCCCAAAAGTCCCATAAGCCCTCTTCCCTCCCCCTGTTCCCCAGTCACACCCTTTCCACTTCCCTGTCCTGGTATTCCCCTACACTGCTGCACTGAGCCTTTCCAGGACCAGAGGCCACTCCTTCCTTCCTTCTTGGACATCATTTGATAAGTGAATTGTGTCTTGGGTATTCAGAGCTTCTAGGCTAATGGCCACTTATCAGTGAGTGCACACCATGTGTGTTCTTTTGTGAATGAGTTACCTCACTCAGGATGATATTTTCCAGTTCCAACCATTTGCCTAAGAATTTCATGAATTCATTGTTTCTAATGGCTGAATAGTACTCCATTGTGTAGATGTACCACATTTTTTGCACCCACTCTTCTGTTGAGGGATACCTGGGTTCTTTCCAGCATCTGGCAATTATAAATAGGGCTGCTATGAATATAGTAGAGCATGTATCCTTATTACATGGTGGGGAATCCTCTGGGTATATGCCCAGGAGTGGTATAGCAGGATCTTCTGGAAGTGACATGCCCAGTTTTCGGAGGAACCACCAGACTGATTTCCAGAGTGGTTGTACCAATTTGCAACCCCACCAGCAGTGGAGGAGTGTTCCTCTTTCTCCACATCCTCGCCAACAACTGCTGTCTCCTGAGTTTTTAATCTTAGCCATTCTGACTGGTGTGAGGTGAAGTCTCAGGGTTGTTTTGATTTGCACTTTCCTGATGCTAATGATTAATGATGTTGAACATTTCTTTAGGTGCGTCTCAGCCATTTGAGAGTCCTCCTTGTGAATTCTCTGTAACTCTGTAGCCCATTTTTTAATTGGGTTATTTAGTTTGTTGGGGTCTAACTTTTTGAGTTCTTTATATATTTTGGATATTAGCTCTCTGTAGAATATAGTGTTGGTAATGATCTTTTCCCAATATATATGTTGCCATTTTGTCGTACTGACAATGTCCTTTGCCTTATAGAGCTTTTCAGTTTCATGAGATCAGTTTTATCAAATCTTGATCTTAGAGCCTGAACCATTTGTATTCTGTTCAGTAAATTTTCTCCTGTGCCAATGTGTTCAAAGCAGTTCCACATTTTCTCTTCTATTAGATTTAATGTGTCTGATTTTTATGTTTTTCTTTTTTTTCTTTTTCTTTTTCTTTTTTTTTTTTTTTACCTTTTGCTTTCGCTTTCACTTTACTGAATGTTTTCTTTTTCTTCTTTTCAGGAGTGTAAACGTCCCCCTGAAGCTTTTGGCTTTGAGCAAGCTACACAGGAGTATACCTTACAGAGTTTTGGTGAGATGGCTGATTCCTTCAAGGCTGACTACTTCAACATGCCTGTACATGTATGTTGTTGAATGATTAATGTCTCCTAGTTTTATGAAAGCAAATACCAGTGATCCATGGCTATCTTTTCACCTGTTCTCATAGATGGTTCCTACAGAAGTTGTGGAAAAGGAATTCTGGAGGTTGGTGAGCAGCATCGAGGAGGATGTGACAGTTGAGTATGGAGCAGACATTCACTCCAAAGAATTTGGCAGTGGGTTTCCTGTCAACAATAGCAAATGGAACTTATCCCCTGAAGAAAAGGTAATATATTTATTAATATCTACTAAAATTTGAGTAGGAAGAATCTTATTAGCACTCAAAATCTTTTGTTCTTTCACATTGTGCATGCTTACATGAGATTTATAACTACATAAATACATCACTAATAGAATTTACATATACCTCTTACTGTCACTTTTTTTCCTGGTGTATCTAGACAGTAAAATATCAGTTAAACAGTTACAATATTAACCTTTTTTTTTTTTTTCTTGAGACAGGGTATCTGTGTGTAGCCCTGGCTGTCCTGGCACTCACTCTGTAGACCAGGCTGGCCTCAAACTTAGAAATTCGCCTGCCTCTGCCTCCCAACTGCTGGGATTAAAGGCATGCACCACCACTGTCCTGCAATATTAACCTTTCTTTAAATATAAATATTAAAACTTTGCCCTTTTGGTTCATATGGTCAAATTTTGTTTGGATTTATACTGCTTCCCTTTTATTGAAAATAGATTCTTTTTCTTATACAAATATATCCTTAATACATTTCCCCTCTCTTTACTCCAAATTTCTCTCCAGCTTCCGTCACCACTAAATATACTCCATTTTTGTCTTTGATTAGAAAAGAACAGGCTTCTAAGAGATAATAACCAAAGATGACAAAATAAATCTTTTTTATTTACTTATTTATTATTTTTTTGGATTTTTTTTTTTTTCGAGACAGGGTTTCTCTGTATAGCCCTGGCTGTCCTGGAACTGACTCTGTAGACCAGGCTGGCCTCAAACTCAGAGATCCGCCTGCCTCTGCCTCCCAGAGTGCTGGGATGACAGGTATGTGCCACCACTGCCCGGCGGACAAAATAAATTATAATAAAACTGTGTAGAAGTTGGACAAGGTAACCCCCAGAAGGAAAAGAGTTCCAAGACGAGACAAACTGATTCACACACTGAGAAGTCCAATAAAAAATACTAAACTGAATGCTGTATATACAGAGAGAAGACCTTGTGTAGATCTGAGAAGGCCCTATGGTTACTACTTCAGTCTTAGTGAGTACATATGAGCCTTCCGCAGTTGTCTTAGAGAGCCTTGTTCTTCTTGTGTCCTCTGTCGCCTCTATCACTCTCTTTCTCCTCCTCCCCTTCCACCACTTCATGGGGTTCCCTGAGCTCTAAGTGGAGGAATTTGATGGAAACATCCCATTTAGTACTGGGTGTTTCAAGTATCTGTCTGTCTGTCTGTCTGCCCGCCTGTCTGTCTGTCTCTGTCTATGTCTGTCTCTCCCCCTTCTCCCCTCCCTTCTCTTCTTTCCCCTCTCCCTTCCTTCTTCCCTCCCTCCTCCTCTGTCTATCTTTCACCGACATCCCATTTAGAGATGAATATTTCAAGATCTCTCTATCTCTGTATAATGTCTGGTTGTGAGTTTTTGTTCCAATTAAATGCAGGAGGAAGCTTCTCTGATGGTAGATAGCTATCTATTTTCTGGTTCTTGGTCACCCAAGGTCGGTTATAAATGACTTCCATTTTGTGGAGGAGCCTTAAGTCAAATCATACATTTGTTGGTTATTTCTACGAGGTTTGTGCCACTTTTGCACTAACATATTTTATAGGCAGGACCTCAGTGTTGATCAAAGGGTTTGTGGCTGCCTTGGTATTTACCTTTCTCCTTTAGCAGGCTGCAGAGTACCTTTTCATATCAAGACTTGAGAATGTAGGGATGAATGTTCTTTGTAAATACCAGCCTAATCTCTTCATGTTCAATAAGTTGTGTAGGTATTGATTTCAGCTTTGGGGTCCTGCTGTCAGCTTGTGGAGAGCATCTATTATCAAAACAACAAGCTGGATTGTTTGGGGCTTTTCATGGTATCCCTGTGGCCAATAACTGAATTGGATGGAGCCCACTGTCAGTACTAGAAGCTTCATTTGGTGACAAGAGATGGACAGTTAGGACTCCATATCCCTCATTATTTCAAGACCTTATTGGGATAGTATTCATATATTTTATAGAGTTTCTACTTACACTAGATTTTCATATTAACTATCAGATGTCCTGCAGTTTTAGCTGTCTCTCCCTACATTTCCTCCCTTAGTCCCATCTCCCCTCTCCCTTTCCACCTGAACCTCTCCTTCCTGCCACTAAACCCTTTCTACTCACAGCTCAGCCAGGCCTAGTCCATGCATAAAATGTATTCTTTTTACTGCTGCCAGCAAGATTCGTGTGTTCTCTTTACTCACTTTAAAAATACCTATTCTTTCTTGGCCTAGGGATTGTAGCTTGGATATCATTTACTTAATGGCTAATATGTAGTTATGATCAAATACCTATCCTACTTATCTTTCTGATCTGGGTCACTTCCCTCTGTGTGATCAATTATTTGATTATTTTCTTGTTTATTTATTATTTGATTCAATCATTTCCATGATTATATTACAATTCCATTTTTTTCTTCACTCATACCCCTTCCTCTACTCCTCTCAGTACCCCCACCCTTTACCTACTTTCCCCTATATCTACTACTTTTTGCTATTGTTTTTGCTTTGTTTTGTTTTCCAACAAAACATCAGGCCTCCCAGTTACATCAACCAAAACTGCACAACAAGCTATAGTAGAACTAGACACAAAAAGTAGGACTTTTTATCAAGGCTGGGTCAGGCAACCCCAGTAGGAGGAAAAGAGGACCAAGAACAGTAAATAAGTAAGAGATGATTCCCTCCTTCCCATTGTTAGGAATCCCACAAGAACATCAGATTGACATAAACCATAGCACTTATGCAAAGGATCTACCATGCAGGGTGTAGGAGTATTATAGCTTCAGTGTCTGGCAGTCCTTTCTGAGCCCTGCTTAGTTTATTCTGTGGGCCTTGTTCTCCTGGTATCCTTGACCCCTCTGGCTCCTACAAACCTCTCCTCCCTCTTCCAAAGGATTCCTGTGGCTCCTCCTAATACTTGGTGGTGGGTCTCTGCATCTGCTCTGCATTGCTAGATGATTCCTCTTTGATGATAATTGGGCTATCTTTGTGTCTGTTGTGAAAGGTTTGTTGTTTTGGATGCTTTTTACAGTCCCCCTCCCTTTTTTTGTTTTGTTTTGTTTTTTTGTTTTTTGTTTTTGTTTTTTTGTTTTGTTTTAGGAAGAGTACCAAGTTTTCTCAGTTAATATTCTGTCTAGCTAACTTCCTGAAAGTGTTCATCAAGTGAATACATCTGAATTTCCTGTTGGAATTTTGAGGGTCACTTACGGATATATTATCATATTTAAAAAATAAAAAAAAGAATGCTTTGGCCTCTGTTTTTTCTATTTGCATTTCCTTGATTTTCTCTCATTGATTTATCCATGTCTGCAAGCACTTAATTGAAACAATATGACAGTAAGTCAGCTGTCTTATCCCTGATTTTAGTGGAATTGCTTTCAGTTTCTCTGCATTTAATTTGACGTTGACTATTGACTTGCTGTAAAATGCCTTCATTATGTTTAAGTATGTTCAGTGTATCTTTTATCTCCAGAACTTTTACCTTGAAGAGTTGTGGGATTTTGTCAAATGCCTTTTCTGCATTTCATAAGATGATTACACTGTTATCCTTCAATTTCACTTATTGTTGGATTATACTCATCAATTTTTATATATTGAACCATCCTTGCATCTCTGTAATGAAGCCTACTTAATCATGGTTGGTGATGTTTTTGATGTGTTCTTGGTTTCAGTTTTTACATATTTTATTTAAAAATTTTTCTTCTGTGTTTATGAGGGCCTGTAATTCTGTTGAATCTGTGTAGTTTGGGCATCAGAGTAAGTGTGTCATGTTAAAATGAATTGGGCAATTTTTCTATTCTGTTTCTATTTTGTGAAATAATTTATGGAGTATTGGCCTCAGCTCTTCTCTGAAAGTCTGATAGACTTCTGTGCTAAAACTATCAGATCCTGGACATTTGTTTTTTGGGAAACTTTTATGATTGCTTCTATTTCTCTTGGGGTTATAATGTCTATTTAATTTGGTTTGTTGGTCTTAATTTAACTTTGGTAAGTGTTACATAGCAGGAAAATTATTCATTTCTTTTAGATGTTGTAGTTCTGTGAAGTATAGGTTTTTAACTTATAACTTCATACATATCATTGGTATCTGTTGTTGTATCCTGTATTCATTTTTGGTTTTGGATATTCTCCCTCTGGTTTTAGTTAGTTTAGATTACTTTTTTGTTTGTTTGTCTGTTTGTTTTGTTTTTTACCCCGTTCCTCTTCTCAGAGAACCAATTCTTCAATTATTTGTTTCAGTGAATCTCTGTATTGTTCTCTTTTCTATTTTACCTATTTAGGTCCTGAATTTGATTAGTTATTGCTGTCTAGTCTTCTTGGGTGTGATAGGATAACTGACTCTATTAGATACATTGTCCTGGTAGTGTGTTTTTAAGCTAGTGCCTGTGCATCTGGGATTGGGATGGTTATATGTCTACATGCTGTTTTTGGGTTCTGTCTTTGTTGGATAAGGTTTTTGGGTTTTTTTTCCCTCCCCTCTGGATTTTAGGAGAGTGTCTTGTCAGTGTTGCTTGGTAGAAGATTGTGGATCTGATAGTTGTGGCTACTGAGGATTCCAGGTAAAATGTGTTTCTGAGTATTGGTAGCTGACATTTAGGAATGGGAACAGGCTAGAGGTCTAAAGGCATTCACAGAACAGAGGAAAACAGTGTCCCACCAAAATCTACTTATTTGGTCTCCTTGGAATAGGAACACAGAGTGAAGAATGGTCACCCCAAAGGGCCTACTATAGGGTTGAGGATGAGACTGGGCAGTTGGATCTGGATGAACACAGGAGAGAAGATCTATAATCAACCTACTTCTTCCTCTGAAAGGTAGTGCCTCTGGAGTTGGGAGGGGGTTAAAGCAATTAATAGGTGGAGGGAGATTAGGAGTGGATAATCTGTAGGATCCAGATAAGTTAGGGGTATGAGGGTAAGAAGAAGGCTATAAGGAACAGGTATTTGTTACAGAGCTAGGGATGAGACTCAGGGATTCGATTTGGTGAAAGTGAAGAACTTCATTTTGCCCACTGCCAGGAGCCTCCCTGCCTGGAGAAGGTAGTGGTGGAGGCACAGAGTAGGACTCTGGTGATGATGGCTTTGAAGTGTGAGGGTCTCAGGACTTTCTAACTGTACTGAAATGCTGATGATAACTTCTAAAATGTCCTAGGAACTTTCTTGCTCTTTCTGAGGGTGAAAGACTGCTGGCTTAGGTGATTAGCACCTGTAGCCTAACAGCAGAGGATTAAGCAGTGTGGTCTTTGTTCTATCTCAGCAGGAACTCCTGGGCTCTACCTTTCAGCCTCCTAGTCAGAAGTCTTCCCAGGGAGTAAAATAGGACACTTAAAGAAGTGGTTGATGAGTTTATTACTAAGTTGTAAAAAGTTTCCTATGAAAGCTATCTAAGGGGGAAAAGTAGTTCTGACTATTAGAAAAAGGACCTGATAGCAGGCCCATTATAAAAGAGCTTAATAATCACAGATATAATTTTAGGATCTTATAGGATCCTTATTAGGATCATCATTAAGACTTAAGTCATTTATTTGTCTAAATATCATCACAATAAGACAGTACATCTTGCCAGGAGGTGGTGGCGGCGCACGCCTGTAATCCCAGCACTCTGGGAGGCAGAGGCAGGTGGATTTCTGAGTTCAAGACCAGCCTGTTCTACAGAGTGAGTTCCAGGACAGCCAGGGCTATACAGAGAAACCCTGTCTCGAAAAAACAAACAAAACAAAACAAAACAAAACAAAAAAACCAAAAAACAAACCAACCCCCCCCCCAAAAAAAAAAACAAAAAACGACAGTACATCATGGATCTGCAGAGATCTGCTCCAAAGGGGTGTCTAATTATAACAGGAAATAATAACAGGAAAAGCATGTTAATAGCAGGAATCTTTCCAAAAATGAGTCCCTTACAGCCTTGCTTAATGAGGGCTTACCTGTTCTAGATTATATAATAATCCAAAGCAGGCCATTTCAGGGTGATCACCTGCTAGTACATTAGCTTGTCCCATTATGGCTCCTGATAGCCTACCTAATTCCCAGGCTGTCTCACTGGCATGATCTCAGGGAATGCCTGCTGGTGACGGAGCCTGGGATAGTAGGATGAGATAGGGCAAGGAAGTTTTAGAAGAGCTTCAAGATCATAATAGGTGTTTGTGCCACTGATGAAATGAGCTAATACAAGCCAGATTAGATTATAGTAAAGGCAAATTTATTGGGAAACCACTCCAAAGCCAGGGATCAAAGCCAAAGAAGTCACCATGGCAAGGGGAGGAGGAGGAAGAAAATGAGGGCAAGGGCACACATTGCGGGAGGGGGGTGCGGGGGGGGGGGGGAGGAAGGGCAAGGAAAGAAGGACAAAAAAAAAGAGCAACAGAAACAGGAGGGGGAGAGAGGGAGGTAGAGAGAGAGAAGAAGCAAAATATCTAGGGAAGGGATTTTGTGGGAAGGGCTGGAAAACTCAGATTGAGGGCAGGGTAGGGACTGAGAGATTCTGGAAGAATCTGAAAGTCAGGTCTGCTTTCATATGTAAAATATACACGGCTGTTCTTAGGGGCTAGGGAGGAAGGGAGAGAAGGAGGAAAAAGGAGGGGGGAGGGAGGAAGGGATCACTCTAGGTGTTCTGATAGAGTTGTGATAAGTGGCAAATAGAATATGCAGGATAGGTGAAGATCTGTGTTCAGACTACCTGCTGATGTTGGGATGGAGTTTACAAGTTAAGATCTGTGGGACCTTGGAAAGTAGAGATAGAAGGAAAAGGAAGGCTGAACCTGGTGTTTGATTGCAGGGCTGGGTGAGATACTAGAGGATTAGGTCTTGGGGAGCAAAGGGAAAAGTGAGGATCTACAGTCTGCCTACCTGCTTTCCTTCTGGAATTGTTACTAGGTAAATACCCAAAGATCACTCCATACAACCAAATTTTGAACTGAGAATCTGAATTAAGTCTGCTTGGAGAAAAACAGAATGCCTCTAACAAGCAGTCATAAATGCATTTAAAGGAATTTTTTTAAAGACAAAGATCACTGAAACACTACATTCTGTTAACAGTTGATGGGGGAAGACACACGCAGTTTAACAAATATTGAGAGGCTTTTGAAAGCCTGCTTGAGGATTGATAATAATAAAGTCATGGATACATCTATATATTTTAAAACTGCCTATTTGCTGGGGCCGTCTCTCTCTCTCTCTCTCTCTCTCTCTCTCTCTCTCTCTCTCTCTCTCTCTCTCTCTCTCTCTCTCTCTCTCTCTCTCTGTGTGTGTCTTTTTTTTGAGACAGGGTTTCTCTGTGTAGCCATGGCTCTCCTAGAACTCACTCTGTAGACCAGGCTGGCCTTGAACGAAGAAATCTGCCTGCCTCTGCCTCCCAAAGTGCTGGGATTACAGGCGTGCACCACCACCACCCGGCTTGGGACAGTCTCTCAACTAGCCTCCTAACTTAATGGGACTTCTCTGCTATTCCTTTTTGCCTTTTTTATCCTTTTCTCTGTCTACCTCAGCCTTAGCTGGTTTGGTTTTGTTTTAAAGATTTATTTATTTATTATATCTATGTACACTATTGCTGTCTTTAAAACACCACAATCAGATCTTGTTACAGATGGTTGTGAGCCACCATGTGGTTGTGATTTGAACTCAGGACTTTAGGAATCGCAGTACATGCAATGAACTGCTGAGCCATCTCTCCAGCCCCTCAGCTGGTTTTTATTCTTCAAAAACCTGCAGTCCTTGTTTGGTAGAGGTGTGTTATGGTGCATTGTGGGTGGAGGAGTGAGGTACAGGAGGTACTCCTGAAGACCCATGCTGAGGTATCCCAGTATCCCTGTATCCCTTCCCTCTGAGGTGCCATAAGATGGATATAGTGTGGAACAGAATTTATTTAGAGCATGGGGAGGGAGGGTTGAGGTGATAGAAACAGAAAGGCAGAGAGAGACAGAGAGAGAGATAGAGATACACAGAGAGAGACAGAGAGGAAAAGAAAGGAGGGGTAAGGGGTAGAGGCCAGCCAGGAACATGTGGAGAAGAGTGGACGGGGATGAGGAGAGAAGGGACAGAGAGGGAAGAGGATAAGAGAGCTAGAGAGGAGAGGGTAAACAGCACCTTTTACATTGAGTCAGGCAAACTTGGTTGCTGCCAGGAAACTGTGGGGTACAGCCTAGAAGAAATGCTAACACTAATTCATCCAGTGTGAACCAGACACCTAGTCCTCTCTTGATTTTTGGCATTGAGGGTTACTTATTCTTAACTAAGACAGCTTGTCTTCTTCTTCTTTTTTTCTTTTTTTATTAAATATGTTCTTTATTTATATATCAAATGTTGTCCCCTTTCCTGGTCACCCCACCCCCTGGAAAAATCCCATAAGCCCCCTCTCCCCTCCGCCCAACACTCCGTGTTGCCCAGTCAATCAACCCTCTCCTGCTTCCCTGTCCTGGCATTCCCCTACACTGTTGCACTGAGCCTTTCCAGGACCAGGGGCCTCCCCTCCCTTTGATGTCCACCAAGGCCATCCTCTGCTGCCAAAGTGTCTGGAGCCATGTCTAACACCATGTGCACTGTCTGGTTGGTGGTTTAGTCCCTAGGTGCTCTGGGAGTACTGGGTGGCTCATACTGTTGTTCCTCTTTTTGCGGCACAAACCCCTTCAGATCCTGGGGTTCTTTCTCCAGCTCCCCCATTTGGGGACCCTGTGCTCCGTTCAATGGCTCACTGAGAGTGTCCTCCTCTGTATTTGTGATTCACTGGCAGGGCCTCCCAGGTGACAGCTCCATCAGACTCATGACAGCAAGCACTTGTGGGCATCCATGATAGTGTCTGGGTTTTGTAGCTGTATATGGGATGGATCCCTAGGTGGGGCAGTCTCTAGATGGTCTTTCCCTCAGTCTTTGCTCCACTCTTTGTCTCTGTATCTCCTCCTGTGGGTATTTTGTTCCCCCTTCTAATAAGGACCAGAGGTCAACCCTGAGATTTCACCTCACACCAGTCAGAATGGCTAAGGTTAAAAACTCAGGAGACAGCAGGTGTTGGTGAGGATGTGGAGAAAGAGGAACACTCCTCCACTGCTGGTGGGATTGCAAGATGGTGCAAGCACTTTGGAAATCAGTCTGGAGGTTCCTCTGAAAACTGGGCATGTCACCTCAGTAGGAGCCTGCTATACCACTCCTGGGCATATACCCAGATGATTCCCCAGTATGCAATAAGGACACGTGCTCCACTCTGTTCATAGCTGCACTATTTATAATGGCCAGAAGCTGGAAAAGAACTCAGATATCCCTCAATGGAAGAATGGATGCACACACACACACACACACACACACACACACACACACTATGGAATACTGCTCAGCAATTAAAAACAATGAATTAATGAAATTCTTAGGCAGGTGGGTGGATCTGGAAAATATCATCCTAAGTGAGGTAACCCAATCACAAAAGAACACACATGGTATGTACTCACTCATATGTGGATATTAGCCCAGAAGCTCTGAATACACAAGACACAATTCACATAACAAATGATGCCAAATAAGGAAGAAGAACAAAGTGTGGAAATCTCCAGACTGATTTCCAGAGTGGTTGCACCATCTTGCAATCCCACCAGCAGTGGAGTAGTGTTCCTCTTTCTCCACATCCTTGCCAACACCTGCTGTCTCCTGAGTTTTTGATCTTAGCCATTCTGACTGGTGTGAGGTGGAATCTCAGGGTTGTTTTGATTTGCATTTCCCTAGTGACTAAGGATGCTGAACATTAGGTGCTTCTCAGCTGTTCCATATTCCTCAGGTGAAAAATCTTTGTTTAGGTTTGTACCCCATTTATTAATAGAGTTATTTGATTCTCTGGAGTCTAACTTAATTCATTTGGAATATCAAAAAACCTAGGATAGCTAAAACTATTCTCATCAGTAAAAAAAAAAAAAAAAAAAACTTCTGGGGGAAGCAGTATCCCTGACCTCAAGCAATAGTGTTAAAAACTGCATGGTATTGGCACAGTGACAGATAAGTGGATCAATGGAATAGAATGGAAGACCTGGTACACTGACAGGCAGGTAGTCAATGGAATAGGATTGAAGACCCAGAAATGAACCCACACACCTATGGTCACTTGATCTTTGACAAAGGAGCTGAAAACATCCAGTGGAAAAAAGATAGCGATTTCAACAAATGGTGCTGGTTCAACTGGAGGTCAGCTTGCAAAAGAATGCAAATTGATCCATTCTTATCTCCTTGTACTAAGCTCAACTCCAAATGGATCAAGGACCTCCACATAAAACCAGACACACTGAAACTAATAGAAAAGAAACTGGGGAAGACCCTTGAGGACATGGGCATGGGGGAAACTTCAACAGAACACCAATAGTGTATGCTCTAAGATCGAGCATTGACAAATGCGACCTTATAAAATTACAAAGTTTCTGTAAGGCAAAGGACACTGTCAGTTGGACAAAACGGCAACCAACAAATTGGGGAAAGATCCTCACCAACCCTACATCCGGTGGGGGCTAATATCCAGTATATACAAAGAACTCAAGACAGCTTGCCTTTTTTTTTAAAAGATATATTCCTTACTTACATTTCAAATGATTTCCTCTTTCCCAGTTCCCCTCACATACCCCGACCCCACACTTCTGCCCAGAAAGTCCCATTCTAACAAGAGGTGGTTATTTCAAAAAATAATCTTTGGGACAGGAGAGGAAGGATAAGCATTTACATATTGAAAGCATGTAATGGACCTGAGAAATGACAGTACCAAATATCTTGTTAACATGTGGCTCTGCCTACACAGCAGTTAAAACTTGAAAATACAGGGACATATCTACGCAGCCATTTGATAGGATGTGTGTGTTGGGTAGATTATCCTAACAAACAAGAGCCATGCGCTGAGGTGGGACATTTCAGAGTTTCTAGAACAGGCTTGGGTACTTTCCCATTGGATTTTTCAGGACAAGCAGTAGAAATCAGATGGTTTCAGCTGAAACAAGATGGAAGCACCTTTGCTCTGTTATAGAGTAGCCTTGTACTTAAGAGTTTTAAAGAACTAGAATAGTTGAAGAAAATGCTCCATTAACTTTACTATTTGTATGTATACCAAAATCCTATAAAACAGTGTTAACAAATTTTATCAATTAAAAAAAAAATTGTAGTTCATACCAAATTCTACTTATGGTAGAAATAACTACCTGATTGAGGAACCAAAATTATAATGAAGTATTTTAGCAGCTATATATTATTGTGAACATCAAGGAATTATTGTTAGGTCACATTATAGTTGAACATCAAGGAAGTATATAATTATTCATTATATAATTATTGTTGCAGCATCATGACACAACACAATATTTTTCTTTATATAAAATATTGGTTTTAGGAGAGAGATTCACTTAAAAATATAGACTTAAGAAGGTAATTAATTCAGCAAATGTCACTAAAATTTTTTTGTGAGGCTTATCTGTACAATTGTTAATAGTTTCTTATAGATAAGACTGAACTTTTTTGTAAAAATTTACTGTGGAAAATTGAAAAATCACCTTATAGCCTCCCTTCCCTTACTAACGTTTGGTATTTATAATTGTTAATTAGAAAATGTATAAGTTATATAATACTTTGTCACACATCAAAACAGTCAGCTCCTCAGTTAAGAAGTGTAAATCATAATACTAAATATAATATTTTTTATTTAATGTCTTACATAATTCAGGCTATATAACTACATAATTTCATTTTATATCATATCTCATATATTGTGAAGGTTATATATAATGTATATATTATAAATTATATAATAAAGATACACAAAGTATGTCTTGCCCTTGACATTATTTGCCTATAAATTCTTTGTCTATGGCTATAGGGTCTTTATGTGATTTTTCTCCTTGCCTTTTATGTCTATTGTGTTGTGTCTGTTTACGTCTTTAAGATAGTTTGCCATATTATTGCGGTATAGCTTTCTGCATTTCCAGGAAATGTGATCTCATAGTAGACTTACTGGTCCCTGGTCCGTAAAATTTTCTACACCTTCTTCCCTGGTGTTCCCTGAGCCTTGGGTGTAGATATTATGTTGTAGATATATCTATAGCACCTAGGTACTCTAGGTTCATTTGCTCTCAGTATTTCAACAGTTGTGGTTTTCCGGTTGTGCCCAGATTTCAGGATCTCCAATGGACACCAGGAGTCCGAATTCACCTGCAAAAGCATTTATGCAAACCTAAACTTAGACCATCAGACTCCTCCAATATAGTAGATTCCTGCTGAGAGCTCCAGCCTCAATTGGGCAGGGTTTTTATACTCGTTTGGAATAGGGGTCTCCAGCCTGGCAATTGTCTTATTTGGCAGGGGGTATCTTGGTGCATGGGGATTAATTAGTGATGACTTAAGCCAACTTGAGCAACTTATCTATAAGGTTGGAATTTTAGGCACTTTCCCTCTATTGCCTGATTGGCTTAGGCCCAGGGCAGTTTCTTCCTGGAATTGTTTGTGATATTTTTATTAACCAGAGTTCAAACCTGGGCCAAGCAGATTCAAGATGGAGTCAGCTTAGAAATTGTAGTTACTTCCATCACCTGTGTTCCACATTCTGTGATGGTCCCTTTCTGCTGTAACAAAAGCTTTTTTGATTATTAGTGAGAACAAATATGTGGCATTTTTCTTTCTAGGAGTAGGTTACTTCACTGAGTTTAATATGTTCTAGTTCTATCCTGTTACCTGAAAGCTTTATTATTTCATTTTTCTTTACACCTTAAAATTTTTCTTTATTTATATATGACCACATTTTCATTATTCCAGTTTTTTTATTTTTTGTTTTACTTCCTTTTGAGACAGGGTCTCTCTTTATAATCCCTCAGTGTATGTATGTATGTTTGCCTCCGGAGTTCTGTGATTAAAGGTATGCATCATCATTTCAGGCTTATAGGTGCTTTTTAAATATGTCTCCAGAAAAAAAAATTCTAGATCATATATTTAGAGATTGAATTCCAAGATACTCTGAACTGTTTAATCTATAATTTGCCATGTTATACTACTTTTTACAGTCACATATTTATATCTTGAGTAGGTAATATTGGATGTAGTCACATTTCTAATTTATGAAGTATAACATTTTAATTGCTTCATTTTGTGTTTATTAACGAGGCCAAAAGGTTTCATTTGGTTGGTTCATTTTCAGCTGTTTGAGATTATACAATTTATATTGCCTGAGAAACTGAAAAGTGTGTTCAGATGATTATATTTGCATAATTCACAGTTATATATTTATACACAGATGTAAATATGCACAGTGTACTTGTAATTCTTTGGTCATTAATAGATTGAACTATAAATAATTTTATAGGATTTTTTTGTTGGTGATGGATTTTTAGAACTCTTATATCATCTTTTTTGCAATTATACCCTAGTCATAGTTTTATAGTTCTTTCTATATACTCAGGCTTTTCTTTCTAGGTGTAGAAAGAAATAGGTCTGAGGGGAAAAGAGAGAAAAGAGAGGAAAAAAACTACTGTACAGTAGGTTTTTTAACATTTACTTAAGTTTTCACCTTAACTGTAAAATGTACTGCTCAATTTTTATTCACTATAATTATCCATGGTTTATATGCATTTTTATTTTCTAATTTTCCATGACATTTTCTTTTTACATTTATATTTCTATTTACATTTATGTACATCCCTATTTTTCTCACTAAAATTTTTTTATACAGTTTATTTTTATAATATTTCTCCCCTGTGAAAATTCCTACATCCTTCTCAAAACCCCTCCCACCAAAATCTATTCTTGTTCTATCTCAAACAAACAAAAATAAGCAAACACCACACACAGAGACACAGATAGACACACACACACAAGCGCACACACACACACACACACACACACGACTAAAACATAAAACTGGAAACCACAAGCACACACACACACACACACACACACACACACGACTAAAACATAAAACTGGAAACCACAGTGTACATGCAAAACACCATAATACAGAATGTCCAAACAAAGGAAATTGAGACAGCGATTGTAGAGAAATAGCATTAAGTTCATTCTATGTCAATCAGTTATTCCTGGCTTAAGGCTTGCTCTAAAATGTGATTTATAAACACAGACTTCAGTTGGTAAAACTAACTTTTCCTTGGTCTCTGGACGTAAATTATAGATGCCTTCTTAGGAATGGTCTGTGTCTACTACTCTGTCACTGTTGGGACCCCATCTGGTTTGAAGATGAGTGCACCCTGTTTGTGTTGCCCCATCTCTAGAATTCCCATGTAGATCAGTACTCATGTATTTGGAAAACACAGTCTTAGAACTTTTACAATCTTTCCACATCCTCTCCCAAATAGTTTTCTCACACCATGGAAAACGGTTTGAAGAAGATATCACATTTGTTTCTCAAATTGTTCTTTGTATATTGTCCAGATATAGGTCTCAGTTTTAGTTCCTATTTAGTAGAAGAGGACTTTTACCATGAAGGCATGTTGGATTTTGTCAAAGGCTTTTATCTGCATCTCATGAGATGACCATGTGATTGTTGTCTTTCAGTCTGTTTATGTGGGGTATTATGTTTATTCATTTGTATGTGTTGCACTATTCCTACATGTCTGTCATGAACTGAACTTGATCACATATAGTCTTTCTAATGTTTTGTTGAATTTGTTTTACAAGGATTTTTTTTTTTAATATTTTGCTCATAATACTATTTGGTTTATTTCATTGTGGGAAGTCTTTTTGTAGTTTTTATATTAGGGTAGTAATGGCTTCATACAAATATATTAGGAAATATTTCTTTGATTCTAATTTTAAAAGATAATTTGAGGTGTTTTGTATAGGTTATCATTAAAGGTCTGTCTGGTACACTTCTGGGCTGACTCCATCTCAGCGTCACTTTTTTCTTTGGGAGACTTAATTACTACTTCTTTTTCACTTAGGTTATTTGTATTTTGTAGTTGCTTGCTTGATCATACTTTAATTTGATAGGCTGTTAATATATCAAAAAATGAATACATTTAGATTTTGTACTTTAATGAAATACAGATTTTTAAAGTGTGTCTTTATGGTCCTCTGGGTTTCCTTGGTGTCTATGGTAGTGTCCTCATTTTCATCTCTAATTTTACTTGGATCTTCTGTCTCCTCTTAATTTGATTTAGTGTTTATCAATCTTGTTGATTTTGTCAAAGAAATAACTTATTTCCTTGATTCTTTATATTCTCTCAGCCTTTACTTTGTTTATTTTTGTTCTGTACTGTTTTGGGGTATTACTGCTTTTTCTAGAAATTTCAGATTCAGTGCCAAATTACTAATAAGAACTCTTCAATTTCTTATGTAGGCATTTAGTGATCTGAATTTGCCTCTTAGAACCACCTTCATTTTGTCCCATGGATTTGGGTATATTCTGTTTCTATTTTTATTTGTTAGTGAGTTACTAAGGTTTCCATGAATTTCTAAGGTTTCTATTATTTTTGTTGTTGATATCCTACTTTAATTTGTGGTGGTCTGATAGGATACAGGGCATTACTTTAGTTTTCACTTACTTTGTACCTCACAATATTTTCACTTGTACAGAAATCTCTATGAACTGCTAGAAAGAAAGAATATTCTTCTGTGTCAGCTTGGTTCATTTGAGTTATGGTATTATTTACCTCTGTTTAGTTTTTTTGTCTGAACCTGTTTGTTGGTCAGAGTAAGGTATTGAAGTCTTATACTGTCACTGTGTGATGGCCAATATATGATTTTTAGCAATATATTGTATTGCAAAATATATTGCAATATATTTATTAATTTTAGTAGTATTGATTCTTTTACAAACTTGGATACCCTTGTGTTTCCTGACTAAATGTTTAGAATTTCAGAATCCCCTTGCTGGATATTTTTTCCTTGGATGAGTATGTTGTGTGCTTTCCTACCATTCTTCTTTTCTTTTGAAGTCTGTTTTGTCATATATTAAATTGGCTATACCTGCTTACCTTTTGTGTCTGTTTCTTGGAAATTTTTATTTCTGTTCTGTTACCCTGATTTGATGACTGTCTTTGGTGAGGTATGTTTTTTGGATGCATCAAAAATATGCATCTGGTTTTGTAACCCGTTCTCTTTGTTTGGTCTGTGTCTAAAGGAATTGAAGTATTAAGACCATAAATATTGATAATTATCAATGAAAGAGTTTAATAATTTCTGGGGTTTTGTTAAGGTAATTTTTTCTGCTTTTTGTTCTGAGATGATTTATTCCTTTTGATCTTTTTGACGTTGTTAACATCTTCCAACTGAGATTCTCCTTCATGGGTCCTCTGAAGAGTTGGCTTGGTAGATGGGAATGGCTTAAGGTTAGTTTTGCTGTGGGGTGGTTTCTTTCTCTATCTATTGTGATTGATAGTTTTGCTGGCTGGCATCTTTGGGTCCTTAGAATTTGTAGCATATCTGTCCATTCCCTTGCTTTTAGATTTTCCATTGAGAAATCAGGGGTTGTTATTATTATTACTTATTATTGTTATTATTATTAAGTTATATTTACTTTACATACTGGTTGTAGCTTTCCCTTTTTCCTCTTCTTCCAGTCCCTCTTCCTCTCTTCCAAGTTCCTCCTCACCTCCCTCCTGACCCACCCATCCCTTCTTCCCTTCTCAGAAAAGGGACGTCCTCCCATGGGTATTAGTCAGCCATGGCATATTAAGTTGTAGTAGGACTAGGTGGATCTTCTGTTGTGGCTAGCCAAGGCAGCTCAGCAAGGGATCCAAAAGAAAACAGCCCCTGCTACTGATGTTAGGGTTCTTACATGAAGACCAAGATGCACAACTGTTGCATATGTGTTGGGGGCCTAGATCTGACCCATGCATATTTTCTGGATGGGAGTTCAGTCATTATGAGTTCCTTCTGTTGTAATAGAAGCACGGCTTGCATCTGGACAAACCACACCAAGCCAAACAGTTCCACATGAGGTTTATTGTAGGGGAAAAGGGCAAAGGTGGTGGTGAAGAAGAAGGGGGAAGCAGCAAGACTGGGGAGGTGATGATATACCTAAGTGCCACAAAGAATTGACATATTTTGGACTGTGGGGCATTATGGCAGAGATGGTATATCAAGGATTGTGATCCTTTTACAGTCTAGGGAGCTTAGTGTTCCTACAGAATGTGTCCTGGAAGTCTCAAAACAGTTTGCCATGCCAAACAGAGGGACAGAGGAAAGGTAAGGACTAATGGCAACATTGGAGTCAGGGCAGCTGACAAAAGGTGAGGTAAGGTAACTTGACAGTATCACTGGAGAGGCTGTAAGTGGTAATTGTGAGTTAATTCCACAGAGTATGAATAGCCAGAAATCTTTAAAGCATCCAGGTCTGGCAATATTAAGGAGTTGGTACTCCAAGGTCAAGGTCTGAAACAAGGTGAAATGACAAGTTAGTGCTGTTTAAGAGGAGTGGTGTCAAAGAGGTAAGGACCTTGGAGGGGTGTTTGATTACCCTACTTTTCCTAGATGTTAGGTGATTGAGATATTTATTATCTCTGAATGTGGATGGTACTTACTGGGGAGCTGGGCTGGTTTTTACCATAGAGCTTACCAACAACTCCTGTCTCCCACCTGGAATCCCACGGGTCTTGTATGTAGAAGAAAAGTATCTTGCGGTGTTGATAGAAGAAATGATTGACTGATGATCCTAGCATATGTATCTGACAAGACCAATATGGACAGCCCCTATAGTCATCTGGCCATTTTTTACAGTAATCTTTTATCTGGTCAAAGAGAAAGCAACTAGAGAGATCATAATACTTAGATGGGATAACAGATACAGGGATGATTGCGATTTGGATCGGTTCCTGGCATCCGGCTATGAAGCAGTTTCCTGACCTTAACTGGAAAGGCTGTTTGTTTGTTATCTGTGGGGTTTCCTTGAACCTCGAATCTCCAGATGTAAGGACTGCCCTGGATGGAAACGAAGAGCAGCAGGGATAGGGCAAGAAACCTACGTCTAATCCAATGAGGTCGAGCTCGGCTGCAGGAGTGGAGTCTCCTGGAATTGGGGACAAGGTGGATGGTCTCGATGTCCTCCGGAGCTTAATAGAGCACAGCCCTGTCAGGGTTGATGTGTATGAAGAAGAGTTATCTATAGGTGGAGGGATGAAAGGTTTAAGGCGAGACAGGTGGACCCAATGAGAGAATCCTTCGAGTTTAGTGGCTGTAGGGGTCACGAGAATCACCTTTCAAGGGCCTTGCCATTTGGGAGAGAGGGGTGAGGGCCGATGATCTGGAGGGGATAAGAGGACTTGGTCTCCAATGTTGACAGGCAGTGGACAGGAGACAGTCTGTGGCCGCGGTAGATGGTGGTCAGCAAAGTCCCATAGGAGAGAGCAAAGGTGGCAGAGCAATGGGGTGAGTAGGAGGTCTGGGAGGGGAGAGCATTTAGGTGAGAGACCAGGAGTTAAAACTGGACATCCATACATGAGTTCAAAGGGTGAGATAAGAAGAGGTCGCTTGGGGAGAGCTCATAGCCTGAAAAAAGCCAGAGGTAGGATTTTACCCAGTCAAGGTGAAGTTCCTGTGATAGCTTAGCAAGAGTGGTTTTTAAAGAGCGATTAGTTCTTTCTACCTTACCTAAAGATTGAGGATGGTAAGGAATGTAAAAATGCCAAGGGAAGTTTAAGGCCTTAGATAGACTCTGAGAGATCTGGGAAGTAAATTCAGGACCATTGTCTGACTGAAGGGAGGCTGGAAGACCAAATCGGGGGATGATCTCTCAGAGGAGGAGATCAGAGACTGTCTGAGCCCTTTTGTTAGTGGTGGGAAAGGCTTCTACCCACCCTGAGAAGGTGTCCACCAAGACCAGGAGGTACTCAGCATGCTTGACTGTAGGCATATGGGTAAAGTCAAGTTGCCAGTCGGTTCCAGGAAGGGAACCTCTAGTCTGATGGGTAGGGAAAGGGGTACTACAGTATCTCAAGTTGGAGTCTGACATCTGACAGATTTTACAAGAAGCAGTGATAGATTTTAAGAAATTTAAGTCTTCAGGAGTAGGCTGTAAGTGGGTCTTAACAAAAGAAGATAACGCTCGGCTGTTAGTATGAAAGAGTTGGTGAAGATAGGATAGAGTTTGGCGAGTGTCAGGAGGTGGAGGTAGAGATGTGGGTTGTAGTGTAAGGATGTCTTGGGGAAGGTGAGATGAGTTTAGCCCCCTAAGGGCCGCAGCTCTAGCTGCCTCATCAGCTCGGTTGTTTCCCTTGGATACAATAGAGTCATCTGTCTGGTGGGATCTGCAATGGACAATCCCAATAGCTGTGGGGAGATGGGAGGCCTTTAGCAAGGCTAAAATATGGTTTGCATTAGTTACTGATCCTCCTGTTGTGGTAAGTAACCCACACTCTTTCCAGATAGCAGCGTGGGACAGGAGGATATGGAAAGCAAGTTTGGAATCTGCATAGACATTGAGGGATTGCCCCTGTGCCAATTGAAAGGCACGGGTGAGAGCTATCAGCTCAGCCTGTTGATTAGTGGTGTGCACAGGAAGGGCCTGTGCCTCTACCACCTCGGTGTCTGATACTATGGCATAGCCAGCTTTTCTAGTCCCTTCATATAGAAAGGAGCTTCCATCTGTGTACCAAGTATAAATGGCTTGAAGCAATGTGCCCTCCTGTATGTGTGAAGCATGAGGTAATAGTTGTTCTAAAGTCTCAGTGCATGAATGAGATGGGGAGTGGTTAGTATTAGGTCAGGGGAGAAGAGTAGAATTTTATTTTTATTTTATTTTATTTTTTTGGTTTTTTGGATTTGGTTTTTTTGGAGACAGGGTTTCTGTGTGTACCCCTGGCTGTCCTAGAACTCACTCTGTAGACCAGGCTGGCCTTGAACTCAGAAATCCGCCTGCATCTGCCTCTGCCTCCCAGAGTGTTGGGATTACAGGGGTGTGCCACCACCACCCGACTGAAGAGTAGAAATATTAAGAGGACGACATGATTTGAAGGTGAGCATGGAATCCTCTATTAGCGCTACCTGGAGAGAAAGAACTCTGGAGGGAAGTAGAGTCTGCAAACTTTTCTGTTAAATGGTTAGCATCCCTGAGGCATTTAGTGCTCTGTAAAATGGTTAGCATCCCTGAGGCATTTAGAGCTCTGTTCAATGTATAGCATCTCTGATGCGTTCAGTGCTCTGTACAATGTATAGCATACCTGAGGCATTTAGTGCTCTGTTATATGCTTAGCATTCCTGAGGCATTTAGTGCTCTGTTAAATGTATAGCATCCCTGATGCATTTAGTGTTCTGTTAAATGTATAGCATCCCTGAGGCATTTAGTGCTCTGTTAAATGTATAGCATCCCTAAGGCATTTAGTGCCCCGTTAAATGGTTAGGATCCCTGAGGCATTTAGTGCTCTGCTAATGGTTAGCATCCCTGAGGCATTTAGTGTTCTGTTAAATGTATAGCATCCCTGAGGCATTTAGTGCTCTGTTAAATGTATAGCATCCCTAAGGCATTTAGTGCTCTGTTAAATGTATAGCATCCCTGAGGCATTTAGTGCTCTGCTAATGGTTAGCATCCCTGAGGCATTTAGTGCTCTGTTCAATGTATAGCATCCCTGAGACATTTAATGCTCTGTTAAATGCATAGCATCCCTGACGCAATTAGTGCTCTGTTTAATGTATAGCATCCCCGAGGCATTTAGTGTTCTGTTAAATGGATAGCATCCCAGAGGCATTTAGTGCTATGTTAAATGGTTAGCATCCCTGATTCATTTAGTGCTCTGTTAAATATATAACATCCCTGAGGCATTTAGTGCTCTTTTCAATGTATAGTATCCCTTAGGCATTTAGTGCTCTGTTAAGTGGTTAGCATCCCTGAGGAATTTAGTGCTCTCTTAAATGTAGAGCATCCCTGATGCATTAAGTGCTCTTTTAAATATATAGCATCCCTGATGCATTAAGTGCTCTGTTAAATGGTAGCATCCCTGAAGCATTTAATGCTCTGTTAAATGTATAGCTTCCCTGATGCATTTAGAGCTCTGTTCAATGAATAGCATCCCTGAGGCATTTAGTGCTCTGTTAAATGGATAGCATCCCCGAGGCATTTAGTACTCTGTTAAATGTATAGCATCGCTGAGGCATATAGTGCTCTGTTCAATCTATAGCATCCCTGAAGCATTTAGTGCTGTGTTAAATAGTTAGCATCCCTGAGGCATTTAGTGCTCTGTTAAATTGTTAGCATCCCTGATGCATGTAGTGTTCTGTTAAATGGCTAGCATCCCTGAGGCATTTAGTGCTCTGTTAAATGTATAACATCCCTGACACATTTAGTGCTCTGTTAAATAGTTAGCATCCCTGAGGCATTTAGTGCTCTGTTAAATGTATAACATCCAGGAAGCATTTAGTGCTTTGTTAAATATATAATGTCCCTGAGGCATTTAGTGGTCTGTTAAATTTATAGTATCCCTGAGCCATTTAGTTCTCTTTAAATGGTTAGCATCCCTGAGGCATTTAGTGCTCTGTTAAATGTATAGCATCCCTGATGCATTTAGTGCTCTGTTAAATGGTTAGCATTCCTGATGCATTTAGTGCTCTGTTAAATGTATACATCCGTGAGGCATTTAGTGCTCTGTTAAATGTATAGCATTCCTGAGGCATTTGGTGCTCTGTTTAATGGTTAGCATCCCTGAGGCATTTAGTGCTCTGTTAAATGGTTAGAATCCCTGAAGCATTCAGTGCTCTGTTAAATGTATAGCATCCCTGAGGCATTTAGTGCTCTGTTAAATGTATAGCATTCCTGAGGCATTTAATGCTCTGTTAAATGGTTAGCATCCCTGAGGCATTTAGAGCTCTGTTCAATGTATAGCATCTCTGATGCATTTAGTGCTCTGTTAAATGTATAGCATCCCTGAGGCATTTAGTGCTCTGTTATATGCTTAGCATCCCTGAGGCATTTAGTGCTCTGTTAAATGTATAGCATCCCTGATGCATTTAGTGCTCTGTTAAATGGTTAGCATCCCTGATGCATTTAGTGCTCTGTTAAATGTATACATCCCTGAGGCATTTAGTGCTCTGTTAAATGTATAGCATTCCTGAGGCATTTAGTGCTCTGTTAAATGGTTAGCATCCCTGATGCATTTAGTGCTCTGTTCAATGTATACATCCCTGAGGCATTTAGTGTTCTGTTAAATGTATAGCATCCCTGAGGCATTTAGTGCTCTGTTAAATGTATAGCATCCCTGAGGCATTTAGTGCTCTGTTAAATGTATAGCATCCCTGAGGCATTTAGTGCTCTGTTAAATGTATAGCATCCCTGAGGCATTTAATGGTGTGTTAAATGTATAGCATTCCTGAGGCATATAGTGCTCTGTTAAATGTATAGAATCCCTGATGCATTTAGTGCTGTTTTAAATGTATAGATTCCCTGATGCATTTAGTGCTTTGTTAAATGGATAGCATCCCTGAGGCATTTAATGGTGTGTTAAATGGTTAGCATCCCTGAGGCATTTAGTGCTCTGTTCAAAATATAGCATCGCTGATGCATTTAGTGCTCTGTTAAATGGTTAGATTCCCTGATGCATTTAGTGCTCTGTTAAATGGTTAGATTCCCTGATGCATTTAGTGCTCTGTTAAAGGTATAGCATCCTTGAGGCATTTAGTGCTCTGTTCAATGTATAGCATCCCTGAGGCATTTAGTGCTGTGTTCAATATATAGCATCCCTGAGGCATTTAGTGCTCTGTTAAATGGTTAGCATCCGTGAGGCATTTAGTGCTCTGTTAAATGGTTAGCATCCCTTGGGCAATTAGTGCTGCTCTGTTAAATGTATAGCATCCCTGAGGCATTAATGCTCTGTTAAATGAATAGCATCCCTGAGGCATTTAGTGCTCTATTAAAGGATTGGCATCCCTGAGGCATTTAGTGCTCTGTTAAGTGGTTAGCATCCCTGAGGCATTTAGTGCTCTGTTAAATGGTTAGCATCCCTGATGCATTTAGTGCTTTGTTAAATGGTTAGCATTCCTGAGGCATTTAGTGGTCTGCTGAATGGTTAGCATTCCTGACACATTTAGTGCTCTGTTAAATGTATAGCATCTCTGGCCAATTTAGTGCTCTGTTAAATTTTTAGCATCCCTGAGGCATTTAGTGCTCTGTTAAATGTATAGCATCCCTGGGGCAATTAGTGCTTTGTTAAATGTATAGCACCCCTGAGACATTTAGTGCTCTTTTAAATGTGTAGCATCCCTGAGGCATTTAGTGCTCTGTTCAATGTATACCATCCATGAGGCTTTTAGTGCTCTGTTAAGTGGTTAGCATCCCAGAGGCATTTAGTGCTCTGTTCAATGTATACCATCCATGAGGCTTTTAGTGCTCTGTTAAGTGGTTAGCATCCCAGAGGCATTTAGTGCTCTGTTAAATGTATAGCAACCCTGGGGCAATTACTGCTTTGTTAAATGTATAGCATCCCTGAGTCATTAATGCTCTGTTCAATGTATAGCATCCCTGAGGCATTTAGTGCCCTGTTAAATGGTTAGCATCCCTGGGGCAATTAGTGCTTTGTTAAATGTATAGCACCCTTGAGACATTTAGTGCTCTTTTAAATGTGTAGCATCCCTGAGGCATTTAGTGCTCTGTTCAATGTATACCATCCATGAGGCTTTTAGTGCTCTGTTAAGTGGTTAGCATCCCAGAGGCATTTAGTGCTCTGTTCAATATATACCATCCATGAGGCTTTTAGTGCTCTGTTAAGTGGTTAGCATCCCAGAGGCATTTAGTGCTCTGTTCAATGTATACCATCCATGAGGCTTTTAGTGCTCTGTTAAGTGGTTAGCATCCCAGAGGCATTTAGTGCTCTGTTCAATGTATACCATCCATGAGGCTTTTAGTGCTCTGTTAAGTGGTTAGCATCCCAGAGGCATTTAGTGCTCTGTTAAATGTATAGCATCCCTGGGGCAATTACTGCTTTGTTAAATGTATAGCATCCCTGAGTCATTAATGCTCTGTTCAATGTATAGCATCCCTGAGGCATTTAGTGCCCTGTTAAATGGTTAGCATCCTTGATGCATTTAGTTCTCTGTTAAATGTATAGCACCCCTGACACATTTAGTGCTCTTTTCAATGTATAGCATCCCTGAGGCATTTAGAGCTTTGTTTTATTAAGTAGGGTATTCTATATATCCTTTACAGACTTATGAAGTGAGAGAAACAAATTTTAGCAACATAATCCTGATTTTGTGTTGAGATTTTAGTCTTAGAAACTTAGCTATCACACCTTACTCATCTTGGTGGCATTTTTCTGAGAAAAAAAGTAATATAAGTAACATGAAATGTAACATTGATACAAAATATGCACATTAGAGATACCGCTGACATAAATGAGAGATTTTTATGATGTCTCACTATGAAAATAGGGAAATAATTCCCTTGTCTTACTATTTTTAGATTTTTGACAATGCAACTCCTATTTGAGTGTTTACCACTGCTGATTATAAGATGTTGACTGGGTTTGGGCTTAGTTTTCATTTTTCTTTAATCATCATTTTCATTTGGCTTATAGTATTTTTCCTCTTATATAGCAGAATTTTGGATAATTTTAATGGGAATATTTGCTTTTTCTTGTTTTGTAATTGTCTTGAAGCAATAGTTTGTAATTGTTTTGTTCTATAAACAAGAACTACTGTAGATTAAACTTTGCAGATTTGTAGAAGTCTGTTGTGGCTTATAGAGGAGTACTTTATCAGTTTGGCATTGGAATGCAGTTTAAATTTTAGGTATATTTGTTCCTTGTTTAAAATACCATCTTTAAAAAGAAATTATTTAATTTACAATAACCTGGAAAAACCCATAGATATATGGTATCATTTGTTTACTTGATATTCTGAAAAATTAAAACTCAGGTGGAGAAGTAGAGGGGAAATAAGGAGCTTACTAAAAATAATTGTATTCTACTTAACCTTGATAGTTGAAAAGCAGAGGCTAAAGCTTTTTTATAGCTAGAATATTTTAATACAATTTCAGAATTGTATGTGAATTTTTCTGGAAAGCTATAACACAGGACTTTATTTTTCTTTAAATCTTGTCTTTAATGGAAAGGAAAACATAGAGGCAGTTATGGAATCATTTTACAAACTTAGTAAGTTCTCTAAGAATACAGAATTGGCAATTTCAGCCAGTTTTTTATTTTTCTTAGCTTTTTTTCCCCTTTGGTAGCATATATATTGGTATTCACTAGGAAATAAAAACTGATTATTTTATTTTTTGAGAAGTAACATTTTAAAGGTATTCCTACTTGTAATTCATATATAATGAATCCAGCTCTGGATTTACCTATTGCAAATATTTAAGAAAACATTTATTTTTTTTCCTTTACTAAGCTACTGGTATGTGGGAAGAAGTTTCCTATTTGATAAGCAGCACGTTTGTCTCTTACAGTACTTAATATTCTGTTTCTGCTGCGACTTTTATTTTTGTGCCAGTGATACTTATTATCAGAAGTTATATTCATATGATTAGAACTTTTAAGTAATTGATGCTTGACATCCTCTGAAATATGCTAGATTTAAGTTCAGTGCTAAAATTATTTAGGTACATAGGAATTTGGTTATTGTTAAGCGAAGGCCAGACTGGATTTTGAAACCCCGCCCCCCTTCTAACACCTTTGTTTATCCTCTTCGGAATTTAATTGCTATTCAGAGTAGTATTCTGTAAAACTCTGTTCTTTATATCGAAGAATCTGTTCATTTTGCTTTTTCCTGAAGTAACATAAAAGTATGTTTGGGTGAAAGTGTTAACTGGAAGAATTTAAGCTTAAAACAACACTTTTTTTGTATTTCCCATAGTTACACTTAATTGTTTTATTTTTAAGTATATTAGACTTTTGAAAAGTGATAAAAAGTTTGGCAATGTAGATGTGATATATTTACATAGATATGGATATAGATATGGATTGTGCTTACTTAATTTACTGTGACAGTATTGTTTTATTTCTTTTAATGATTACCAAAGGTAGAAGACTTGTTCTAGCCAAAACTTTATTAAAAATACAAAGTCTTCAAGGAAATGAATTTGAAATTGCCTGTTAACTATTCCATCTTATCTTTGTACACATTCTGAAATACAGCAAAATGCTTAAAAGAAGGGATACTGTACATGTGTATTGAGAGTAACATAGAGAAATAAAATCAGATTGTTTTCCTGTTAATAAGTGTTTATTGTATTTGATACCAAGCAGTAACAATACTTACTGGGGAGAAAGTGCATCATTTTTGGAAAAGTATATTTGTGTGTGTGTGTGTGTGTGTGTGTGTGTGTGTGTGTGCATGCTAGGCAGAGCATAGGTGTTAGAAACCAGGAGCAGCATGTAGTTTGCGGTTTCCTTTCTTTTGTCATTATTGTTATTGGTTTGTTTTATTTTATGTTTGTTTGTTTGTGGAGACTGGGTCTCTCTGTGTAGCCCTGGGTGTCCTAGCACTCAATCTGTAGACCAGGCTGGCCTTTAACTCAGAGATCACCTGCCTCTGCCTCCCAAGTTACAGAGGATAACTTGTAAGAATAAATTCTCTGTTTCTGTCTTTGGGTCCCAGAGAGATTTCTCAGAGAGAATTGTCCCAAATCACAGAAGAAAAGCATCCTTTTCCAGATGATGGGGCCCTGGGAGGGTAAGAAGAAGCTTTCTTGTACAGTGGTGTGGCATTCATAGTGAAAGTAGACCAAGCAGGGAGCTTTGTAGTGACAACCAGTAGAACTTGAGAGACAAGGGGACAGTGGCAGGTAGAAAAAACAACTGGAGAGGTGCAATTGTCTTAGTGTGAAGAATTATCCAGGTGCACAAAGAAGTAGTAGGGATATGCCCATAGGCAGGTGGTCCTAAAGGGTGTGAATGAGAGATGCTCATGCAGTGGGCAGCCCGGAAGGGTGTAGGTGAGGAGAGATAGAGTTAGAAAAGGTAGAGGGAAGAAGCAGCTGAAGAGGTAGACTCCAGAATCAAATCTGGTGGGTGGAGCGACTCCCAGTTTGGGCAGCAGATGAATGAAGAAAAAAGAAATAAAAAAGAAAAGGAAGTGCATGACTGCTTCTAGGTATGGTTAATGAGAAAGTTTATTGTAGATAAAAGGGAGAGCATAGCCAGAGGCAGGGATATCTGGGAATGTTGTGAGTACTCATGACCCTGAGCCTTTTGAGGGAGAAAGAAGGGAGGAAGAGAGGGAGAGGAACCAAGTATAGCAGCCAGGAGGACAAAGACACACACACACACACACACACACACACACAAAGCCAATTTTGTAGCCAAAATATTTGAATGTCTGGTGTGTGTGCTGGTATGTGTGTGTGTGATGGGGGTGGGAGGGAAGAGAGAGAGAGAGAGAGAGAGAGAAGGAGGGAGCAAACGCCTGTCAGGGAAGGGCAAGCCAATCCCCCCAGGCTAAAAAGAGAGGTCAAAATAAAGGGTGGTGTACATCAGCCATACCCTTTAATGGGTAGGGACTGAGGGATGCTGGGAGAACCTAGAGACCAGGTCTCCTTTGATATGTTAACTAGGCCTCTCAGACTCATGTCCTGGGATTGAAAGAGGATCTGGCTTGTTATCACCCACTTATACATTTTCTGCATTCATTCCTTCCATCCCCTACCAGATAGGGACAGTAACAAACAGCTCAGGACCCTCAAGATTAAATTCTCAGCCCAAAGATTTATTTAGCCCAGAGAAACAAAGGGCAGGGGAAAAGAGAAAGGACAGGAGATAGAGGAGCAGGGAGGAGGAGTATTTGTCCCAGAAGGGAGCAGGACAAAGGATTACTTCTGGATAAAGGAGTCAGACATGGCTTAGACAAATGGCAGTTTATAAGGGTATAAGGGGAAGCCCCATGTTTGAATGAGGTGCTTAATCTTAACAGGGTAGGTTAATTAGATGAGCCAAAGAGACTTTTTATTGCTGGACTTCAATACTTTGATAGTTGGCTCTTGGTAATCAGCCTTGGAAGGAAGAAGTGACCAAATAAGGCAATAGACCTTGGTGGCTTGTTTTAGGAATATAATCTAATGACTTTTAGCAAGGCAGAGGGAATGGGGAAGAAGGGCACCGAATGCCAGAACCATGCTCACCAAGTTCAAGCTGTATGGAGTACCAGAGCCATGCTTGCCATGTTCAGGCCAGTTAAAGTCCCTTTACTCTATTGATTTTTAAACTCATTTATTTTTTTATGTGGATGGTTCTTTTGCCTGCATGTACGTCTGTGTAGCATGTGCAGGAAGAGTACAGATCCCCAGGACCTGGGTTTACAGGGTGTTGTTTGCTGCTATATGTGTCGGGTTCATAAGAAGACAGAGTGGTTTAGAGAACAGTATGAGGCACTATGGGGAAGGGGTGACTAGGTGGGCCCATGCCCAGGGCCTTTCCCCCTGAGGGACCAAACACACACAGACACTGTATAGAGTAGAGTTTATTCAGGGCAGAGGATGGGAGTTAAGGTAGTGGAGGCAGAGAGAGAGAGAGACAGAGACAGAGAGAGACAGACAGACAGAGACAGAGAGAGACAGAGAGGAGAGTGGGGAGGGGAGGAGAGCCCAAGAGGGGCAGAGAAGTGAGAGTGCCAAGAGGCAAGAGTGATGAGAGAGAAAGGGGAGAGGCAAGCAGCCCCTTTTATAGTGGGCCAGGTCTATGGGGAGGGGCATACCTGACTGTTGCCAGGTAATTGTGGGGTGGAGCTTAGACAGAATACTAACAATATGGGTGCTAGGGCTTGAACCAGTGTCCTCTGGAAGAGCTGCCAGAGTTCTTAACCACTGAGCTCCCCAACTATATATGTTTATGAATTAGGTGTTTTTACAATTCTCATTTCTTGGTATATACTTCCAGTGTTAGTAGCTATAATCTTTGTAATCCTCTATATCTGGTATTATATTGCCATATCATAATAACCAGAATATCTACCTCTAGTCCTGACCTATTGCCACATATTTTATTTGTATACATGTTACAGTCACTGAATATTGACTCCTATAATTAACTAGTTTATTTGCCTCCCCTCCCCCTCTACCTCTCTTCTTCCCTCCCTCCTTCCCTCCCTCCCTCTCTTCTTTCCTGAGTTCAGAATGTCCAAATTATGAAGACAATGATTGAAAATTTATGTTGTCATGTGTTTATAATTTGGCTTTGACTGTACCATATAAACTTGGATTACCAAGAGAGCACCTGCCCACTTATAAGTATCATGAAGAACATTAAACATTTGTGAAAAGTGTTAGCAGGAACAGTTGTGTTAGTACTTGCTAATTTACTCTGCAGACTCCAGTAAGTAATCATTATCCACATTTTAAACTTTTTTTGAAAAAACTTTACTTTTACCTATATGATTATATTGATTGGTGTTCTTAGTTACTGAAAAGTAACAGATTTAATTTTTTTATTTTATGTGTATGTGATTGCAGAGAGAGAGAGAGAGAGAGAGAGGGAGAGAGAGAGAGAGAATATGAATATGCATACCATATTCATGCTTCATGCTCATGGAGACCTGAGGGTGATACAAGATATTTCCTATCCATTCACACTGAGGCAGTGAGAGGCCAGTGATTGGAGGGAGGGCAGAGAGGAGGGGAGCTAAGAGAGGGAGGGGCAGAGAGAGAGAAAGGGAGCCTGGGAGCTGCATGAGGGAGAAGAGGAGGAGACACACAGATCCAGGTGGCATCCGTGTGTTTCTGGTGTGTTGAGAGGTTGCAAATATTGGGATAAAACTTTATCATTGTAATTTGGCATTATGTAATTGGGAGTTTCATATACACAAATATATTTGGTTAACTACTCAAGTTTAAGAATCATGCTTTGCTGGTTACTTGGAAGGAGTGGGTGCTGGGCGGGAGCCAGAGACCCACCAGGGACTTGGAGCAGAGGCCAGGCAGGGCGGTACTATATTTTAATCATCTTCCGAAATAGGAGTTACAGACTGTTCTAAGTCACCATACCACAAGGGAATTTGGAACTGAACCTAGTTCTTCTGCAGGAGCAGCCAGTGCTTTTAACCACTGAGCCATCTTTCTATTCCCTTAAAGAAATTTTTGGTGTGGTGTAAAGGATGATGTTCTCATGAGCTAGGAGTCTAGATTCTTCAGAATCTCTTCAGATTCCTGAAACATGGATCAAAGGATAAAGCATAGTAGCTAGTCTGAGTTTGATCCCAGGGATATGCATGTATGGAAGTCGAAAACTGATTTGGAAAGTTGTGTTCTGGGTGCCACACACACCATATATACGTATATACGTACGTACATACATACATACATACATACATACATTCAGGCAGACTCTTTGAAAATGACAGTTCATAAAAGTACCACTCATAAGGTTAGGATGGGGGGCTCAATAGTAAAACTCTTGTCTGGCTCCTGCAGTGCTGCAGATTTTAACTCCTAACATCAAGGGAAGCCAAAGAATAAAGACATATTAGTTGGGGATGCCTTTGCTTTTAAAGAAGCCAAGGATGCAAAATGCTTTGCAAACAGAGTCTATGGGCAGGTGTGCTAATGCATTAATTAACAAGCACATAAATGTTATATATGGAAGTCTGGGGTTTCCTTGAACTTCACTGTGTTGTCTTTACTTGAGGGTATGCTCAGGTTGTCAGTTGCACAAAGCACTTCACTTCATGAATTTTTCAGAAAAATGGATGGAACTAGAAAATATCACCCTAAGTGAGGTAAATCAGACCTAGAAGGACATGCATGGTATGCACGTACCGATTACTATGACACAAAAACGCTGTTGGCCTATTAACATAGGCAGGAAATAGGGAGATGGAAGTTCTGGTACAGAGAGAGGAACTCTGCCTTACAGTCAGGCACGGGAGGATTTACCCCAAACTCTGAGGAAACTGAGAAGAGATTACTGATTTCTTGGACCTCTTATTAAAGTGGTTGGCTGTGTTTGTGAGCTATGTGGACTATGGAAGTGACTGTAAACACTGTCAGGTAGTATGGAGCAAAGGAATTATTTTCCATTGTAGAAATGGGAAACCGTCTAGGAAAAACCAGAGGATTAGGAGATTCCCTGTATTAGTTTATGTTTTGTTAGTAAGAGGAAATGTGTGAGACTGACTATTTACTAAAATATATCTTTTGTTTTCCTTGCAGTTTTGAAGCAGAAAGTCCAAGCAGCATGGGAATGGCTCATACAAAGGCATGTAGCTGTATTGGCCTCATGGCCATCTTGTCACGCTGGTAGGAATTCACACAAGAAGGATCACAATAGCTAGAGGAGGACCAGTAAGCAGTCAGTGCTTACTAAGAGATCTTGCCTCTGAAATATCCACTACCACACTGCTATTAGCATCTAAATCTTTGGGAGAACATTCACCCTATTATATTCAGCTTACCAGTCAGAAGCATCTTCTTAATTGCTTTCTGTTTTGTGGGCCAAGTAACCGAAGTAAAAGTCATTTCAACTTGCTGAATGCCAACCAGCTTGTGTATGTAGACACCAATGATTGGCCAGATGGGAAACTGACAGATGATTTGGTATGTTCTTGAGGCAAACTGAGAGAGGCATGAGGCCAGGCCTTGAACATGGATGAATGGTTGTCCAGGTAACTCCCAGGAGACACTAATCAGGAATGTGTTTTCCCTGACCCAGGGTTATGCACCTTCTGCTCCCCACACCAAAACACTCTATACCTCTAGAGGCCAACTTGGTAGGCCATCCGCTATCCATTGAACTAAGAGATTCTTTGCCCAATGGCACTGCACTCTCTGAAGGTGCACTGCCTGTGATAAAACTGGTTCCTACATGGCCCCTGAACACACTGCACATCTTCTGGACAATGTGGTCAAGTCCGGATGTGTCAGGAGCTCTGCACACTCTCATAAGCAAGGCAGCTCAGGCAGGGTCTCATGTGCTCTCCTTCCAGTCTTCTTCTGTCTGACAAGAATTACTGCAGGAGATTGAGCCAGAGGTCTTCTGCAATGACCTGAAAGGAGGTGAGGCAAGTGTCTCTCTAGCTTCTGGGGTCAGAGTCCCTCGCCAGCCTAAGGGCCTTTAAGGACACATGACAGTCCTTTTGGGAATAAGACGACCAGAGCACACCACTTCAGCCAGCCTGTTATCTCCTAGGAAATTGTGGGCAAACAACCAGTCCAGGAAAGTTAGCCTCCAGGGTTCCTGCTGGTAAATGGGAGCAGCAAGGCCAAGGGCTTGTCAGTTGAGAGTTGAGAGTGCTTGGCTGTGCAGATTCCACAGTGCTTAACTGAAAACAGTCAGAAGTATCTGACTTTTCTGAAACACTGCATTAACTTGCCCCCTAGGTCCACTAAGTAGTGGCCAAAGGGCTCTACTGTCCAAATCACAAGTTGAGATAGTATGGCCTCAGTCAGTTAGTTGTTCAGATGTGTTACAGTCTGACAGTGTGGATTTTCTTACTGATTTAGACACTGACAGCTCTGGGAAGAAACATGCTGTGTCCTTTGGACCATCAGATGCTGTCAGCCTGGGACAACCAGAAGTAGTGAGATGCAGGATGTCAGAGGACCTTCAGACACTTTGTACTCTAGATAGGGAAACATGTGCGTTCTGTTGAGTAGAGCTCTGTGGGGTCAGGCTAGTTGAGTGCTGAGGGTCTGGACCCTCACTACAGTTCACTGTAAGTAGACCGAAAGTTTGAAATTATGTGCTCTGGACAGCTTAAAGCCATAGTTTGCGGAGACAGATACTGAAGGGTATTGTGACAGGCTTACCCTTCCCCCCCCCCCCCCCATTCCCTCCGCTTTGCTAAAACTCATTAGGTTACCTTTCCTAAAGCAAGCCAACAAGATCTACTTCCTCATACGGCCACTTCCTCCTCCTGAGACTGACTACCAAGGTCCAGATGTCAACCTACCAAACGAAGTCCAGCAAACAAAAGCCTACTTTGTCTGGCCTAATTAATTAAATTGGGCATTTGTCATGCCCAAATTGGAATCAAACATCCTGTAAAAATGAAAATTAATATAAATGAATGCATTGAATTAATACAGTGTCTGTTTTCCTTTATTCTAGCTAGTTCTTCTGCAGCAAGTCCCTGCTGTGTGCTTTTATCTCAGGTTAGTTTTCAGTTCCAAGCCAGACATAAGATGTGCCAGTTTGTTACTGACCTTTATCATCCTGCTAAGCCTTTATAAAAGACACACAATCCAGATGCTTTAGTTATTAGCCATAGGCCTAGATTGGGCAGATCTAGGACTAACTAACTTATTCCCCCTGTGGTACTGCCTCTTGTTATTTGCTGTTTCTCCTGACCACGTGTTTCTGGTCGGTGGAGGTTTCCTCCCACTCTGTCTTCTTCCTCTCTCCCACGTCTCTCTCTACCTGCCGGCCTCTCTGAAGCCTCCAATCCCTCCTTTCCACTCCACTGCCTGATCACAGGCTCCAGTCCTTCAATCAGCAGTTAAAATGGGGAGAAATGGTATCACTTGAGTACTTGATGATCTGCTCTTGGGGAGGTGGGGAGACCAGCTGCTAAGGGATCAGAACTAGTGTTAGAATACAAGCAGCATCAGGCTAACCCACTACAGAAACTGGAACTAACTTAGATGCCCTCCAATCAACAATGTACACACACACACACACACACTCACAAATATATACACACAGAGAAATATGCTGACCAGGCAGGGTAGCTCAGTCCTTTAATCCCAGCACTGGGAAGGCAGAGGCAGGTGGATTTCTGAGTTTGAGACCATGCTGCTCTACAGAGTGAGCCTCAAGAGAGCCAGGGCTACACAGAGAAACTCTGTCTCAAAAAACAAAAATAAAATCAGAAACAGAAACAGAATACAGAAAGAGATAATATCCTGGTTGAGGTATCCAAGACCCCAAAGGACATGCATGGTATTTACTCATCATAGAGTATGGGACATGCACACTACAATCTGCATCCTCGCTGCAATCTACAGACTGATGGAAGCTGAAGAAGGAGGAGGAGGAGGAGGAGGAGGAGGAGGAGGAGGAGGAGGAGGAGGAGGAGGAGGAGGAGGAGGAGGAGGAGGAGGAGGAGGAGGAGGAGGAGGAGGAGGAGGAGGAGGAAGAGGAAGAGGAAGAGGAAGAGGAAGAGGAAGAAGAAGAAGAAGAAGAAGAAGAAGAAGAAGAAGAAGAAGAAGAAGAAGAAGATGCTTGAATCTTAGTCAGAAATGGAAATAAAATTGTCATCATAGGTGAATCACTGGTAGGAGGTACTGGAAGAAGGTGTAGAGGGGATGGGGAAGAGAACAGGGAGGGTGACCAGATGTAGGGAGAGCTGGGGAGACAGGGCCAGGAGAGTGAGAGGAAATTGGAGCTGGGTGGGTGGACTTCTCTAGGATGTACCAGAGACCTGGTATGGGGGAGGCTCCAGGGAGTCTCTGAGAGTGAACCTAGCTGAGACTCCTAGCCCTGGGGATGGTTGTGGATCCTGAACACTCACCTCCTGTAGCTAGGAAAGACTCCCAGCAGAGGGTTAAGGACACACCCACACCCACACCCACAAAACCTTGGGAATTTTATGAGTGCCTGATAAAAAAGATCCTGAAGAGAAGAAAAGGCACTTGTTCCCTCCCACTTAATACTGTGCTACTGTCAGGAGAACACCCTAGGATGTACACAACAGTCTCCCTCCAAGGAAAACCCCAACCAACACAAGCCATTTCTGTGTCAGAAGGAAATTCACTCACTGGCTGATGAAGACACATTATGGGCCACCGAGTATCATTACCAGGAATGGGTCACTCACTGTTGTTGTAGTGTCAGAGGGGAGACCCAAGCAAGCCCTCTAGAGACCACAATCTACACAGCCAGAATTGTAATGATCAACCATCCCCAATACTTGCACTCCTCAGGGTCAGGAGTGAGCAAGGCACCCCCAGCTGCTGCAGGGAGAATCTTATGTAGGTCTTTCCTGACTTTTGCAAGCCAGGAAAGCTTAACTTTTGCTGTTAGAGTTTAGTATAAACACATGGTTACCAGGATTTTTGAGTTTGTTGTGTTGTGTTGTGTTTTCCTTTGTGTTGTTTTACCAGGTTGTCGTCTGCCAGTTTGGGAGAGTCTCCTTTCTCAAGTGAAGTCCACCTGGTTCTCAGAAGGACTTTGTGGTTGTTTGGTTTGAAGAACAGTCTGAACTACAGGAACTTAAATCCCATTTTACCTGAGAAATACAAATACAAATACCAAGACTTTGGAAACAAGTCTGCAAGCTGACCAATAAGGAGAATGGAGGTTGTCCTGTCGTTCTTTAACCCATAGTAAAATCAATAGTGAAGGCAGAAATGGTGGAGTCATTTTCTAAAACCAGTGTCTTAAGCCCAGTACTTGTTTGGATAAATCTGCAGCATAATCCAGAGACCACTGGGAGAAGATGGCCTCATGGTACAAGTTGAGAAAGTTGATCCCCATAGCAGTACATAAACGTTTACCAAACAAGTTCTCCCTGGCTAGCTTGGACAAGCTACATTTTGGGAGAAAGGGGGCAAAATAAACATAAACAAACCTTCACAGTAAGAAACATA
Organism: Apodemus sylvaticus; assembly: GCF_947179515.1. Classification (NCBI taxonomy): domain Eukaryota; kingdom Metazoa; phylum Chordata; class Mammalia; order Rodentia; family Muridae; genus Apodemus; species Apodemus sylvaticus. The sequence continues at coordinate 783,218 of NW_026262996.1, forward strand.
CACAAACACACACACACATACAAATAGTCACACACAGACACAGAAAACACACAAAAGCACACGCACACGGCCTCACAACACATTTATTCATGTTTATCTAGGGTCCCTCACAATTGTAAACTATATGTGTACCTTTCAATGAACCGCTGCTCTGTACACTGAACTGCACAGAGGCAGGTGTTTTATTCCCTGAAGTGTTGATAAGGATATTCAGGTTAAAGTCAAGGCTGTCCAGAACCAATGTAGCAGTGGAAGGGGACAAGAATGATGGACATTTGGTTATGAGGGTCACAGGCAGGAATTAAGCAACAAGACTGCAGCTGACCCAAAACATTCTCTTACTACACCTGGGTCTGACCAGGAAGGTCCATTAAGAGTGTGTCCTTGTCATGTCTAAACTTCATTGCCTAGGACTGTGTTAAGTTCCCAAAAGAAACCAGTTTAGAGATAGGTGTTTTTAGAGTTCTTCATTTTCCCAATCCTTGAAGCTAAGTATTATTACCCAGGAAATTTCCAAGAGTTTATCTCTAACTTTTCCTCTGGGGAGAACTCCTCTCCCCCCAGCACACTTTCTCTCCCTCTCTCTCTCTCTCTCTCTCTCTCTCTCTCTCTCTCTCTCTCTCTCTCTCTCTCTCTCTGTGTGTGTGTGTGTGTTTTAATATGTTTATTTTCTTTCCTGTACCAGTTCCTCAGGTTTCCATTTTTACAGCAGACAAGGTCGTTCTTTTTTATTTATTTATTTTATTTATTTTTTGAGAAAATGTTTATTTGGATGTGGAATCTTCAGCTCTTTGGTCTTGTGCTAAGAAACAGTTTCCTGGGAGCAATCTGAAAAGTGCTTCCCTGTGCATTATGCTAATGTCCTTGGACCATATGCAGCAAGGATGGAAGACAGGAGTTTGAGAGGCCAAGACACATGACTCTTGGGAGAAACAAGCTAGTCAAATCGACCTTGCAAAGGCAGGAGACCCCTAGAAGCTCCCAGAAGAGTGCACTGTTCGCAGTCTCCACATAGGATATAGTTGTGGAAAGGGTGCCCATTGTGGCAGGGGCCTAGCTAAGAACATTTTATGAAATCAGTCATGTGTTTGAGAAGGAATCAGGAAACCTGGCAGCTGGCCTTATTTCCCAAATAATGTTCCAAGATTTCCTTGGGAAGTCTGAATGTTTTTCCTTGACCTGGCTGGCATGGGTTGTATAAACTCAACCAGGGAGTAGGATTATTTGGAGGTGTGACCTTGTGGAGTAGGCGTGTTATTGTGGGTGTGGGCTTAAGACCCTCTCCCTAGCTGTCTGGAAGTGAATATTCTGATAGCAGCTTTTAGGTGAAGATATAGAACTCTCAGATCTGCCTGCTTCATGCCTGCCTGTATGCTGCCCTACTCCCATCTTGATGGTCATGGACTGAACCTCTGAACATGTAAGCCAGTGCCAGTTAAATGTTGTCCTCCTAAGAGATGCCTTGGTCATGATGTCTGTTCACAGCAGTCAGACCCTAAGTAAGACAATGTCCTTCTCTATTGCACACACAGCAGACAAACACAGTCACACAGGTTAACATGTGCACACTCAAATGTATGCACACAGGCACTCACATGCACACAAGTGTGTGCATGCACACACACACAGAAACACACACAGAAGGAAAGGAAAAGCAGAAATTCACGTATACATCCATGCAGGCATGCACTAAAGCAAGCATGCCTATACTCAGAGACACGTAAGCAGATTATCCCCATAATAATCACATTTGTAAGATATCCAAAGCCATGCAAGATTGCGGAGAAAGTCTTCTTTATGCCAAGTGCTCTGGTCTCAGTCATTCAACAGCATAGGCCACCATGAACAGCAAACACGGTGACCTTCCATCTCCACTGATGCCCTACCCAATATCTTCTTACACATCTGCTCTCCCCTGAAGTGTGAACACCACTAAGGATATTGATGTGGCCCAGCAGCCTGGGATGCCCTGGATCACAGCCTGTCTGCTTCCCAGGTGACTACTGTTCCTCTCAGCTACATGTCTCTTGAGCCTCTCCTGCACACTGCTGGCTTGGGCATTGACTGAGCCTATTTAGGACTGCAGTAGCTCCAGTCCCTCCATGGGTAATGGTGTTTTGCTGGACCACTCCCAGGCTGTTCCCACAGGCCTTCCTGAACCTTGTCTCTGGCCTCATCCTCTTCTTGCCTCTGGTCTTCCTGCACTTGGGTGTCCACCTCCACCACCTCCTGGACTTCCACCATCAGCAGTAAGGCCTCTTCACCAGGGAGTGCTTCAAATCCCCAGAATGTTGCCACTTGTTGCTGCCGAGGTGCCCCATGCCAAGGGCTTCAGAGGTTGCAGCATGGCCGCCTTGAGGAATGGTGGGCAATAATCAGTATGTGACAATTGGGTTTAGGATATCAGCACTACTGCCTTTCCCATATTGCTCCTGGACCTCTTCCATTAAGGTGAGCTCCCCACACTCCACTGTACTGCCCTAGAAGCCTTGCTAGTCACTCACAGGTGTTTCTGGGGTGTTCCTACTCATACAAACGGCAGTTACCTGAATAACTGTGAAGCTAGAGTGTTTACTGGAGTCCCATCAGCCAGTCTCCTAATAATGCCCATGTTGTTGCAAGGAAGATTTAACTCCCTGTCCTACAGGGTCCATGTGGAATCTCTGAAATCAGGTGGCTATGCCACCTGCTAAAACCCCTCTGCATTTCAGCAGAGTACTGGCCTGCTTTCACACAAAATTTGTATGGACTTCAAAGATCTGGCAATCATACATGGCATGGAAACCTTCTGTGTTGGTTTATGTATGCACAGCCCAGGGAGTGGCAATATTAGAAAGTGAGGCCTTATTGAAGTAGATGTGTCACTGTGGGCTTGGGCTTAAGACCCTCACCCTAGGTACCTGAAGATCAATCTTCCACTAGCAGCCTTCAGATAAAAATGTAGACCTCTCAGCTCTGCCTGTGCCATGCTGCCTAGATGCTGCCCTGATCCACCTAGAAGAACCTCTGAACCTGTAAGCCAGCCTCAATTAAATGTTGTACTTATAAGTCTTGCCTTATAAGTCATGGTGTCTGCTCACAGACAAAGAATATAACAAAGAATATAGAAAACAAGGAATATAGAAAAAATATATATAGGATATCTAGAGAGGGAGAATATATAAAAACATAGTAAACAAAGAATATAGAAAAAAATGAAAAAAAAGAATCCTCAGAGAGTAGAACTTTCGTGGATGACATTGGGGTTTCATGGCTAAGTCACCTCATCCTACAGAGCACCAGGGGCTGCTCAAAGAATATACCTAAGGGGTTAGAGAATAGGCTAAGGGACTTAAAAGCCACTGATGCTCTAACAGAGTACCATGTTCGGTATTCTGTTCTTAACAAACACATGGCAACACAAAGTGGCCTGTAAACCTAGTTCCAGGGAAATCTCCCACTCTCTTCTAAACCTGGCACATAGATACACAGAGGGAAAACTCTTGCATAAAATACCTAACATTTGTCTGATGTTCTGGACAGAATGACATTGAACTGTATCATAATAGACTCAGGCAAACACTTCAGAAATAAATGCCTTGCCTATTATTTTCAATTCAGATATATTGTATGACTCAGGAAGCTGATAATCTAAAACATAACTACTTTTATATGGCAATTAAAACTGAAACATTTTCATTTTTAGGGAAAGTACCATTTCAATCAAGACTAATGCTTCTTTGATACATTTGGGAAGCACACATTCTTAAGAACATTCATTAAAGTGTGTTACACTGTAACTTCAGTATGAACAGAATAAAGCAAATTTACAGTCATTATGAAGAAAATTTAAATTGTATGCATAGACATAACACTGTATATGTCATCCAAAGTTAAACACAAATCCTCATTTCTGACAGTAATTTCTTATCATTACTGCTCATGTATAAGCCTACCATAAAACCTATCTTTAATAGCAGAGGGAAAGCATTTCTAACTCTAAAGGCACAATTTATAGGATATGGTAATCTGGGGAAAGCTTTGTGTATCTCCTGACAATATGCTGCTATCTAACAATGCCATTCCATGCCATTTAAATTCTTCCAAACTTGAATCAATACAATGTCGCTAGTTAAACATAATTATATTCCAATACCAACACCTGACAACAGGGAGCTGATAGGATTGCAATAGACAAGGACAATTACTGATTACCAATAATTACTTTCTGGCAGAACAATAAATTCAGTCAGGTATTGACTCTATGAATATCCAGTTTCAAAAACAAAAATCACTCTGAGAATCTTAGGCACTAATTTTTTTTATGTTTTTTTTTATTTACATTGCAAATGATTTCCCCTTTTCTGGGTCCCCACTCCCCGCAATTACCAGAAGCCCTCTTCCGTCCCCCTATTCTTCCATCCACCCCTTCCCACTTCCCTGTTCTGGAATTCCTCTATACTCTTGCACTGAATCTTTCCAGAACCGGGGGCCACTCCTCCATTCTTTTTGGACCTCATTTAGTTTGTGTATTATGTCCTGGGTATTCAAAGTTTCTAGGCTAATATCCACTTATCAGTGAGAGCATACCATGATTGATCTTTTGAGACTGGGTTACCTCACTTAGTATGATGTTCTCCAGCTCCATCCATTTGTCTAAGAATTTCATGAATTCATTGTTTCTAATGGCTGAATAGTACTCCATTGTGTAAATATACCACATTTTTTGTATCCATTCCTCCGTTGAAGGACATCTAGGTTCTTTCCAGCTTCTGGCTACTACAAATAGGGCTGCTATGAGCATAGTAGAGCATGTGTCCTTATTGCATGCTGAAGAATCCTCTAGATATATGCCCAATAGTGGTATAATAGGGTCCTCAGGAAGTGACATGCCCAGTTTTCTGAGGAACCTCCAGACTGATTTCCAAAGTGGTTGCACCATCTTGCAATCCCACCAGCAGTGGAGTAGTGTTTCTCTTTCTCCACATCCTAGCCAACACCTGCTGTCTCCTGAGTTTTTGACCTTAGCCATTCTGACTGGTGTGAGGTGAAATCTCAGGGTTGTTTTGATTTGCATTTCCCTAATGATTAATGATGTTGAACATTTCTTAAGGTGTTTCTCAGCTCTCCGAAGTTCTTCATATGAAAATTCTTTGTTTAGTTCCATACCCCACTTTTTTTAAAAATATTTTTCTTTTCTTTTTTTTTAATTTATTGATATATTTATTTACATTTTAAATGATTTCCCCTTTTCTGGACCCCCACTTCCCGAAAGTCCCATCAGTCCCCTTCCCTCCCCCTGTTTTCCCACCCAACCCTTCCCACTTCCCTGTTCTGATTTTGCTCTATATGCTTCACTGAGTCTTTCCAGAACAAGGGGCCACTCCTCTGTTCTTCTTGTACCTCATTTGATGTGTGGATTATGTTTTGGGTATTCCAGTTTTCTAGGTTAATATCCACTTATTAGTGAGTGCATACCATGATTCATCTTTTTTTTACACTCTGTCCAATGATTGACTGCCTCTGAATTTGTAAGGCTCTGGCAGGGCCTCTCAGGAGACAGTCATATCAGGCTCCTTTTTTTTTTCTTTTAATATTTTTATTTTCTATATTCGTTGTTTACATTCCAAATGATTTCCCCTTTCCCGGATCCCCCCTCCCCATATGTCCCATAAGCCTTCTTCTCTCCATCCCTTCTCCAATCACCTCCCTCCTTTTTCTCTGTCCTTATATTCCCTTCCCATGCTAGATTGATCCTTTCCAGGATCAGGACCCTCTCCATACTTCTTCATGGGAGTCATTTGTTATGCAATTTGTGCCTTGGGCATTCAGGGCTTCTGGGCTAATTAATATCCACTTAACATTCTTCTGCATGCTGACCAACAGAAGGAAGGCACTAATTTTTTAATCCTTCATGACACAACACTGATAATTTTAACTTAATTAATTCTAGTTTTGAGGAAACAGGTCTATTTTTTGGTAGAAAGCATTCTAGTAATTAGAGAAAATTGAAATATTACAAGGAAATGCAACCTATGAGTTAAGAGAGGATAGCACTTGTTTTTTATCAGATATTTTATTTACATTTCAAATGTTATCCCCTTTCTGTTTTTCTCTCTGAAAACACCCTATCCCATGTCCCCTTCCCCCTGCTCCCCAACTCACCCACTCCTGCTTTCCTGTTCTGGTGTTCCCCTGTACTGGGGTATCGAGCCTTCACAGGACCAAGGACCACCCCTCCCATTGATGCCCAACAAGGCCATCCTCTGTTGCATATGCAGCTGGAGTCATGGGTCCCTCCATGTGTACTCTTTGGTTGGTGGTTTAGTCCCTGGGAGCTCTGGGAGTACTGGTTGGTTCATATTGTTGTTCCTCCTATAGGGCTGCAAACCTCTTCAGCTCCTGGGGACCTTTCTTTAGCTCCTCCAGTGGGGACCCTGTGCTTAGTGTAATGGTTGTCTGAGAGCACCCAGGGAGGATAGCACCACACATTTATATTTATTGCTGTGCTCTTCCCAGTTGTCAGGCTATCCAGACTAGATGTCCACCAATGGACAAAAGAATATTGAATATATGAAATACATATGTAACCTATATTTCTGCCCCTTGAAAAGAAAGTAAATTAATGAGATTTCAGGAATGTGTATGAAATTCACTAGAAATTATTATTGTAAGTCAAATAAGCCAGATTTAGACAAATGGATTTTCTCTCACATGTAGAAGTAGATAAAAGTGTGTGTGCATGTGAGTGTGTGTGTGTGTGTGTGTGTGTATGTGTCAGGTATGTGTGTGTGTGTGTGTGTCTGGTAGGTGTGTGTGTGTCTGGCATGTGTATGTGTATGTGTGTGGTATCATGTGTGTGTGCATGAGTGCTTGTGTGCATATGTGTGTATTTATGTGTTTGTTTATATGTGTTTTGAATTATGGAACTTGAAAGGAAAACAGCTTGAGAAGATGGAATACCTGGGAATACAGAAGAGAATGGGAATAATTCAGAAAATGATATGATGATTCATATGCACAAAGATGTGATTGTGAAACCCAATAATTTTTTGCTGATCTAAAAATAGTAAATTACCCTACTTTGACATGAAAGATTAAGGATTTTGAAGTCTGTACTAAGATCTAGCAACTTGACATTTTGGGGTAGCAGCCACTAGCTAGTTCAAAGACCCAGAAAATGTCTCCAGCAAAATCACAGAGGAAAATGTTACTAACTTAGAGAAAGATGGCTATAAATATATAGAAAGCTTACAGAGCATCAAATAGAAAGAACAAAAAAAGAAAATCCTCCTGCCACATAATAATCAAAACATTACATGTTTAGAACAATGAAAATTAAAAGCTTCAAGGAAAAAGGCCAAGAAACACATGAAGGCATAAATCTTAAAAATATACCCAACTTTTCAATAGAGACTAAAAACCAGAAGGTCCTAGAAAGATGTCTGGCAGACAGACACTACAAGATCATGAATGTCAGTCAAGACTGCTACACCAGCAAAACATCAATAGCATATTTCACCAACACAAAAGAATATACCTTCTCACAATATCACGGAACCTTCTCCAAAATTGACTCAATCACAAAACAAGGCTCAGCAGATAGAAAAGAATCAAATAAATCACACCCTGTGTTTTATCAGACTAATTTGTGTTTTATCAGATGACCTTGGATTAAACAACCACAGCAACACTAGAAAGAGTACATATTTGTGGAAACTAAACAACTCTTTACTGAACTTTAAGGGTTCAAGCAGAAAAAAAGAAGTTAAAGAATTTCTAGAATTCAATAAAAATGACTGAACAACCCACCCAAACTTACGGGACACAAAGAAAGCATTTTTTTTCTGGCATATATTTTTTCTTTTTCTCAGAACAAAATCAGTGATTTTTAAATTGCTATTAAAATGTTGCATTTATTTTTTAATTGAGACACCTATTATGCATCATATTAAAGATTGTTATTGAAACTGAACTAGACACTAATAGAGATGCACAAGTGGGATTTCCCAACTCAGTTGATGTAGGTGTGTAGGCCATCAAATGCTTTATTTTACAATTTATCATAGTTGAAAAACAAGTTGCAATGTGGAAAAGCCACTGTGGACATATCTGATCCAACCAGGATCACTAGAGATTTTTAGTGTGTAGACCATAAATAGATCTCTTTTATAACCTCAGAGAGGATGGGGAGATTCAGGTAACCAGCATTGTCTGTTCATGTTCTTACTACATTCCAGATTTGCAAGGGAGCTCCATGGTATCTGAGTCCCCTGGGTAGGAGTGCAGAGACCATCATTGTACTTTGGAGAAGCAAAGTGCTGGGATTAAACATCTTTCATTACTGTGTGGGAGGATGTGAAGTCAGTATTTTAAGAAAGGACACTATTCCCATCCTTTGTACATAAAGGCTATCTCTTCTCCAGGCAGATGTTTCAAACACTTCCTGACTCCTCATGCCTCCAGGAAATGGGGAAAGGAATTATCTTTCCACCGTAACAACCCTTAGTGTGAAAACTGCTGTGTCATAGATGATACCAAGTCCCACTCCCATTTGGGCTGAGGTCTGAGGTAGAGGGTTACTGGAAGTTACTGTAAATATTGGAGATAGCATCAGTGAATGGGCATCTCAAACAAAAACCTAGAGGGACATGTGGGACACTCAGTGTAATCTACCCAGTGAATCTGAAGCCTGGGGAAAACAAACCCACTCACTGGTGGAAGGTGCTTTCAGAAAGAGCTTCTTCACTTTCTAGAGAGATCCCTCCTTCAATACTTCCTCAAGGTAAAGCTAGGCTTTGGGCCTGATGAGTCTCTCCACACATCTGCAGCATGACAGTCTCAGAATGAGCTGACACAGGAAGGTATCTGTATTCAAGAGATTTGGAGAGGAGGAGAGCAGTTCCTATCTTGCCAGTAGTGATATTACATAACAATGGGTTTGTATTAATAGTTACATACTCCTATGGTTAGGGCACTGTCACCTGTACTGGCCAAGACACAAGTCCCAGACTATCTTTATCTGAGTTAAGGAAATCACTAATGCAATTCTTATAGCACTGGGGAAGTGATGAATGTGAAGGGGGTAAACTTGTACAATATGTTTTACCTGTATTCCTATTTTCCCAACAACTTGCTGCTCAACAAGATACAGGTAAAGTTATGTCAACACAAAGACCAAGGAATTCACCGGGGACAGGGAATGGACTACTTGTTCAACAGTGTCTACTCTGGCCTTTGGGATCTTTCTCTTCCTGAAAAACATGTTTAGTACCATTCCAGTAGAAACTGGCCCTATGTTTGTGAGGAATGTGGCCAATGCAATACATCCATCTCCTGTCCAACCCTTATCCTCCAAGTCCTTAGTCTGATCAGAGAAACTTGATGAAGGGAATTTAGCTCCAGGGTCTTGGATATTATTTCCTGTGAGCCACATCAACTCTGGTGGAGTCTATGTGACATGGCAAAAGTTGTGCTTTCAGACCTGAGGTGTGTGTTCCTCTGAACGTAGCCTCCCGGAGGTCCCTGGCATCCTGCTTCTTCAAGCTGTTCCAGTGCATTGATCAAATTTTGTGGATTTGGGCTCTCTGCCTTGTCTTTCTTGATTTTTATGATAATAGTTAACATAATGCAACCTGGCCAGATATTGATAGATCAAGGGCTCAAGGGATGTTCCAGGAAACATTCCTGAGAGTGTGATCACTCCAGGATCAGTCACAAAGACTGATGCCAGTGAACCTGATGACTGGCACCAGGTAATACCAGACTTGGGTCAAAGAAGATTCATGAATTATTTAATACAAGATCTCCTATTTTTCCAAGCTTTATTTGAAGTTAAGTAAAAGAAAAATAAAATATTTAAAAATGTAATAAATTAGTTACAACAAAAAGTTATTTGTAAAAAAAAATCCAAATATAATGAATAGTTAAAAAAAATAAAATTTCAACTGCTGGTAGAAAAAAACCAGAATGGTGTGTCAAAAATTAAGAAAAATAGTCTAAAAATTCAAGTAACTATAATATATGGTAGAAGTATTATTCACTCAGAGGGTGTTGGTGGGCTCCTCCAGTAAATAGGGAAACTCCACAAAGGCTCAGGAAAACAGTTCCAATTGGCCTGACTGTCCATAAAATATTAATAAAATTTACTAGCTACAGCAAATCTGCTCAGACTAAAGGTTGGCAAAATTCTAAAATCAGGCCTGGGTTAATTAACCACTGTCTGGTTACCAAAAGTTTCCCCCAAAATATTTCCTGTTCTGTGCTTTTTAGTTTCGAGTTAAATTGTAATATGTAACCCCTCTCATGTAACCTCACGTAACCTAGCATAAAATCAAAAAGTAGTTCCTAGTCAGGCGGTGGTGTAATCCCAGCACTTGGGAGGCAGAGGCAGGCGGATTTCTGAGTTCGAGGCCAGCCTGGTCTACAGAGTGAGTGCCAGGTCTACAGAGAGAGACCCTGTCTCGGAAAAAAAAACGAAAAGAAAAAGTAGTTCCTAAAATCATGTGTATATATCTAAAATGTTTACAAAAAATAAAATTGCAGCAGATTCGAACCGTTTTTGGGTGTGTTGTGTCTGTTTCTCAGTCAGCGGACTCCTTACCTACCTAAGTTCCGGGACCCTGCTTCTCCCAGGGGAGGAGACCTGACTGAGTCAGTCCCTGGCAGGTGGTTTTTCTTTCTGTTTCTTTCCCAGGTAAAGGATAGGCTTTCGCCAGGCCAGGGAACTACAGTCCAGGAGATAATGGCTGATCAGTTAAGTGTGAGTAAGCAACAAAAATCATGGGGCAGTCAGAGTCCAAAGGTAAAAAATTGTTCTTGTCGGTCTTTAAGTACATGTTGGTTGAAAGAGGATTAAAAGTCCCCGAAAAAACTTTGGGGGAATTTTTCGATTTTGTCAAGGAGTAAACCCCTGGTTTCCGGAGGAAGGAAGCTTAGCTCTAGCGGATTGGAGGAGTCCAAAGAGCATTTTAAAGGCTATAACTGTGATGCAATAAAGTCATGGAGAAAGCTTCCCCTCCTGGAACCAAAGGCACAGCACTATCAGGCATCAAGCAAGCAAATGAGGAAATATATCAATCATTTGTTACCAAGCTGGAAGAAGCTGTTAATAGAAGGATGCCTCCCTCAGAGGGAACCGAGATACTCCTTAAGCAGTTAGCTTGGGAAAATGCCAACACCTTGTGCCAAGACCTGATAAGACCAATCAGAAAAACAGGAGCTATTCAGGACTATACTAAAGCTTTCATAGATGCCTCACCAGCCATAACCCAAGGCAAGGCCTACGCTGCAGCAATGAAAGAAAAAAAGTATAGCGCCTTTGTGAAGAAAACTTACAGAGGGGGAGGACAGAAGCCTTCCTCGGAATCCACTTGTTACAACTGAGGTAAACCAGGACACATAAAAAGGAACTGCCATGAGGGAAACTCAAATAAGAGGGGCTTTCCTCCAGGTGCCTGCCCTCCATGTCAAAAGCAGAAGCACTACAAAATTAAGTATAAATCAAAGTTCCATAAAGATGGAACTCCTATAAAAAACTCAAAAAACTAAATAAGGAGCAGCCTCTCAGACCCCCTTATTAAAAACACTAAAAAACAAAACAAAACAAAACAAAAAAATCCTAATCCAAAATCCCCCAAATTTACTATACATGATCTTCCACAAGCCACTCCAAGAAGTGCGGGGTTAAATCTGGCTGCAAGCACTAATGTCATTGCCTCCACTTAAAATTCCAACCTCAGTACTAAGAACACTTCCTCAAAATACTATGGACTTGTTAATTAGTAAAAGTTCTAATTTAAAAAAAATTAAAATCTTTCCTAAAGTAATACATTCTATTTTTGCTAAAATCATTAAACTTATAAACACTTAAAAAACAATACAAATGCATAAAAAACAAAAAATGGCACAACTATTATTGCTGCCTTACTTAAAATTGCCTAATCCAATATTTAAAAAAACCAAACACTCAAAAACAATTTGGTTCCTCAAATGTAGTAGCCTAAATACAAAATATAAAACCTCAAAGCCCCTTTAAAGTTATAAAAATAAATAAAAAACCTAAAAAAAAAATTGCTAAATACAGAAGGAAATAAACCTGCATCACAAACAAACAAACAAGCAAACAACCAAAAAAAAACAATTGGCCTAAATCTTGGCCTAATCAAAGAACATCCTCATCCTTGTTAAAATTAAAAATGACCTCTAATGTAGCTCAAAGCTCCCAAATTCTAAAATAAAAGTTAAAAAAAAAACACCCCAAAACAGAACATATCCAGCCTTATGTCATCCCTTCATTATCTTCCTCATTATTAAAAAAAAAAAATTATAAAAAACATAAATATAAGTTAATCACGGCTAATAATTTTAAAATTTAATTTAAAATTTTAAAATCAGCATTTTTCATAAGGATCACTAAAAGTTCTTTATATGCAAAAAAATTCAATAAAAGTCAACTGCACCTGTGTGGCTCAATCAAGTAGCCCCTATCCAAAAAAAAAGCAACAAAAAAACAAAAACAAACAAACAAACAAGCAAAAAACAAACACCCCCCCAGCCTATTAAAATGTTGATCCAAAAACTATTAAATAAAGATCATTTAAACAAAAAAACAATCCTCAAAATACTCCTATATTTATCATAAAAAAATCAAAAAAATAAAAACTATTGCAGAACATAAAAGCAATCAATGCAACTATGCATAACATAAAAGCATTGCAGCCTAAACTTCCATCTCCTGTGGCTGCTCCCATTCAAAATTATATTATAGTTATAAACCTACAAAATTATTTCTTTACTATTAAATTACACCCAAAAAATTGTCAGCATTTTGCTTTTAATATTCCATCAATAAATTTTAAAAAACCTTACAAGAATACCAATAAAAGGTTTTACCTCAAAGCATAAAAAATAGTCCAACTCTATGCCATTTATAAGTCAAGCTTTAATTAATATAAAAATAATCCCTCTGCTTATGTAATGAATGATATTTTAATAGCAAAAAAAAAAAAAAAAAAAAAACTAAACCATAGGCTTAAAAGTGTTCTTGTCTTTGCAATTCAAAAACTTATTTCTTTTAAGTTAATAATTGCCACAAATAAAATTCAAAAAATAAACCTATTAATTATTTAAAACATGTTATTTATAATAATTTTATTAGCTCACAAAAATATTTATTAAAATTAATAAGTTAAAACTTTAAATAATTATCAAAAAATATTAATAAAATTAAAACTTTTTTAAAATTAAGTTTTAATTTTAAACTACAACAAAATTAAATCCTTTATTCCTCATTTTTCATAAAAACAAAAATCCAAAATCAGCTAAATGTATAACACATAAGGGTCTTAAAGCTTTAGCTTTAATTAAACAAAAAATTAATACAGCCAAAGTTAAATTAACTATACTAAAAAATAAAATTAATTAATATTAAAAACTCCCTTTACACCCACTAAGTGCTTATAGCAAAAAAATTTAAAATAAATTCATCTACGTCATATTCAACCAAAAATAATAGCCTCCTATCCATTCATATATACTTTATTACTAATCAAAAAATAAATCTGAAAAATTATTTAATAAAAATGCAAAATATAATTATTCCTTACAATAAAAAACAATTTAAATATCTTCTACAAAAAATAAAAATTAAAAAATATCTCTACAAAAATTAGCAAAGCAAATTTAATATCATTATCCGAAACATCCTTTAATAAATTTAACAAAAGCACAGCTATATTTCCATAACAGAAAAGTTCAATACCTCGAAAAAGAGCAAAATATATTTTTACAAACTAAACTTCCAATAAAAGATCTATAATATATTCAAAAAACAGCCCCCATTATTAAACAAAGAGAAATTTCTGCTCAGCAGGCAGAAATCATAAAAATAATACTAGCCTTTAACCATTTCAGAAAAAATTTAACCTTTATATAAATTCTAAGTATTTAATTAGTCTGTTTCCTGCCATAAATACAGCCTTGCTGTCAAAACAGTCTGCTATAATTTCCTTACTCAGTAAGCTGCAAAAACTAATTAAAAAAATAAAATTTTTTTATAAAACATATAAAAAACATTCCAACCTTCCTAAACCCTTAAATAAAAAAATAACATAGCAAATGTCCTCACAAAAAAATAACTATAACAGCCCTAAAACAGGCCATAAATAGCCATGCTCTGCATCACCAAAATATTTCACATAACCAAAAAACAAGCAAAATGCATTATAAAAAATTATACTCATTGTCCTCAATTATATAATCCTCCTAAAATAAAAATAGACCCTAAAAACTTAAAAGCTCTTGCCCTTTAACAAATAAATACAACACACATGCCAAAATTTAATAAACTGTCCTATATTCATGTTACAATAAACACTTATTCACATACAATAATGGCCTCTACCAAAAAAAAAATTAAAAATATAATTCAACACCTAGTATTATGTTTCTCAATTTTAAAAGTTCCAACAAAAGTTAAAACTAATAACACCCCTGCATATCCCTCAAAAGTTTTTAATCAATTTTTAACATCTTAAAATATAAATCATATAACAAAAATTCCTTACAATTCTCAAAAACAGGCTATTTAAAAAATGCATCAAACTTTAAAAAAATCAAATTCAAAGGCTAAAAGCAAAAAAGCCTTATTATTCTCCTCATCACCTTTTAGCCCATTCCCTTTTTATTATAAATCATTTAAATACTAATAACCAAAAATATTCTCCAATAAAAAACATTTTAAAAAATTAAATAAAAGCCTCCCACTAATCTATCTATCTATCTGTCTGTCTGTCTATCTATCTATCTATCTATCTATCTATCTATCTATCTATCTGTCTGTCTGTCTGTCTGTCTGTCTGTCTGTCTGTCTGTCTGTCTGTCTGTCTGTCTGTCTATCTATCTATCTATCTATCTATCTATCTATCTATCTATCTATCTATCTATCTATCTATCTATCTATAAATCTACTTTCCAGGGCCTAAAAAGGCCCAAATGCTGTAATTGCCTCTAAAAGAGGCAATGCATGTGTTTTTCCTCAGAATGCCAACTCCCCCATCTGGGTTCCAAGTAAAATCCTTTGACTGGTGCAAGCCTCACCTGTATTGCAAGCAAAACAAACAAACAAACAAACAAACAAACAAATAAATTCCAAAACCCAAAACAAAAGCAGGAGGTTTGCAAAGCCTAAACAAAGCTACAAAAACTTTCACTAACCCCCCCCCCAAAAAAAACCCAAGTAAAAACAACAACAAAAAACCTACAACACCAGTACTGTCAATGTAAACCCAGCTAAAAAAATCTAACAAAAGCAGCTAAAACAACATTTCTCAACAGCAGCCTGTAACAGCTAAAACAATATTTGTACCTATTCTTTTTCTTTTATCTATATAGCCCCAAATAACTTCAAAAGAAAGTTATTGGGCCTCTATCCCAAAGCCTCCACTAATTCATCCTGTAAAATAAATAAAACTCACATTAAAACCATAATTAATAGCTCTAACCTTTTAAAAGGTTACCAAAATTATAATCACAAAATCAATATTTCTGCTTATATAAACTATAAAAATAAAACAAATTCAATTCCTATATATCTTGTGTTGCAAAAAGCTACTCCTATAAAATACTTGCCAATAAATTATAAAACTTTCTTAACTAATGCTCCTAATCCTTCAAATAATAATAAAAATATGTAAAAATTACAAATCCCTACTTTAAAACATACCATTTATAATAAATCTTTTATTACTATTCCTCATATGACTTTGCCTACTTATTTAAAAAAATATAAAAATAAAATTCAATTTTAAGCAAGAAAACCGTAAAAGCTACCCAACTTAATTAAAATACAAATTTCCTCAATCAAGTTCCAAGTTCCACCCAGTAAATATTCAAAAAAATATAAAACTTTCTATAAATTCTCCTAATTATAATTATGCTGATTGTTTAAAAAATAACTTTAATAAATTCAATAAATACACCCCTAATACTTACTCAAAAAAGTTACAAAAATAATTTTCTCCCAATTTTATGGCTCCTATTTAAATAACCAAATCTTCAAAATAAAATAAAACAATCCTTTATTCAAATTTATTTCACTTAACTACTGCTGCTAATATAATTCTTTAAAAAAAGCCTAAAGCTACCATAAGTTCACCTTTGGCTGCTCAAACATATGTGTCCTATCCCTTTAACATATTTAAACATAAAAGCAAAATTAATATTTCTAAAAAGAAATAATTTAAAATCACTTGCTTTTCATTCAACATACAAATTATGTAAATTTAAAAATTAATAAAAGATTTACAATAATAATTATTATAAAAAGGACAACTTTGCCTTTAAACTTAAAAAAAATCCTTAATTTAAAAATTCTGCCTTACAAGAATTAACAACATTAAATAAATTAATAAAACCCAAAAGGTTTATGGCTAAATTAATTTAAAAATTTTTGGTTTTAATCACCATATTAACATCCTTTACAATTTCAACTACAGCTTTAATTAAAAAAATACATACTGCTCATTTTATTAATAAAATACATAAAAATATATCAGTTGCTTTCTCCAAGCAACAATTAATTAATAAAAAATTAAAAGCTAAACTTAATGCTTTAAAAATAATAACTATAAAACAAAATATAAATAATATCAAAATATGCATAAAAACCAAATATCATGCTAATTTTCAATATATTTGTATCACTCCTTTACCTTATAATTCTATTGCAAATTAAAAAAAAACTAAGGCTTATTTACAAAAAATTTTAAAAAATTCAAATATTACTCATAATTTTAAAAGCTTACAACAAAAAATTACAAAAATAAATGAAAAACCACCTAAATACATAAATGTTAGCTAATGTATTTAAAAAATACATTAGCTAAAAAATTAAACAGAAATATTCAATATTCAAAATATTCAGTCTTTAAATCTTAATTTAATTTAAATTCAGTCTTAAATTAAGCACAATATATTACTTATAATAATCATGTTTTTATTTCCAATTTTATTTAAATTAATACTGCAAAATCTAACCACAATAAAGCACAATATCCTAAAACTTTGCTTAAAAACCAAAAAACCAAAAATTGTCACACCAAGTCCAATAAAATCTATACAACAAAAGTCATGCTTTCAAACCTAAAATATATGTTCCTCAAAACTTAGCCTCCCAAAAATCCCTAGCATCCTGCTTCTGCAAGCTATTCCAATGCAATAATCACATTCTATAAATTTAAGTTCTATGCCTTATTTTTCTTAATTTTTATAAAACAATTAACATAATACAACCTAGCCAAATTTTAATAAATCAAAAGCCCAAGGAATGTTCCAAAATACATTCCTAATAACATAATCACTCCGGGGCCTACAAAAACTAATGCCAAGAAACCTAATAACCAACACCAAATAATATCAAACTTAAATAAAAAAATCCATAAATTATTTAATACAAAAATCTCCCAGTTTTCCAAACTTTATTTAAAATTAAATAAAAAATAAAATATTTTAAAATATAATAAATTATAACAAAATTATTTATAAAATCCAAATATAATAAATAATAATAAAAAATAAAAATTCAACAACTAATAAAAATCCAAAATAATATATCCAAAATTTAAAAAAATAAAAATTTAAATGACTATAATATATAATAAAAACATTGTTTAAAAAATTAATAAACTTCTCCAATAAATAAAAAAATCCACAAAAGCTCAGAACAATCCCAAATTAGCCTAACTAGCCATCAAATATTTTTTTTCTTTTTTTTTTATTCGATATAATTTATTTACATTTCAAATGACTTCCCCTTTTCTAGCCCCCCCACTCCCCGAAAGTCCCGTAAGCCCCCTTCTGTTCCCCTGTCCTCCCACCCACCCCTTCCCACTTCCCCGTTCTGGTTTTGCTGAGTACTGTTTCACTGAGTCTTTCCAGAACCAGGGGCCACTCCTCCTTTCTTCTTGTACCTCATTTGATGTATGGATTATGTTTTGGGTATTCCAGTTTTCTAGGTTAATATCCACTTATTAGTGAGTGCATACCATGATTCACCTTTTGAGTCTGGGTTACCTCACTTAGTATGATGTTCTCTAGCTCCATCCATTTGCCTAAGAATTTCATGAATTCATTGTTTCTAATGGCTGAATAGTACTCCATTGTGTAGATATACCACATTTTTTTGTATCCACTCTTCTGTTGAGGGATACCTGGGTTCTTTCCAGCATCTAGCCATCAAATATT
This sequence comes from Apodemus sylvaticus, assembly GCF_947179515.1. Classification (NCBI taxonomy): domain Eukaryota; kingdom Metazoa; phylum Chordata; class Mammalia; order Rodentia; family Muridae; genus Apodemus; species Apodemus sylvaticus. The sequence continues at coordinate 801,440 of NW_026262996.1, forward strand.
AATAAAATTTACTAGCTACAGCAAATTTGCTCAAACTAAAGCTTAACAAAATTCTAAAAATAAATAACCTCAAGTCTAAGTTAATTAACCACTGTCTAAATACCAAAATGTTCTCCAAAAATTTTTTCTGCTCTATGCTTTTTAATTTCAAATTAAATTATAATATGTAACCCCCATCTAATCATGACCTACTATAACCTAACACAAAATCAAAAAGTAATTCCTAAAATCATATATATATATATATATATATATATATATTCCTAAAACATATATATATATATATATATGTTTACCAAAATAAAATTGCAGCAAATTCAAACCACTTTTTAATGTGTTGTGTCTGTCACATGCTGACTCCTTACATACCTAAGTACCAAAACCCTACTTCTCCCACTGGAGAAAACCTAACTGAGTCTGTCCATGGCACCTGTGACTATCCACACTCCACAAATAATCAACAGAAAGCCAGAAGACCTTTGCCAATATTTATCTCAGTCAATTCCACTTTACACGTGGTGCGTCTTCATTAATGTTACACAGTCAGAAATGCTCTGCTCTGTATCCTGTAGAAAAATATGAGAGTCAAGGTAAATATTCACCATCTTTGTTTCCTAAAAACTTCCCAGTTCTTGGTGGATGTTGTTACACTATATGTATGAGGTTCATGATCATAGTTTGCTTTAGATCACGGTTCACAGAGTAAGAGTTCCTGTGGGCATCATCTCATGTCTACTGGCTGTTCTAATTAAGATGGAAATGTACCTTGTTTAGCAATTTTTTGAGTGTTCCTGGAGGTGTGCCAACCTCGATCTGTTCCTCAATGTATTATAAATATGCCTGACTAAAAAGTAAAGTTGCAGCAGATTCAAACCACTCTCTGGTGTGACTGTTTGTCATCTCGCTGCACCTGTGCCTTCCTGAATACCAAAGCCCTTATTTTCCCTCGGTTGTGACTCCCCCAGCTGGGTCAGTCCGTGGTAGAAAATCCAAGAAAGTTCTCTTTAATCCATCACAGAATCACAGAATCAGTAGGGTTGGAATTATCACCTCCAGAGGTATGTAAAAGCTACTCATACTTACAACTTTCCCTTACATTTAAATGTTCCTGGCCAGTATCTCATTCTCCACTGAGGCCCTAGAACACCCCTTCTGGATATAACTCTCTGCTCACCTGGCAAGGTCCTAATTCTTCCTTCATGAGTGGTCTTCCTTAGGGTAATAGTAAAGAGGATTTGGCCACAGGTCATCCATGATTATCTGTGATTGGAAGGAGGACAGACATGGAAATCCCACTCCAGGAGTAACCCACCCAGGTCCCTGCGGATAATTGATGGTCAGAGAAATCCAACCTCAGCAATCCTGTTGGAGCCAGGGAATTTGTGTGCACACAACCAGTTGAAGAAAGTGAGTCTGGTAGTGTCTTGCATGCAGTTGGCATAACCATGCTCAGCCTGTCCAATCCACTCTATTGTACTGGAATCTGATTCTTTGTATCCTGAAGAAAAGGAGTATGGAATAGCACAGGGTTTACCATATCCCCTGCCCAGATAACACACCATAACCCATGACCATACATACCAATGATGCTGAGTTGATAGTCCTTAGTGACAACATCATTTCGGAAGTATGGGTTTTCACTAAAGAAAAACATCATTCTGCACATCCTCAGCCCAGGGTTGTACTCCTCCACCTGCCAAAATGTGGAGGAGATAAAAGGGAAATCTCTAGGTGTATTATGAGAGCCCACACATGATAATGAAATATAATGCTTTCCCACATTTATTTTTCCTGAAACCTCCCCTTATGCTCTGCCCAGACACAATTCCAACTGACCTCCAAGCTCAACATGTAGCTCAATAAGTCTTCATCTTGATTGCTAATGATAGATGACATCTGGGGATGGTTCATCATCTGCTTCTGATCAAGGAACATTGCTATACTACAGAAAGAGGAGCTAGAAGCAAGTGGGCCACTGTGTAATGAGAGCAGATCTTGTAGAAGGACCCTACATAGACATGTGGGTCTTTCCTTCATTGCCCTATGTCCTTTTCTACACTAAGATGACTAAGATGTTCTAGGTCTCTATTTCTGTGAAAATTTGAACCTCTGTAGGAGGAGGAAATTACACTTTGGGGCATGAGAATCTACTGACACCCAGAGGATGATGGGTAGTCAGAGAAAGTCAATATAAGCAGTCCAGTTGGAGTCAGGAAACTTGCATGCACAGTTGAAGAAAACAAGTCAGTCGCCTGATAAAGTGGATGTTGATCTAATATTGCTCAGTTACTAAAGGCAGATGTATACAAAAAGGATAACAAGAACCTGGGCTGTATCTGCCTTTCCTGACCTGCAAAGAGTTTGTGTGCATGCCTGTGCATTAGACTGGCATGCTTCTGACATGCAGGCAGATTCTATGTCAATAGAAAGGGGATAGTAGAGAAATGGGATTGGCAGTGACTGGGAGACAGTTGGTATCACATTGCCTCTAAAGTCGCAGAATATTTCTTCAATATGCATCCAAATGCACAACTTAAAGCTTCTGAATTATCATGGAACTGAGATCAATGGGGCTGATGCTAAAGGGGACTACTTTGTTTCCCATATATAAGGGCAGACAAATCATAGACTTTGTGTAAAATGTTTCTGTAACTATCCCATGGCAGGGTACTCCCAGTAGTGATTGGTGACCCTGGCCAAAGTCTTCTTTCCCAATCACACACTCCCTGCTGTAGAAGGGCCCCACTTACTTTCTGGACATAACACCATGAGACTGGACTCCATTGTCTAAACTTCGGAGCTCTTTCCCCACACCACCTCACAGTTCTCCTTAACCAATTCACTATCTTTGCTGCCAGTGCCCAGAGAGAACACTTAAGGATACAGCTTTAGCCCAGAAGCCTGGGATGCCCTGGATTATGGTCTTTCTGCGCTCAAAGTGAGGTTTGCGCATTTTGGCCACCTTTGCTTTAATCCGGGCAAAAGCTCCACTACAGCGGGAATTCACAAAGCTGAGCTCCAGTTGAAGAAGTTCCAGCTCCTCCATTTTAGATCTGCGTTCTGCAGTCCCACCACCTGACTGTGGCAGCCTTTGTATCCCATGCTGATCTTTAGAATCACAGGCCTGCTCTGGGTCCTTTTCCAATTCAGGTTGCTGATCTTCTTCACCTTCCTGCTTGTGCTCCTTTACCTCTTGACTCTCATTCTTGACATCCACCACCTCTGTGACTTTCAACTCCCCCTTAGCAACCTCGTCCCCCTCCTCACACGTGTCAGGGTGAAGTAGCACCTCTGGAAGGGGTACCCAGTCCTCCACAGGACCACCTATTACCAGAGGCTTCACCATCTGATTGTCCCCAGCAGGAGCACCTGAGCTCTGCTCGGGTGCCTGTGTTGGAGCCTCTCCCTCCAGAAGGCTGCTTTCCAGGAGGACCAGCTCCCGGAATTCCTGGGGAGCCACGCCCACACTCCCCTCTTCGGGACTCTCCATAGGATGCTCAACCTGTACAAGGACGCCTGAGCCACAAGCCAGCAGGACCCTTCAATGCTACACCCTGATGATCTTCCGAGTGGCCAACCAGCCTCTGAGTTTTCTCTGGCAGCCCGTCGTAGCAGACTCTGTTGCCAGTGGGACTGAGTGGGCTACTGTGACGTCAGCAGGAGACAGGACTCAAACTGTCTTAAGAAATACAATACGTAGATAGTCTTACCCATCTCTAACCAGCCTGGGGATCACAAGCACAACCCTCACCTAGTCCTGGGGTTCTGGTTCTATGCTCACACCTTGCCACTTCTATAGGTGACCTTAAGCTTGTGCTGTGACCCTGAAGAGGTTACAGCTTCTTTCAGAGGGCGTGTAGAACGGGAAATGCAAACACTCACAGAACCCATTCCACTGTGTTATTTCTTCCTGAAACATACAGGTTTGCAATACTTGAAGTGCCGTTCTAGTTTACTATTTACTGATGCACTTTTACTCACTGGCCAAATGAACAATCTACAGAATGAATGTCCTTTAAAGCTTGCAGCTTTACAAGTGACATCATTTGGGCCTTAGGTCCACTTCTCTCTTGCACACCTTTCTATTTAGCAAAGAGACATGAAATCCTGTCCCTAAGCAGGATTCATATATACTAAGGTATTGCTCAACTGACAAAGTTGAGAATGAATCATCTCTCAAATCACGGACAGAACTATAAGCAAAGTGGTTCTATTGGAGATTAAGGTTTTGAGGATTATAATGAAGTGTTGGTGCACCGTGTACTATATAACAAAATAGGAGTGGGCCGGGCTCCTCTCAAAGCTACAGAAAAATCAGCAATACTTATTAACTAGAACTGAGAGTTAATTCTGGCTCTAAAGGATTATTTTTTTTAATGTATTTTTTTTTTGTGTGTGTGGTGGCTAAAGATTACTTTTTTTTTAATTCGATATAATCTTTATTTACATTTCAAATGAGTTCCCCTTTCCTGGCTCCCCCACTCCCCAAAAGTCCCATAAGCCCCCTTCCCTCCCCCTGTTCCCCTATCCACCCCTTTCCACTTCCCTGTTCTGTTTTTCCCCTACACTGCTGTACTGAGTCTTTCCAGAACCAGGGGCCACTCCCCCGCTCTTCTTGGACATCATTTGATGTGTGGATTGTGTCTTGGGTATTCCAAGCTTCTAAGCTGATATCCACTTATCAGTGAGTGCATACCATGATTGATCTTTTGATTGGATTATTTTTATTAACAGTTACTTTATTTCCACAGACACATTCTTGAATGCCTGACACATTGGCTGGGAACCTAATATCACAGGTTATGTATCAAGAAAACAAACTATAGTCATAATCAGCAGTGAAGTTAGTGGATGAGTGTCTCAAGGTCAAGTGGGAAGTAACATTGCCTGAGTTGGGTGTAGAAGTCCAATAATTGTTGCTCTTGCTCTTCCTTCACTTCCTTCCTTGAACCCATAAAAGCAAGATTAAGATAGATGATCATTCCCACTCATACCTCTTTCCTGCCAATCAGGAGAAATATTAACAATTTAAAGGGATAAAGGATTTGCTTGTTTTCTTGATTGGAAATTCAAATACATTCTGACAAATGAAACTAATAAACTGATAATCAACTTTACTCTTAATGTGTATTGCAGGGCAAGCATATTTGTGGGCTTAACTCTCCCATCACGGATACAACCCATGGGTGTTCATTACTTAACATTTCATTGATTTTTTTCCTCCAAAAAGATGTGCATATTTAGGAATTAAGATGTTATTGTCATAGTTATATCATAAATATGTATCTAGCTTGGGCATTTCCAAAACAGGATATAGTATAAAACTACTTGGTATAAGCATATTCTGATGACATCTATGGTGACAGAGCTGTATGGTTACTAATGCTACTCTACCAATGAAGATGAGAAAAGTGAAAAGAAGAAAAAGGATGTTAGGCATGAAAAACTCTGCAACATATTCTGGCAATGCTGTCTTCAACATTTAAGGGAATTCAACAGTTGTCAAGTTGATGATAGTTAGTGCTGTAAAGAATATTATGACAAACCTACGGGCAGAAACAAGTACTCAAATTAGGTCACCGAGAATAAAATCCATCCAAATTGGAAGTTTTAGAACCATTCCTCTTATGTCAACTTAAGCATCAAAAAAACAGGTATCGGCATCTGTGAGTCCAAGTCTTTTTTGGGAACCATGAAAAGTAAGTGAAATGAATAGCTGTGTGGAAATGCTGAGCAAGCATTATATTGAACATATAAGGGAGGGTATGTTGTTTATATTTGTATTTTCTTTTTATAGTTCTGGCAAACATTAACCAAAAAAAAAAAAAAGCAACTTTATTTCAGTTTACTAAGTCACAGTCTTTTCTTTGTAGGAATACAATGCAAGAGGTATTAAATAGAAATACTGGATGAGTAGTTCACCCACAGGCTCATTCTTCGGTAACTTTCTTACACAAATGAAAGGCCACCCATGTAGGGGTTGGTGTTCACTCACAATAGCCAGGGACTTTTTATATCTATTTGAAATTAAGAATATACTTCACAGGTGTGGTCAAAGACCAACCTGATCTCGGCAACCACACAATCAAGACTCCTTTTTCACAGGACTCTAGCCCTTGTCAAACTGCCAGTTAAAAATAAAACAAGCTTTCTTTACCAAATCCTCTGGTGATATACCTTAATCGATTTGCAACTTCAAAGGAGTCGCTGAAACTTTGTAGCTGTTCATGTTCTCCCTAGTCAACTTTAGAGACTGGAAGGGTATTTTCTGGAGCTTGTGTATCAGTGAAAATTTCTTGGTGGGGATGCCCATCAGCATAGTGAGATTATAACTAAATTTATGATTTTCACTTAAATGAGTGTATGCAGTGCTTACTTTTAGAGGACTGTAAAAATACACCTGGTCTTTATCCAACTTGGCTGTCTGGAGATCACTTGCTACCTCCTGGTAGTCAAACTGAAGACACCGCACATAAAGACTAGTTATCATTTGAGGTGGCTTTGCCAGTACTACTGTACCCCTGCAGACCATGTTCTAATCACTTTGTCTCATAAACTGCTTACCTTAAAGTGGCAGCGTTTGGCCAGATCTCTCAGTGAGTAAGAATTAGGATTCTGATCTTTCCAATACTTTTATCGTGAGGGGGTATTACATTTTGTGGAATGCTTTCTCAGCATCTAATGAGATGACCATGTGGTTTTTTTTTCTTTGATTGTTTACGTAGTGAATTATATTGATGGATTTCCATATATTTAACCATCCCTGGATCCCTGGGATGAAGCCTACTTGATTGTGGTGGATGATTGTTTTGATGTGTTCTTGGATTTTGTTTGTGAGAATTTTACTGAGTATTTTTGCATACATAAGCAAAATTGGTCAGAAGTTCTTTTTCTTTGTTGGGTCTTAGTGTGATGTAGGCCTATTCTCTGTCTCTCAACAGAAGAATGGATACAGGAAATGTGGTACTTTTACACAATGGAGTACTACTCAGCTATTAAAAACAATTAATTCATGAAATTCTTAGACAAATGGATGGAACTAGAAAGTAACATCATGAGTGAGGTATCCCAATCACAAAAGAACACATTGTACGTACTCACTGATAAGTGGATGTTATAGCCCAGAAGCCTGGAACACCCAAGACACAATTCACATATCAAATGATGCCTAAGAAGAAGGCAGAACAAAGTATGGACACTTCAGTCTTTCTTAGAAGAGGGAACAAAATACCCATAGTAGGAGGTACAGAGACAAAGGGTGGAGCAGAGACTGAAAGAGAGACCATCCACAGACTGCCCCACCTAGGGATCCATCCCATATACAGTTACAAAACCCAGACTCTATTGTGGATACTAACAAGTGCTTGCTGACAGGAACCTGATACAACTGTCTCTCCTGAGAGGCTCTGACAGACCCTGACCAATATAGATGTGGATGATCACAGCTAACCATCAGACTGAGCTTGGGGTTTACAATAAAAGAACTAGAGAAAGGAAAGAAGGAGCTGAAGGGGTTTGCAGCCCTATAGGAGGAACAACAATATGAGTCAACCCGTATGCCCACAGATCCCAAGGACTAAACCACCAACCAAAGAGTTCACATGGAGGGACCCATGGCTCCAGCTGTCTATGTAGCAGAGGATGGCCTTCTGGGTTGGAAATAGAGCCTCTGCTTTGGATCCCCACAAACTCAGCTCACCCCCCCCCCAAGGTAAAGCTTGACTCCCCAGGTATTATGACACATCCAGGATCCCAGTTGCAGCTCTACTACCCAAGTATTCTAACATATCCAGGATCACAGGTGAGCCCCCCAAACCACGGCTCTATGCCTGGCAGAACCAGGACTCTCCCGGCTGCAACCTCCACCCAAAACCAGGATGAAGATACCTGCCCAGCCAGAGGTCCGTGCTTGCTCCTTCCAGTTTGCACCTGTGCCTCTGCTCTGGATCCCAACACACTTAGCCCACACCCTAGCAGCAGCTCAATTCCCTAGGGGTTCTGATACATCCAGATCACAGGTTCACAGGAAGGACTGGTTCCAGAGATAGGGAGACCAGATAAGACTAGAGATACACAGATGGTGAGAGGTAAGCACAAGAATATAAGCAACAGAAAACAATACTACCTGGCATCATTAGAACACAGTTCTCCCACCACAAAAAGACCTGGATACCTCAACACTCTTATAAAGGAAGATTCAGATCTAAAATCACATCTCAAGATGATAGAGGACTTTATAAGGGACATATATAACTCCCTTAAAGAAATACAGGAGAACACAGGTAAATAAGAAGAAGCCCTTAAAGAAGAAACACAAAAAACCCTTAAAGAATTACAGGAAAACACAAACAAGTGAAGGAATTAAACAAAATTGTCCAGGATCTAAAAGTGGAAATAGAAACAATAAAGAAATCACAATGTGAGACATCTTTGGATATAGAAAACCTTGGAAAGAATTCAGGGACCATAGATGCAAGCGTCAACAACAGAATACAAAAGATAGAAGAAAGAACCTCAGGTGCTGAAGATACCATAGAAAACATGGACTCAATTGTCAAAATGCAAAATGCATAAAGTTTGTAACCCTAAACATCCAGGAACTCCAGCACATAATGAGAAGACCAAACCTAAGGATTATAGGTATAGAGAAGAGTGATGAGATTTACAACTTAAAGGGCCAGCAAATATCTTCAACAAAATTATGGAAGAAAACTTCCCTAACCTAAAGAGGGAGATGCCCATGAATATACAAGAAGCCTACAGAACTCCAAACAGACTGGACCAGAACAGAAATACTTCCCGGCACATAATAATCAAAACACCAAATGCTCTAAACAAAGAGAGAATACTTAGGACAGTAAGAGAAAAAGGCCAAGTAACATATAAAGGAAGACCTATCAGAATCATAGCAGACTTTTCACCTGAGACTATGAAGGCTAGAAGATCCTGGGCAGATCTCATGCAGACTCTAAGAGAACACAAATGCCAACCAAAACTACTATATCCAGCAAAACTCTCAGTCACCATAGATGGAGAAACCAAGATATCCCATGACAAAACCAAATGTATACAATATCTGTTCACAAACCCAGCTCTACAAAGGATAATAGGGGTAAACACCAACACAACGAGGGAAACTACACCCTGGAAAAAGCAGGATATTGAAGGAAAAGACCAACACAAGAACGGTAACTACACCGAAGAAAAAGCAAGCAATTAATATTTTTTTACAACAAACCCAAAAAAGAGAAACCCACAAACATAATTCCATCTCTAACAACAAAAATAACAAGAAGCAACAATCACTGGTCCATAATTCCTCTCAACATCAATGGACTCAACATTTCCTAATAAAAGGATATAGACTAGATATGAAAACAGGACCTAGCGTTTTACTGCATACATGAAACACAACTTATGAATAAAGACAGACACTAACTCAAAGGCTGGAAAATATCTTTCAAGCAAATGGTCCCAATGAACAAGCCATTGTAATATCCAATAAAAGAGACTTTTAACTAAAAGTCATCAAAAAAGACACAGAAGGACACTACATACTCAAAGCAAAATCTAACAAGAAGAACTCTCAATCCTGAACATCTATGCTCCAAATGCAAGGACACTCATTCATAAAAGAAACTTTACTGAAGCTCAAAGCATACATTGCACCTAACACAGTAATAGTGGGTGACTTCAACACCTCACTCTTTTTTTTTTATTCGATGTATTCTTCATTTACATTTTAAATGATTTCCCCTTTTCTGGGTCCCCACTCCCCTCAAGTCCCATAAGCCCTCTTCCCTCCCCCTGTTCTCCCATTCACCCCTTCCCACTTCCCTGTTTTGGTATCCCCCTATACTGCTACACTGAGTCTTTCCAGAACCAGAAGCTACTCCTCTGTTTCGGGAAACACAAACTAAATAGGGACACAGTGAAACTAACAAAAGATATGGACCAAATGGATTTAACAGATATCTTCAAAACATTTCATGCTAAAAGAAAAGAATATACCTTCTTCTCAGCACCTCATGGTTCTATCTCAAAAATTGACCATATAATTGGAAACAAAACAACAACCTATATAAGAACATTTAATTAATTCAATGTATTATATCAGACCACCACAAATTGAGGCTGATCTTCAGTAACAACAAAAACAACAGAAAGCCCACATACACATGGAAGCTGAACAACTATCTATTCAATGATACCTTGGTCAAGGAAGAAATAAGGTAATTAAAGACTTTTTAGAATTTAATGAAAATGAAGGCAGAACATACCCAAATCTATGGGACACAATGAAAGCAGTGCTAAGAGAAAAACTCATAGCCCTGAGTGCCTCCAAAAAGAAAATGGAGAGAGCATACACTAACAGCTAAATGACACACCTGCAAGTCCTGGAATAAAAAGAAGCTATTTCACCCAGGAGGAGCAGAAGGCAGGAAATCATCAAACTCAGGGCCGAAATCAATCAAGTAGAAACAAAGAGAACCGTACAAAGAATCAACGAATCCAGGAGCTGGTTTTTGAGAAAGATAAACCCTTAAGCAAACTAACCAGAGGGCACAGGGACAGCATCAAAATTAACAAAATCAGGAATGAAATGGGAGATATAACAACAGAAACTGAGGAAATTTAAAAAAATAATCAGATCCGACTACAAAAGCCTATATTCCAACAAAACTAAAAATCTAGATGCAATGGATGATTTTCTAAACATATATCAGGTACCAAAGTTCAATCAGGATCAGACAAACCACCTAAACAGTCCTGTAATCCCTAAGGAAAGAGAAACAGTTATTAGAAGTCTCCCAACCAAAGAAAGCACGGGACCAGATGGCTTCAGTGCAGAATTCTATCAGACCTTCAAAGAAGAGTTAACACCAATACTTTTCAAACTATTTCACAAAACAGAAGGAACACTACCCAATTCCTTCTATGAAGTCACAGTTACGCTGATATCTAAACCACAAAAAGATCCAACAAAGAATGAGAACTTCTGACCAATTTCCCTTATGAATGTCAGTGCAAAAATACTTAATAAAATTCTTGCAAACCGAATACAAGAACACATCAAAACGATCATGCACCATAATCATGTAGGCTTTATCCCGAAGAATGCAGGCATAGTTCATTATACAAAAATCCATCAACATAATTCACTAGATAAACAAACTCAAAGAAAAAAAACACATGATCATTTCATTAGATGATGAAAAAGCATTTGCCAAAATACAACACCTCTTTAAGTTAAAAGTATCAGAGACATTAGGAATTCAAGGCCCATACCTAAACATAGTAAAATCAATATATAGCTAACATCAAACTAAATGGAGAAAAACTTGAAGCAATCCCTTTAAAATCAGGGACAAGACAAGGCTGCCCTCTCTCTCCATAATTATTCAATATAGTACTTGAAGTTCTAGCTAGAGCAATTAGACAATAAAAGGAGATCAAACAGATAAATTGGGAAGAAGGAAGTCAACATATCACTATTTGCAGATGTATGATAGTATACTAAAGTGATCCTAAAAACTCCATCAGAGAACTCCTACAGCTGATAAACAACTTCAGCAAAGTGGCTTGACACAAAGTTAACTCAAACAAATGAGCAGAATTCTTATACTCAAAGGATAAACAGGCTGAAAAAGAAACTATGGAAACAACACCCTTCACAATAGTCAAAAATAATTTAAAATACCTTGGTGTGATTTTAACCAAACAAGTGAAAGATCTGTATGACAAGAACTTCAAGTCTCTGAAGAAGGAAATCGAAGATCTCAGAAGATGGAAAAATCTTCCATGCTCTTGGATTGCCAGGCTTAGTATAGTAAAAATAGCCATCTTGCAAAAAGCAATCTACACCTTCAACACAGTCCCCATCAAAATCCCAACTCAGTTCTTCATAGAGTTAGAAAAAGCAATTCTCAAATTCATCTGGAATAACAAAAAACCCAGGATAGCTAAAACTATTCTGAACAGTAAAAAAACTTCTGGGGGAATCAGTATCCCAGACCTCAAACAATACTACAGAGCAATAGTGTTAAAAACTATTAGTATTGGTACAGAGACAGCCAAGCCATCTTGCCGAAAGCAGATTCAATGCCACCCCCATCAAAATTCCAACTCAATTCTTCATAGAGCTAGAAAGAATAATTGTCAAATTTATCTGGAATAACAAAAAACCCAGGATAGCTAAAACTATTCTCAGCAACAAAAGAAAATCTGGGGGAATCAGTATCCCTGACCTCAAGCAATACTACAGAGCAATAGTGTTAAAAACTGCATGGTATTGGTACAGTGACAGGCAGGAGGATCAATGGAACAGGATTGAAGATCCAGAAATGAACCCACACACCTATGGCCACTTGATCTTCGACAAAGAGGCTGAAAACATCCAATGGAAAAAAGATAGCCTTTTCAACAAATGGTGCTGGTTCAACTGGAGGTCAGCATGCAGAAGAATGTGAATTGATCCATCCTTGTCTCCTTGTACTAAGCTCAAATCCAAATGGATCAAGGACCTCCACATAAAGCCAGACACTCTGAAGCTACTAGAAATGAAACTGGGGAAAATTTCCCGAACAGAACACCAATAGCTTATGCTCTAAGACTGAGAAATGACAAATGGGACCTCATAAAACTACAAAGTTTCTGTAAGGCAAAGGACACCGTCAATAGGACAAAATGGCAACCATCAGATTGGGAAAGGATCTTCACCAACCCTACATCCAATAAAGGGCTAATGACTAGTTTCTTCTGGACAAATGTTAAAATTGGACAACACCACATCTAGTTTTTTATATCGGTATCAGGGAACCTATACTCCAATAAATGTATATTTAAAATAAATTTCCAATACAAATTTAAAGTTTTTATGTAGAGTATAAAAATATAATTATAATTTATATTTTTAATAATTATAATCCTTGAAATTTTCTGAATTTCCTTAGTGTCTGCTGTAGTCTCTCCCTTTTCATCTCTAAGTATTATGCTTCATAAATGTAGTCAATAAAAAATAACTTAATTTTGAATTCTAGCTAAATCTAAGTTAAATTTATGTTGATCTTAAAAATGACTTAGCTTTGAAGAGTTTAAGAATAGTTTATCCTTAAAACTTTATACTTAATACTGTTCACATTTGTATTGTGAACTCTGAGGATAGTTCATGGAGTCAGTTCTCTCCTACTTGAACATGGGAACCAGTGACCAATCCTATTAATTCTGCAATATTTCAAAGCAAGTGCTTTATCCACTAAGCTATCTCACTATAGTCTTACTACATATGCTTTAACAAAAAAATTATAATTTCTTATATAGCTAGTCACCAACCATGAATACTTGCAAGTTTCCTAAAAAAAAATACATATATTTATGACTTTAATGTTTCTGTGATGACATCATAATGTAATCAAGTTAGCTTACTACTAAGAAATAAAAATTTTGCAATCTATACAACTTAACTAAAGTTCTTAGAAAAATACATTGGAAAAAACAATAAAATGAGAATGTAAGGCAAATACAAAAAATGGAATAGGTCTTTGTTATAGTGTAATACTAAGCTTTTAAGTAGAAAAGTTTAGTTTTTAAATATGAAATAAAGTCTTCATAGACCTTGTTAAGATTTACTAATAATAACTTTTAATGCCTTTGTCTCCCAACACAGACCAGGTTGAACAAGCAGGAATATATGGAATTTCAAGATTATCTAACTTTTAAAAAAGTTCCTAAGTATATTCATACTCTAAAATAGATGTCATCATTGCAATTAACTTTTCCATTAAAGCAAAATTCTAAATGATAAGCTTTGGCAATCTATATGTTTCTTATTTAAAAAATCCTAATTTACCTTTGTTTTCTGCCCTTAAAAAATATTTCTGATAGCAACTACTTACTTGTCATTGCATAAGTTACAACCTAATTAGACTAAAAGACACTCATGGTCTTTAAAAATAAGCATACATATTTTGTAAGCAAAAACCTTCAAAAAATATCAGACATAAAAACTTGAAATTTTTTTTCTACATATAATACATGTATTTAGAGACATAAAATACATATATTCATTAGCTTTGAAAATGAACAGAGTGGATGTATATAGTCTTCAAAACTCAAACATTGAAAAATCCTTTAAATGCTAAACAATTATAAGTTTATGTACAATGCTAAGTAGCTTTATTTACAAATAAAAAATTTAATTGTGGCATTCAAAATTACACAACACCTTAGGATTAATGGCAAGTGAATCTAGAAAAAATAACATTCAATTCACAAGTATTTTCAAGCAATATACATATATATACATATGCACTTATAAACAGTTTGTGTGAAGATTAAAAAAAAACAACAAACCACCAATTTGAAATTATTTATATGCAGTGTATAATCTTTTTACCTGTCTATTAATAATTTTATTTTGTAATCACATGAAATCAAGACTTCAAGATAATAGTGACAGGGACTTTTTAATATTCTTTTGACTTTAGAGAGAATTAGTAAATTTTTTTTTACAATTTGTTAGTTATCTTGAAAAGAAATAGCCAAATAAGATACTGTTTGATTTTGAAGAAAAATTTTGGGTAACTTACAAGCATAAAGACATCTGTCAGCCCAGAAATGCAGATATAAAGAGTTGTTTTGAAGCCATTAATCTGTGACAAAATGGTATTTCTGGCAAATATATACAAATCATGTGACTATTAGTAACTATTAATTTTTAATTTTGAAATACATCTGGGTCAACTTTGTAAATACTGGGATAGAAGTAATGCTCTCTCCATTTAGTCTTCTGATTCTCTACTCTTGAAAGGTTGCATAGACTTAACTTTGAGATAGCAGTCTTATGAAATAACAATAAAGTAAGTAGTATATTTCACGAAATATATTTCATGAAGAACAATGGCCTCAGTTTTTCTGGAACAATATTAAGATGCAGAAGATAATGAAGGTGCCTACAAATAAAAGAAAATGATATTACTGTTTTGTTACATAACCCTGTAAATGTTCTGTAGCTCATAGCTATAAATGCACACTAACAGCCTATTTATGCTTGAGTTGGAAAGAAACAAAATGTTAATATAATTAATCAGTCAAATGTGAATTCATACTGAATTCATTTCCTAAGATTCCACTACCAAAATCTCCATCATTTTTTTCTGTAGTTTACCATTTAATCAAAAACTTTTGAAGTATGATTTAGTTAATTTTTTAAAATTGTAAATGTACAGTGTGAAATTTAATAAACATTCTATCAGCCACTTATTGGCATGATTATATAGAAACATAATCTGCATTCCTATTCTGCTATTTATTTTAAACATTCCATGTTGTTCTTTAATTTCCTCAAGCAAGATGACTATCAGCAACAAAAATCTAAAAATAAATTGTCAATGTAGAAATAAAGCTCCTAAAATAATACCTACAGCTCAAATTGTAGTTCTAAAGACAAAACTTCTGGAACTAGGAGTAAATTCTATACTTTACTGAAATTAAAAACTGCAATTCTGCACTTGGTGTACAGATATACATGTAGGCAAAATACCCAAACATAATATACAACTAAATAAAACTAAAAAACAAAAACACAAACCAAAAGAATAAAAACCCAAAACCAAAGAAACTGAGCAAGTTATCAAATACTGATATAAGAACTTCACATTTACTCTGATCCATAGACTCTTTTCATGAAGGTAATAGTAGTAGGAACTATTACATTTTAAATAAATAAAATTAGATTAAAAATACTACTTCCATCTGGATAATTACTACAGAAAAGTGAATTAATTCTATCAACTATGGTCAATAACATATATGTGTAATATAAAAAGCAGGAGAAGATTTTTAAATTTTAACTGTGACAACATTCTCATTTTAATATATATACATAAAGAAGATTTAAGATATTGGTACTCTAAATTCAAACTGCTCCTTTACAACTCAGTTAAATATATAGTGATATTTTAAATCACTTACTAATGTAAATTGGTCATAGACTTGAATCAGGTCCTCCATTTTGTACTGTTCTAGCACCACAAAATTTTCCAAATTTCCACTTGTTTTTCGTGCACAGTTCTGACAATGTACTATATATGTCTTTTGGGAATTGCTTTCATTAGTGACAAAAAGCAAATTAAAAACTTCCACCTATTTTTACACAAGAGAAAGGGACAAGATAGTTCTAATTTAAATATTTGGCTAGAGGAAAATACAAAGGAAAAAAATCATTAAATCCAATCAGATATCAATGAATATTTAACACAGACCTAAAGAAAATCGGAAACTGTCTTTTCCAATACGAGATTCATTTTAGGATAATTAACTAGTATATCTATATAAGAAAGCTTATTTTGACTTCACAAGTATTAGTTAATTTATATTTATCCTAAACATCTGTATACAGATACAACCTTTATTATTTTCCTTTTATTTTCTAATATGAGACCTCATAACTTATTTCATTGTTTGTCTTCATCTTGGTTAGAAATGCTTTAGGAGGGGAAAAAACAATCAAACAACATCAATGAATATAAATTTTAGTTTTTCAAAATTAGGAAATTGTATGTGAATTAAAAGAAATGTTTAGCTCTCATGTGCATATATTAATGAAATAAGTACAAACAACTTTGAAATAAGAACATTTTAGAAACAGTGGAAAGTTACAAAAGTTCAGATACCATAACAAATAGTATTATAAAGCTTATGTATCATAGTAGGAAAGATATAGATTCACTTTTCTGTTGAACAGAACAAGCTTTAATGATTTTGATCCCATAATAAGCTGCTGTACTGAAATATAAAAACAGCACTCTTATTACATAATTTATCAGTTTTTTCATATTTGACCATATTTTACCTGTTTCAGATGCTCCCAACTCCCCTAAAAACCATAAAATTGCATGTTTGCTAATCTTGTTCCCTTCTCAAAAAAAGAAACAAAAAAATAACTAAAACAAAAAACCCACTCAACCAAACAAAAAAGCAAAAGTGAAACAAAAAAGTAGTAAAATTCAAATTGTGCCTTTAATGTTTTACTCAAAAGTAGAACTTTCATTTACTTTTTATCTTATAATTGATAACCAATCATTTCATCCTTAGACAGCTTATATGTTTTCTGTAATTTCCAATAAGCTACTAACATTATCCTAGAATCCCGAGTTTAAAAAATTGGATCATGCATCACTTTTGATAAGTATTGAATAATTTCTTTATTTTGCCTAGTTTCATATTCAATCATATATATTAGTGCCATTTGTGGTTGGTTGTAATTTGTCTTCTAATAAAATGAAAGGAAAAAAAGCCCTGTAGGGCTAAAAAAAATCAAATCCCAATAATTACTCATGCTGGGTATGTAAATGCTGTTACTTGTGCTACATTTCTAGCCATTCTTGCTGTTGTGACTAAAACCTTTCATTTGAATTCAGCCATGGAATTAGTCATCTTTCTTCCTATTGGAACCAAAAAATTCTAGAATGCTTATCTACTCTAAAAAATACTGTAAAGAGCTGTGATGAGTTCTGTATCTTGGCCCAGGGAGTGACCCTATTAGGAGGTGTGGCCCTGTTGGAGTAGTTATGTCACTGTGGGCGTGGGCTTAAGACCCTCCACCCTAGTTGCCTGGAAGTTAGTCTTCCACTAGAAGCCTTCAGATGAAGATGTAGAACTCTCAGCTCCTCCTGCAACATATCTGCCTGGATGCTGCCATGTTTCTGCATTGCTGACAATGGACTGAACCTCTGAGCCGGTAAGCCAGACCCAATTGAATGTTGTCTTTTATAGAATTTGCATTGGTCATGGTGTCTGTTCACAGCAGTGAAACCCTAAGACAAGGGTTCAAGTCTGCCTCATCGTCTGTGCTTTTATTATATATTGATATCTTCAAATTCTGAGATAACTATCATTTGCCAAGGAGTTACTACATGTATGCCTATTTAGTAGATAATTCTAAGCCAGAATATAGTGCAATATTTCATTTTTAGATAAGAATTTAAAATAACTGTACTATGTGACTTTTGTAAAAAGTGTGACATAAAGATATAAGTAAACTTAAGCAGTAGCCTGAGTGTGAATTATGTTCCCCAGTAGGGCTGCATTGTCTGGCTTCATTAAGAGAGGATGCATCTAACCCACAGAGACTTGAAATACCAGGGTGGAAGGATAGGGGTGTGGAGGCTAGGAAGATCCACATACCTATCCTCTCAGAGGAGAAGGGGAGGTGGATGGGTGAAATGACTCTGCCTAACCGGGTGGAACAAATGGGAGGGGAACAGGGTCTGGAATGTAAGTAAATAAATAGTTAAATACATAAAACTGAGCATTTATAAACAAGAGAAACTGACCCTGATATGTTATTATATATCCAGTATCCCATTTGATATGAGGTGGAAACAAAAAGTTCTAGGATTCAAAAGCACTGTAGGCTACATGAGATCATATTTCAAAATCCAGGTAAATCAATGAACTTAGAGTTCTACAGAATCCAGGCCAACTACCAGTAAAAAAGGGTACTTACCTCACAGATGCTACAGTAAGGAGCTGGTTCATCATTTATCCTCCCATGCCACAAAACCTCTTTCCCTGCTGCAACAAGAGCTTCTCTCAAAGTCTGACACTGCTTTAGAATCTTGAGGAGACAATATCTATAATGGGGGAATTTTAAAAAATTAAAATTAAGAATCTAGCTTCCTCTGCACCCTGCACCATATTCAACCTTTAGGTCTAGCCTAGCTAAACATCCTAGACTGAAGCCAATCTGTGTAAGTCTGCATGATGCTACTGAACTTGAATTCTTTCAAATTCTCAACCCTATACCTAGTCTCGCATCCAGAGTCCAAGGCCCAGGGAGCTTTATCTATGCCAAGGGCACATCTCACATATGGACAATGATATACAAGCAGGGCAAATCACCTATACACACAAAATAAAATAAATAAAATAAAATAAAACAAAAAATAAAAAATAAAGATAAAACAACTGTGATAGCCATTACAAAGCACAACTATGCCAAGGCTTCAAGCAGACAGGCCACCTGAGTACTTTATCATGCATCTTCAAATTTGTTTCAGCAATCCCTTAAAAAATGGTGGATTAGTATGAAGTTCTGGGGATGCAGAAATGCTTCACCTAAAGACATTTTAAAAGCATACTGGAAACAAACATTTACATTGCATTGGCATGAAAATTATAAAAATAACAATGCATAGCAAAAATTTAAGCAAGTAGCTAAGACCAACATGGGGTTACAAAATGTTATGAAGAGGATATCACGAAGCAAAAGGCAATGGAAGTCAGTTTTAATAAGGTTTTCAAATTTGGCTTTATATTTTGGAACCCAAATCATGGCTTCTGTTAATCATTCATTTAGTGGAAGTGGAATGGGCAACATCATAATTGTTCATTTCCACTAAAATAGTTAATGGCAGATAACTCATTACCAAGAGAATTATGAAGTTGAAGAAGAAAGCTATTTAAAGTCCTTAATGGTAAGTGGTGTAACCAATGAACGTGCTCTGCATTACCACACCAGTGAAAAGTGTTAGCATTTCTTCTGAGCTCTATGTAATAGTTACGTAGCAACAGCCAGATATGTGTGATTCAGATAAAAGGGTTTGCTTACTCCCTCTTCATTCTTTTCTCTTCCTCTCTTGCTCTCTGTCCCTTCTCTCCCTATTCCCCTCTTTCTCCACAGGATCTACTCCTCTCTGAATGCCCCCTCTCAAGTCCCCTCACCTCCCCATGCCCTAAATAAACTCTATACTGTGGCTAGTGTCTGAGGAGGAAAGGATGCCTGAGCATGACCCTGCAAACCTTACTGAGCCCCTACAACCATATCCTTGGCTTCTCTTTTCTCCCTCTTTATTTTATTTTTTTTTAATAAAATACAACATTGATGCCAAGACTCTCAGATTTAGAAAATCACTGGTTCACATATTTTGCTGCCAAATAGACAGCCACTGCATAGACCTATCCATCCAAATTTTGATGAACTGGCAAATTCGCTCCCCACACTGGTCAGTTTAAATGTTCACTGGTCCCAAGGGACGGTTGTTGAGTTTGCAGCTGCCCTGTGCTCTTGAGGATGAAGACATTCAGTCTTTATGACTGGTCTTTTCAGCAGTCGGTAATCCCCCTCCCTCTCAGCCGTTTTTTCCTTCTTGCTGTAGAAAAATCCTAAACTTAGGTAAACTGTTCTCCCTTGGGCTGGGGACCACATAGCCACTAGCTTCCTTAACTTAGCTGTCTCTTTGCTATTAATTTTGTTCTTGTAGCCTCATCTCCCTGTCTAATTCACAATACACAGCAAGCAACATCTTTACAAGGCCATTTAACTGGCACTTTAAAAACTCTTTCAATAGAGATCCATAGGCCCTCCCCACTCCCTTAGAAATCATTGGGCTTTCTCCTCCAGGCCCTCTTTCTCACCATTTACTCTAGGTTCTCCACCTCCTGGATTCTGGAGCTGTGGCTTCTAGTAAAGCAGCCCAGTGTTGCCCCCCATTCTTATGTACTCTTGCACTCTACCCAGGACTCTGCTCCATCAAGGTAGTGCTTCCAAGTTTCTTGAACTGCCTAGATCCCACTCACTCCTACTCCTGAGCTGAGTTGCTAGGAGACAGAATACTGCTGCAGGCACTAGCCCCTGGAGTTCCCAAAGCTGTCCACCTCCTACTCCTCCACCCCCACTTGCTGGGATTTTGCTCAGCTGCATGCTTGTGGCCACTGCTGGCTGCCAAGCCAACCTGTGTACCCTTCACCTTGAGCCACTTAGATTTGACTGAATGTTTGTTATGCTTTTGTTATTACGTGACTTTCTTCCTGGCAGAGCTATAACGTCAGCGACATCTTAGCTAAGGGCACTCAAGTGGTTGACTGTCATTCAGCACCAATTTTTACTAAGAACAGTCCCAGGATTATCTATCATCTTGTTAAAGGTAGCTCCCAGTTAACTGCCTGTAGGAGTACAGCCTGTCAATTAAAAAAAGGTTTCCCTTTATTCTACCTTGACAAATAATAATTTCTAAACAGTAATATTAAATATCACTATCTTAAATATGCATTTAGCCTTGTTTTTTTGTTACTACCATTAACTTACAATGTGCTTTTAATTGATACAGTCTCCAACAATTAAAAAACACAAGTTGTCTAACACATAATTAACAGACTATCTCTCAATCTTGTCAGGAATCTGCTAAATTTAATAATTTAATAATGTTTACGCTTACAACACTCAGAGACTCCCGAGTATGGTAGTTTAACCTTCAAGGTCTGAGAATATGCGGGCACAGTGACAAAATTCCCCCTAGATTGTGATATGTTAGCCACTGAGAAACACTAATTCATTGCTTTGCCTGCTACCAGGGCATGGTCTATACTGTGGACAAACAGAGGAAATCCAGAGAGTTAAATATGTCTTATTGCCTAAGTCCAGGTGGGTCATTTCTTTCACAAAAACTTACTCCAGAGGAAAAAGCTTTTTGTCTTCTTGGCCTGATGCTGAATCTGATTCTGGCCAAGTTGCCATGGAGACCACAGGGACCAGGGAACTGTTTAGATAGTGGACCAACTTCTGGCATTTTTAATTAATTATATTATTCCTAAATTATAACTTATTCTTCCTAGATTACTGAATATATAGACGGCTAAGCTTGATAGCTAGAAAACAAATTTAGTCCTTTACTCCAACATAACCCACCGTATATATTCATTAACAAATTCATTAACTACCTAATACTGCCAGATTTCTTAATCAACAAGACAGGTTTGCCTTGCTCACAGACTTTATGACAAAGATACACAAGTTGATATGTAACCTTTTAAGATCTTGCTATTCCACTATATTAGCATTAGTCAGTATAGTTTTTATAAATTAGCCGAACTGTAATGAAATGTTCTAGTATATGATCCAACTTTTATAATCATAACTTCAAATTTTAAATTTCCTTTTAAGGTAAGTGTTTTAAGGTAAGTGTTTCTCATTCTGAATGTACAGTATAAGCTATCAAATGTAAGTTTTCTTTGACTGTTTTTTAACTATAGAATTAAGTATTTCTCTTGCTAAACTATATGATCAACTATCTTCTTCACAAGATCAAGGTCTTGAGTTTCCTTTTCTTTCAAATATAAACTTAAAATTGTTTCTAATTTAACTAAATTTATGTATTTTCAGTCTTCTAGAGAAAAGGAAAAAGCCCTTCTTGCTCCTTTTGCTCCACAAAAAGTATTTTTTTTTACTTTCCCTAAGCTTGTCTTAAAGAAAGTTCATGTTTTTAACAGTTTTTGTTTTCTTTTTTTGTTTTGTCTTGTTTTGTTTTTTTTTTTTGCAAATTTATAGGCTGTAGGAAACTCACTTAGATCTACGTCTCATGGGCCACATAAACTCCATTAAGATAAGTATACCTGTCAACCAATGCCTAAGTTCCCACTTGCTACGTGAGTTTAGGTAAGGAACTAACAAGTTACATCTATGAAAGCTTGTATCTAAACTTGTGTATCATTTATTGTGAAGTCTGTAAGAAATCTGGCAGTATTAGCCTGTGAATGAATTTATTAATGAGTAAATGTAGTGGTGGATTACCTTACCTTAAGGAGCTAGGTCTGTTTTCTAGTGGTCAAGCTACAGATACTTTAGTTGTCAAAGTAGTCATTCTCTCACTATTTGCTCTGCTTCCAATTCCCTGCATAAGTGGGTCTGGCCATGCTCCTTGAGTCCTGCAATGGTCTGCATAGCAACTTGGACAGAGTCAGTCTGCCTTTCAAAGGCAGAAAAACGAGCCTTTTATAGAGAGTCCCCCTAAGCCTAACACCTTATCCCCAAGGTCCCAGAAGATATAGTCACAACTAGAAGAGACTGCCTGGATTGTGATATGTTAACCACTAAAAAAAAACACTGTGGACAAGACTTCATACCCTTAGAGTCAAGTGCCTCGTATTACCTAAGTCAATATGAGTCATTTCTCATTTCCTGAGTTATAAGTTGTTAAGGCTTTGGGAAATTCTGTCTGTCATAAACTAAAGTATATTAATAATTAACAGACTTCTGATAAGATTGAGAGCTTTATTTACTGGTCATATCTGTAGCAAAAATCATTATCAAGGCAGGATAGACCTTAATAAAACAAAAATCTTAATTGTTAAGTGACTTTGATAGGTTGTACAGTATAGAAAAACACAATTTGTATTTGTATTAATACAGAAACACTTGGCTTAGAGTTAATGTGGAATGGAAGAAATAAGAGAGCTGACAGTGGTGGCTGGAGACTGGAGACCGTGGTGATAGAAGGTTTCAAGCCTGTGACAAGAACTGAGAGGGTGGGCAGACTGTGGGAATGCGCTGGTCTGTGATGCAAGAGACAGAAGCATGTGAATGTGTGGTCAAGGCACCAAGCATGCACCCAAGCCAGGGGCATGGGGCTTGTGTGCAGCCTGAAGAACATAGATTGCAAGAAATCACAAAAGGAAAGATAGCACTCCAAATAGACTGGCTGTTACTGGCTTTATTTCTAGACAGCAGCTGTAAAAGCCACTCCAGTGGGGCGGGACTTTGTCCTAGCAGCCTGGTCAAGTGCTTCTGGCTGTGGGATGGTGCCTGTTCCACCTGTCAGAGTACGAGTTGGGTGGGGAAAGTACCTGAAGTAGCGTTACATCTCATGACAACTAAGTAGAAGAGAGCTCTGCCAGATGATGGAGTTATGTGGAGAACTGAGGTGAAAGACAGCAGAGCAAAACTGTGCCTGCAGCACTCCTGCTGTCCCTCAGATGTGGGACAGTGGCTGCAAAAGTGACAGCTCTGGCAGAAAGTCATTCTCATTGCATGAGTTTCGGGCAGAGAGAGATAAAAAGAGACAACAGGGACAGGGCAGATAGGCTCATGTAGGAAAGTAACATCTCAGCAGAGTCCCTGGCAGGAAGCAAGGAGTAGGACAGACCAGCTTTTCAGGTGGTGAATGGGGAGCAGAGCAAATGGTGAGAGAATGAGAGCTGCTAGGGAGCAAGGAAATGAGGGCAGTGGGTGGAGGGGATGAGGAGCTTTGGATTGCTAGCAAGAGAGTTGATTTAAAGTGGCAGTTTAGGGGTCATGTACAGATATTGTTTGAATTAGATCATTAGACCAGGACATCCCTGTAGGTAGGGACAAGGTGGCATAGACAAATCCATGGGTGAGAACAGGGTTATTAACTACCCCTTAACAGCATCCTGAGGATGCTATGAGTAACTGTAGAGACCAGACCAGGCCAGACCGCTAGGTCGTCACATAGTGGTCTGGGGGGCTAAGCTCTGGGCTGATGCCATGACTGACAAACAGTAGTTCACCCAGGCCTGGGATTTCTCAGCAGTGAGAAAGGAACCATGTCAAAATACAGAAAAATCTCATCCAAGGGAAAATGTCTACAAGGCGGGTTAGTGAAAAGACTGAATGTCTCCATCCTCAAGGGCAGCACAGGGATAGCTCCAAGCTCAGTAATTCTCTCTTAGGACCATGTGGACATTTACTCTGACCAATGGAGGGAAAGGGCTTACCAGTTCTCCAAAGTTTGGCCTAGTGTTAACTCTCCATGTGGTAGCAGAGGGATGCAAACCTGAGGAGTTTCTAAATCTGACTGTCACCACCAAATGTTGTGTGTATAAAAAAGTGAGGAGGAATGTTTTGGTGTATGTATAGTCAGGTATGGGGTAAGAAGATACCTCTGGGGACCAAGACAAAGGCATTCCTTCCCCCTGAGGGATTAGACACACAATGGTATAGGATAGAATAGAGTTTATTTAGGGCTATATACACCACCCCTGGATCCTTCCTTGGCCCCATCAGTAGTCTCAGCCCTCTCCCCTGCCCAAGCTCCATCCCCAATGCTAGCACCTACTCACAGAAGACACCCATACTGCTCCAAAGGCCAAATTTGTGTCTTATAGCAACCAGTAATATAAAAAAGACAGGACAAGCAATGAGTTACTAGCAAACAGGATGCCTCCTTGAACTCTTCTGGGCTCAAAGAGGTTCAAGAAGAACAGCTGAAAGACAACTCAAAGCCTTTGCTGACCTAAGGCTGTATAGTGTGGCAGCCACCACCACAGAAGCAGCCACTCTCAAGTGAATAAGCACACAGCAGTGATATCTTTTCAATGTCTACAAGAGTCCCTTCCCTTGGGAAGATAACAGATGTGTGTGCTTCTGCATGGGAACATCAAGAGTTTAGAAGATGACAATCCAAGATGGCCTGTATGTAACACAGTCTCAGCCTTGTAACTTTTAACATTTTCTCCCTAAGTCCCAAGTATTTGCTTCATTGTTTTCAGCTGTCCAAGCCCTGTTCAATGCACTAAGTATTTGGGGTTGTATGAGAAAGTAAGTTCAATCAGAGAGTTGGTTATGTGTTATGACTGACAAACTGCAAGGAGCAGAAGAGTGTGAAGTGATTTATAAGTATATCAGAACTTTCAGGTAACTAATATAAGCTACAACTTGATCTGTAGGTGTTAGGGTGCTTTTGATTCAGACTGATGTAGCAACACATAGGTCATCCATTTCAGATGCAGATCTTTCCTTATATTTCCTATTAAGCTTTTGATCTTCCCCAGGTAATGTGACTCAACACCAAATATAGTAAGTTTCTGGTAAATCTCACCTTTTCTTCTTTAAGTACTTATTTGTCTTTTATTCAGTTAAAAAGTTTTGCTCAGCAGTACCATCTTTTGTTTTCACAGGTCACTTTCACTCTGGGGGGAAACTAAGCTAGCTATTTGCACAAAAACACATAGGTATGTGCAGAATAATTAGGTATCAAGCAAGAATCTTGCTTTAGTTCTTAAGATTGCAAACATTAGATCCATCACCAAACATAAGTCCCTTGTCATGCTGCTACCTAGTCTGCATTTTACATTGAGAACCAAGTGATTTTGACTGCCTTCCTTCTGAACTTAATGTGCCTCTTGAGGACATGTTCCTTCTTCTTTGACAGTTTTGGTCCAACCTGGTCCCTTTAAAAGGGAGGATATTATAAAAAGTGTTAGGAAGCTTGAGATGCTACACAGAGACACAAGAAACACACAGAATACATCATGAGACTGGAAAAGAACATGTCCATAGGATGTCTAGGTTAAAACACTATTCAAAGTGGGTGGTGGTGGCACTCGCCTATAATCCCAGCACTTGGGAGGCAGAGGCAGGCAGATTTCTGAGTTCACGGCCAGCCTGGTCTACAAAGTGAGTTCCAGGACAGCCAGGGCTACACAGAGAGACCTTGTCTCAAAAAACAAAGATTTGAGAAACAAAATCTATGTCATGTACTGTATACAAAATACACAGAGTGAAAAGATGTAAGACAGAATTCCAATCATATAGAACCTGGAAGAAACCAGGTATCTGTATCCCATTAACTAACCAAATATATTTTATCCTAAAACTAATCAAAAAAGATAAAAAGACATTACATTCTAAAAAGGAGACCAGTTAATCAGAAGACATTACTATCTTAAATATACGAACCAATTTCATAAAAAGCTTAGTAATTAATGAGAATAAAGACACAGATTGATATTAATTACTTAATAACAGAAACGTCAATACATCACTTTCTCCAACCAAATGGAAGTCAGAACAAAAAATAAGCAGAGAAACTTTAGAATTAAAATATTACACACCATAGCAACACATATATACCTTCTACCCAAACACCAAAGAATGAGCATTCTACGCAATAGCCAACTGAAGTTTCTATAAAATAGAACACATTGTGGAACACAAAACAAACTTTACCAAATTCAGAAAGACTGAAATGGCTCTGTATAACCTTCCTGGCTTAATCATTATGCATTAAAAACTTAAAATCAACAGCAAAAAAGTCTAGTAAGCACAAAAATTTATGGGGTTTCAATCATTAATACTAATGATAAATTTGCCAAAGGATAAATTTTTTAAAAATCTGGAGCTAAATGAAAGTGAAAACACAACAAAACCTCTGGAACAAAGTTCTACTGACTCATTCATGTACTCTACCTGCCCAGATCCTGTACTTCTGTCTCTTGGGAGTTGCCTGGTAAATATGCCTGACCTCCCTCTAGTCCCTTCCAATCTGCCATATCTATTCCTAATCCTATATCCAGTACTTCAGCCTATCTGGTTTTCCTTGCATGTGCCTCAACCAAACTGTAGGGTTTTACCAGGAACCTGTCCTGACCCTCAGGCTACACCCCTTTACCTTATCCAAATTCTCAACCCTACCCAGATCTATTCCCCTAACCCCTTACTTAGCACAGGTGCATCCTGTGCATCAGTGGTTACTCTGTCTACTTGCTCTCATTCAAGAGAAGTGAGTAACACTTCCTTCTGTAACAACTTGCTCTGTTCATATCAGACTTAAAAGAATGGGACAGGCTGTCGGATTCTTATGGCAAAAATACAACTTGATTTGAAAGATGAAGTTGGCACCTACTCTCCAACACTTAACTGTCCTGTAGTAATGTTTGATAATGAGAATTTTCTAGATAAACTTCATTCAGTACACACACTCTAACAGAGCAATAGTTAACTTTAAAGAATTCAAATAAGTAGTCCAATAAAGCTAAGGAAAATAACTTAAAAGAGAATAAATGGCTAGTGATGCTTAGAAAACACAAACATGAAGCTGATGGAAATGAAGAAAATTCAAGACTGGTGGCCAACTAGAAGTTTCACTCTATTGTCTAATATTCATGGTACTACAAAGTAAAAGTACTTTCTTTAAAATCTCATTACTGAAGGAGGAAAGTAATCAAGCTACAAATCTTGAAAACTAAATCAGACACCTGCCTCAGGGATATTCTGGTAGAATGATAGTAAAGACATTAAAAAAATTATATGTAAGTTCCATTCCATGAGATAGAACAGAATACCTGCTAAGTGTCCAAGAAATCTGGGACTAGATAGGTCTTTTACACAGAGGAAAAAAAAAACCTTATATTTTTCTGCTAAAGGAATATGACAATAAAATGAGTTTTAATGACATAGTGCTATACCCACTAATGAAGGCCTCCCTCAGTAGATTAGAAAAGGTTTTTCTTGCAATAAAAAGTAGAACAATTGCCGGGCGGTGGTGGCACACGCCTGTAATCTCAGCACTTGGGAGGCAGAGGCAGGCAGATTTCTGAGTTCAAGGCCAGTCTGGCCTACAGAATGAGTTCCAGGACAGCCAGGGCTACACAGAGAAATCCTTTCTCGACAAAACCCAAAGAAAGAAAGAAAGTAGAACAGGGATCCACAATTAGAAAATGAACATAAAGTGAGACTTTGGAGCAGTGTCCTAAATGAGATATTTTTATCAAAACTTCAAAGATACACAATTAGAAAATGAACATAAAGTGAGACTCTAAAGCACTGTCCTAAATGAGGTATTTTTATCAAAACTTCAAGAATCAGGATTTATGTTAAAGACAGGTAGTAAACAATACCAAGTGCATGGTGTCCTACAGTTACAATAGGACTTTACATATTATCTCAGAACTGCAACAGTACAAACTAGATTTTCACACGTTCATCAGTCAAATTTTCTAAAAACAATGGGCTACAAGATAGTTTTCAACCAATACCTATCATGAATGGGAAAACCAGCTTTCTTCAATGGACAATCACTGGGTATATTAACCACACTCTAGGGTAGGCCTCTGGCACTCCCTGCTCAGGAGCTGTTGGCTAACACAAAACAGAATCCATTGGCTTGTTCTTTGTTTTTTTCTTTTTGGTATACATCACATTTTTGTTATTTCATTTTCATTTGGGGCTTTTTGTCTTACAGTGCATTTTTTGTTTGTCTGTTTATTTTGTTTTTCTTTTTGAGGCACATAGAAAAGATAAAGGTAGGTTGGAAACTAGGAATGGTACAGGATTGGGGGGGAAGAATATCATGGTATATTATAATTTTAGTAAAAAATTACAAAAAAGAAATACTAAGATGCGAGTTAACAAAATGAACTAGAGGGAGGAAAGCATTAGAAAAGGGACTGAAAGACATTTCTTGAAAGAATTCTTACAGATGGGCAATATATGTGTGAATGAACATTGAACACTAATAGTCATGGGGAACAAAAAACAAGTACATGGGAGGGAAGAATTATTTCACATATTTTAAAATAACTATTGTCAGAACGGTATAGAAAGTCACAAAAATTAAAAAGTTACCACATAATCCAATGATTCCATATTGAACACTTATTCAAAGGAAATGAAACTGATGTTGGAGACATCAGAATTCACTTTGATTCACTTAAATCACATACATAGAAATACTCTATATTTACAATAATTGATAAAAAAACAAGAACACACTGTGTCTTTATTACTAAGCACCTAAGAGAAATTCTACCATCATTAAAATTATGAATCTGGAGTACATTATGTTAAGTGAGGTAAGGCAGACATAAAAAGACCAAACAGATACTAATAATCTCATGTACAAATGTACTCTAAAAATGTCATAGAATGAATATTTACTACCAGTACTTGTGAATGTGAATTATAAGACAGTGTAAAATTTTAATTATACAAATGCTTAACAGAATGATTTTAGTTGATGTAATGAGTATACTATTTTAACTGTGATTCCATATTCAGTGCCATTATGCTGTAAATTTATTTTATATATAATAAATATATAATATAAATAGTATATATAATAAAAATACATTAACCATCTTGTATATAATAAAAAATTTATATAATAAAGCCATCACCGTGTTATCAAATGTTGAGAATTCGTAAAATATTGATGACTGTCCTTGCAGTAAGGTTGTATTTATCTTTGAAAAGTAAAGTATTTTACTATGTGTACTCTCATAAAATTTTGACAAGCCTATTTATTATTGCATTTACTTTTTATCAGTAGAGTTTTTTGTGAACAAAACACCAGTAATAAAGAAGAGAGAAGGTGCTGGAGAAGTGGCTCACTTGTTAAGAGCTCTGACTGCTCTTCCACAGGTCAATTCCCAACAACCACATGGTGGCTCACAACTATCTATGATGAGACCTGGTGCCCTCTTCTGCCTTGCAGGTAGAACACTGTATATATAATAAATCTTTAAAACAACAAGAACAACAACAAGAACAACAAGACAGAGAGAGAGAGAGAGAGAGAGAGAGAGAGAGAGAGAGAGAGAGAAAGCATATTATGAACTAGCATTAGTTCTACCCAGGCAAAACTGAATAGAGAGTATTTCCTCAATTTTTTGCAATACTGCCATTATATAACAAACGTAGTAAAAAAGAGAGGTGTCGACATTATCAGTTCATCAAGGCTAACGATCTGAGCTTTAATGAATATTACACACATGTTAGAATTAAACCAATGCAAGTTGTCCTCTGTCTATTACAAGTTGCACATGTAATATGGCATGTTCACATTGTTCCAAAAAAATTTTAAAATGTAATTGGGGAAAAATTAAGTACTTACTTAATCATTTCAAAAAGCTTTGGATCTGAGACTTTGATATTTCGTGCCATATTCCATGAAAGATGAACCATGGGTACTACTGACTTGATACTTTGCAATTTGTTCCATTCATATCGTTCAACTGCCAATTTATATTGGAAGGCTATGAAGACAAAAAAAAGTTATAAAGTAACAAAAATGAACAAAATGTATGACAGTCCTCTTATGTCAGTTTTAAGTTCAAAAATTCTGAAAAGTCTAAATGTACTGATAGATTATATTTAAAGACTGTCACGTAATGAGCAGTGGTAATTAAGATATGTTATGACATTTTTACATTTTGCTATTTCATCCTTTCAAATTATAACTTTTAGTCCACAATATTGTAGACGGTGAACTAAGGCCCAGCAATGTATAATGTATGTCCAGTTCAGATTCTTCTAGTCCTGAAGGCCAAATATAACTTATGCATTTTAAATAGTTTAGACTTAGTAAGTTTTCTTGGAAACATGAAATAAGAATTTGAAAGAATAGGGAGACAACTTAGTGGTTAAGAGCTTTTGCTTTTCTTGTAGAAGACCAAAGTTTCAATTTCCAGCACCTACGTAGCAGCTCTCAACTGTTTGGATCTCCAATCCAGGATATCCAACACCCTCTTCAAACATCTCTGGGTACAAGAAACACATCAAACATATATGCAAGCAGAACTTTCATATATATAAAATTATATAAGACATATACAAGTAAAACTCAAATACTTTAATCTTTAAAAAAGTTAAACATTTAAAACTCTTTAAATGTGAATAAAATAAAATAAATATTTTAGTAGTCTTCAAAGAACTTAAGTACAGAACTCTACACATCATGGGCATATGTCCTAATGTATAAAAAAAAAAAAAAATTAAAAACACTCTCTAAGGAATGATCTTCTGTAATGTAAAACAAAATGAAACAAACCCCACAAAACTACATTGGCGTGCTACTTTAAATACCTGTGAGTGGACCAACATTCCATGTGATGTTGTTACACCACCCAATAGCCTGAACCCAGTGAACAGTGCCTGCATTTATCCAGACCAAATCTCCAGGTCGTTGAATAAACCTATAAACAGGAACATTTGCTTCATAAAGATCTTCAAGGTTTGGCCACCAAGAACTCATGAGGAAATTCAAATTATTTCTGGGAGGAAGGAAGAATACAAATAGTCAAGTATTTAAGAAACCAGAGTTAAAAAACAAAATCTAAGCCACAAATTTAAAGGTGTAAAATATATATTTAGATCAGATTCTGCTGAAGGTCAGATCGAAGGCCAAAAGAGCTAATGAGTTTAAAAATGCTATAATTTTATTTAATTAAAATGCTGATCTATGAAGCAATGGAAGAGCTGCATTTCTTTTTCAAAGTGAAGATGTCAGACGTGAAAAAAAATCCAAAACTTGATTTAAGCTACAAATAACTACTGATTAATGTAAAGAGTGATTACTCTTGTTAAACACCATATTCAACACTAACCCTCTATGACAGTGATCCATGCCATTCTCCCCTGCACCCCTGTTCTGGTGTTCCCCTGTACTGGGGCATCGAGCCTTCACAGGACCAAGGACCACCCCTCCCACTGATGTCTGACAAGGCCATCCTCTGCTACATATGCAGCTGGAGCCATGGGTCCCTCCATGTGTACTCTTTGGTTGGTGGTTTAGTCCCTGGGAGCTCTGGGAGTACTGGGTGTTTCATATTGTTGTTCCTCCTATAGGGCTGCAAACCGCTTCAGCTCCTTGGGACCTTTCTCTAGCTCCTCCATTGGAGACCCCGTGCTCAGTTCAATGGTTGTCTGAGAGTGTCCCCCTCGGTATTTGTCAGGCTCTGTCAGAGCTTCTCAGGAGACAGCTGTATTAGGATCCTGTCAGGAAGCACTTTTGGCATCCTCAGTAGTGTCTAGATTTGGTGTCTGCAGATGGTCTGAGTTCCTAGGTGAGGGCAGTCTCTGAGTGGCCTTTCCTCCAGTCTCTGCTCTGCAATTCCTTTTGAGAAGAGCAAATTCTGAAATAATATTTGAGAGGGGTGGGTGGCTCTATCCCTCAAACATGGTCCTTGCCTATCCACTGGATATGGTCTGAACAGGTTAAATTTCCTCTTTATTTTAGTTTTCTGAGACAAAGTTTCTCTGTGTAGCTTTGGCACTCCTGGAACTCACTCTGTAGACCAGGCAGGCCTCAAACCCAAAGAGATCTGCCAGCCTCTGTAATATAAGTTATAGTATTAAAGATGTGCACCACCATTATCCTTCTTTCCATCTCTTTGAGGGTTCCTATATTATATATAGTACAACCCCATTCCTTTCAGTCAGCCACTGATGCCAGAAAAAAAAGTATTTTTTTTTCTACTCAGGAAACCCAGTAACCACAATGGTTACTCAATGGTAGATACATCACACTATGCTTAGCACTGTCCATTATATATGTCTCCATTCTTACTGTCAGCATAGAAACAAATTACAGGTACTTCTCATTACTGTTAAACTCCATTCAATGAAATTCAGAAAAATGGGAATCCATCTAGTGAAAGATCCAGCTATATCACATTTGGGTATATCAATTAAGCAGTCTATATTCTACCACAAGGACACCTGTTCTTAACAGTCACAAATTGGAAAGAAATTTGGTCCCTTCAAAGGAATGGGTACAGAAAATGTAATATACTTGCTACCACAAGACAAAGATAAGCAGCAATGGAGTTAAATAAACCATTTAACCTACAAAACTGTGACCTGCCAGCAAGATATAATGGTATAATAGTAATACAAAAATTTTTAATCAAGCACCATTTGGTTGAAATTAAGAGCATCTTGAGTTGAACTCATGGAACTCATGAGTTGAACTCATGGAACACCATGTTTGGTGGCCAAAATCATTAGACTAGATTGTGTATAGATCTCAGTTATATCCCAATACTAGTCTTTTGTTAAAGCCACATATCAATGAAATGAGTAATCAATATTCTGCTATACTCAAAGATTATTATCTCACTCAGATACCAGCACAGAAGCTTCCACCTACAGTAGATAGGAACAAATACAAAGAACTACAAATGAGCAATAGAGTTAAGACACCTTAGAAGTCAGTTCTAAATGAGATGTCTCTGTCAAATTTCTCCTCTAATGGCTTAGGGAACCCTGCCCAAGAAGATGCCTAAAGATTGTAAGAACCAGAGTGGATGAGGGACACCAAGGGAACAAGACTTTGTAAATATTGCTGGACCACTGCACAGGCACTGGTTTCATGCATATTGCCTGCAGAGTTCCAAGTCAGTTAAGAGTCCCAATACTGAGAGGGAAGGCAGGCAGAAGCTCCATTCTAAATATATAAGCACTTGATAAACTGCCTGCAAAGAGAAATTTTCTTGGTTTTTTTTTTTTTTTTAATCACCCTTTGCAAGTTACCCCTCATCCATACTGCTTTAAGTAACCCCAATAAATAAGTAGCCTCAGCAAACTCTGACTCATCTATTGAGGGCAAAAAAGAGCCAGTACACACAGAGAAACACGGGAGAAGTCAGGAAAATAGCTTACCTCTTCTATGGAATAAGCAGTGTAGCTGCTCTTTGCTGAGTGGCATGGATGATGTAGTTTAAAACCTGTCTGAGGACTGTCTATATCTCCTTCAATTTATGTTTTTTCTCAACTCAGATCCTTCTCCTAAACCTTGAGGACTGCATTTACATCATAAATGCATTCTTACAAGTGATGTCACTTGTGCTTTACAACATACTGAGATTTTATGACTTCTATGATATCTTAGAGTCGAGACAATCTTGACAATCACAGGCCTTATGTCAAGCTCCCTAGACCTTAAATCTCCAGCACTATCTGAGCCAACAGTATTCATTCTTGTAAAAGAAGCCAGGGATACTTAGTAAAGAATCTCAATGTAAACATGCCTTAATTGTACACTTGGGAATAATTTAATTTTTATCTGAATACTATTTTTGCCTAAATTGTGCTATACTGAAATATGACTAAAATAAAAATGATCTCAGCCAGATTGTAGAAGTCTTAATCCAGCACTGCTTACAATAAAGTCAGGCTGAACTGAGTTTTCTTTTTGCCTCTTCATAGATGGCTTTTCCTTCTTGCTGGGAAGCCTCAACACACTTACCAAGTTCAACTTGTGTACATTATTTCTTTAGTCTATCATTAGTGCCCTATATGGAGTGAAAAGTTTTTTCATGGTTCCATAGAAGTTATACAAATTCATGCTAGAAAATATATTGGAGTAAAAACTGGCACTTTCACAAAGAAACACAGTTTTAAAAAAACTTAATTCTTTATAACAGTTTAGACCTATGTTAAAAGTTTACTTCTGAAACCTACTTTTCACAGAAGTCATTCAAAACACCCCAATAATCTTCGGGTACAACAAACCATTCACAATCACCTGGACCAATATTTATGTTAACAGAACAGAAGTTGTTATTTTCTTGGTGACCTGAAAAGAAAAATCATAAACATACTGTAATTTTAATGCTGGGATTACAGGCAGTTGCTGTACTTGCTGTATTTCTATATGAGTTCTGGGCTTCTATTCTAAAGTCTGATCTTCAAACTTGTAAAAGTGCTTTATAACTAGACCTTCATGGAGGGTGTGTTTGTGTATGTGTGCACACATAACTTATTAATGGAGAAGATATATTGCTCTTCATATTCAGTGTACAGATGGGATTCCAAATCTATTACCATCAGTTAGTTACTTGACCCCACTTTGTAACAGAAACCTGTGGCGTTAAAAATATTTGCTTTTTTTTCTGAGACAGGGTTTCTCTTTGTAGCCCTGGCTGTCCTGGCACTCACTCTGTAGACCAGGCTGGCCTCAAACTCATAAATCCGCCTGCCTCTGCCTCCCAAGTGCTGGGATTACAGGCGTGCGCCACCACCGCTCGGCTACAAATGTTTTCTAAAAAGGCCTCTAAAATGTTAAAAAGATTTAAGACTATCTCAAATAGAACATTTATACTGCAGTCATGACAACTTGAAAACAACTGCTTAAATAAAATATCTAAGGCTAGGAAAATAAGTTGGTAAAGTGATTCTCATTAATCACTTTTAAAAATAAGCCATCCTCTTATAAACATACATAAAATGTCAGCCAACAAATATATTTATATGTGTAAAACACATTGAAGAGCGAGAGTGTACATGGTTGTAATCCCAGCACTTTGGAAATAGAAGTGGAAATTTAAACCAACTTCCATTAATGAGTTTCAGAACATACAGGGCTATCAATCTCCTTCGTATACTTCATTTCTTCTCTGGTTCAAAAGAAGATAAATCCCATTTTTCACATTTTGTCAACATATAACTTACATGCTCAAATTAGAGTACTTCCTAAACTGTACTACAAGTATAGAGAAAGTTTTCTGTATTTGAAAGTCAATGTGTGCAATCAGAGTCCCTTCCAAATGAAGGTAAATCTAACTCTGAACAACAAAAATAAGTATACCATTATGGAACTGAAATAGAAAAATAAAGTAAAAAGCAACTTATGTTTATCATCAATGAACATGCTTATAAATTCATTTCTGTGTTTAGCAGCATCACTCCATGACAAAAGACATTTTGAAAGAACCAATGAGCCGGGCAGTGGTGGCGCATGCCTGTAATCCCAGCACTTTGGGAGGCAGAGGCAGGCGGATTTCTGAGTTCACGCCAGCTTGATCTCTGGAGTGAGTTCTAGGACAGCCAGGGCTACACAGAGAGACCCTGTCTCGAAAAAACCAAAACAAGAACAAGAACAAGAACAAAAAAATCCAATGATACAGACTTGAGAGATTGCTTAGAGGTTAAATGCACTGGTTGCTCTTCCAGAAAATCCAGGTTTAATTTTCCCATATCCACATGGAGGCTTACAACCATCTGTAATTCCCTCTCCTGATACTTTCTTCTGGAATGCAAGATCATTGTACACTTGTGATGCATAGATATACATCCAGGAAAAATACTTACATTATTAAAAAAAAATACAAAACTCTCTATATAAAAACTCTATGTTTAAAAATAAATGAATGACTATATTACCCCTGATTTTTAAATTTTTCTAATTACATTGTTCTTAGTATCGGATTAAAAGAATTTAAATCTCTTTGGAAAAAAGAAAACCCTATTATGCTTCATTATTAGAATCATTATAGAAATTTCAAACATAAAATAGAATGTAAAATATTTGTTTTTAAAAATTAAGAAAAATGGTAAGAAATTAGCTCTGTCTCTTACAAATGTGATTAATTTCTTTTAACTAAGCAAGATGTTTGGTAATTTCAATCACCTGGTATTCTACTCCCTGGAACTTTCATACATAGTTGAACTGAATTCATGCCCAGTATAGTATAGCCAACATGACTGAGAAGATTCCCTGCTGATACAACACGTACAAAAGCAGGAAGCTTAGTCAGCTCATGTAACTGCAACTTCCACCTGCAATAAATAACAGGTTTACAGTGAAAACTTCTGTAAATGTAATGAAAATTAATTAATTTGTTCTTAAAACATCTTGTGGTTACTAAGGAAATGTCAATACACAAACAGTAGTAGTAATGACTTTTTCTAAAGACAAAAATGTCCAAAAATATGTCACTGAAAGAATAAAATGTATATATAACCTAGAGGAAAAAAAAAGAAAATTTAGTTTCTATTTTTAAATGTTGACCGCTTAACTCTTTGATCTTCAGTAATAACTAAAAACTATACTAATAACCTGTAAAAATAATTATGAAATGATAAGGTTTTCAGTCAAAATAACTGACATGGGAGGAAACAGGAAAAAAAACAATTCCAATACAGAAATCTGCTTTGTTTCCATTCATGCAAATAGTACTGGGTTAGAAGACTTACTTTTTGTTATCAGACAGATCAATGTTAATCCCACATTTTATGGTTTTAAAAGGTGCTTTCTGTCTCCTTCCAGAACTAGGGGGGGATGGAAAAAAAAAAGGTGAAGGCATGACTTTGAGACAAGAAAACTACATGACTGCTTACAGTTACTTACATATCTGAACATGTTGATTCATTATCTGAATAGTCTTTAACTTGTGCTCTTCTCTCATTTTCTTCCTATTCATTAAATAAAACATTCACCATTATTATAGTATTACAAGTTCATAGTGCAGTATCATAAAGCAACACTAATTTATATGAACACTTGTGACTGTATTTTTAAAAGCTAAGAAGTATTTCATTAAAATTACTTTGAATTGTCATCTTGAATGAAACCCAAACTCCAGAACCATGATATACAGCCTCAAATATTTCAAAATGAGACTTCTGCATTTACTTATTCAAAAGCACAAGCCATTTTAGGAAAGGGATTTTATTTTCAAAGACACTATGGTAATTTTATAGAAAAAAAATTAAGAGAAAACTGACAAACTGATAAGGGAACCTTAAAATAATGAAAAGAAAATCTAGCAACCAATTTTGATATTAAAAACTACAATTTTCATCTTCTGTGGGTTCTGTTAGCTAATTCTGATACTTCCCACAAATACTGCCCCCCAAAAGCAGATATATTTCAGAAAATTTAAAATGAGCTTATGCATCAGTATTTATTATAAAGTCAGGTCGTAAAGCATACACTTTAAGCAGAAAAGATGTTTATAAACACATACCTTCAACTGTATACAGCAAACAAAGTAAAGAACTTCTTTTCTACTACTATTGTTTATTGTTACTGTGCCATTATTTCTGTATCTGATCTCACTAACAAAGTTAAGACTATAAGATAAATTTCAAATTCTAGCTTTTTGACACAATAAATTCTACAGAAATAATAAAGTTCTAGATCAATGGTATTAGTGACTAAATACTGTATGCAATATATGTAATTTCCTTGATTCAAATAATATATTACAGAAATGCACATAAGTACAGAACAAAAGCATATCATGCACAGAACTTAAAGTAAAAGAAATAACTAAAATGTAAAAATTACATCTTATAAAATTCTTAAAAGAAAACATAGGTATATCTGAATGAGTATATATCCTACTATAATTATGTAACATGATATAAAAGATATAAAAAGGACATACTAGTACATGTTTTAGTCCCAGTATATTAATAGGTAGAGGCAAACTAATTTCTGTAAGTTCAAGGATAGTTGGTCTAGGCCAGCAAACCAAGGATAATGAGACCCTGGCCTTTAAAACAAAAACAATGAACAAACAAATCCAAACCCCATAAAGCTGGCAAGATGGCTCAGGCAATGTTTGAGTCTACCACTAAGCCTGATCACCTAAATCAATCACTTGGACCTGTATCGAAGAAGGAAACAACTATTCGCACAATTGTCTTCAGACCTGTACATATATGTGCTCCCTCTCTTCCCCCTCCTTTCTCCCTCTCTCTTCCTTCTACCCCCTTCCTCCTTCCCAGTAAAAAATTGTAAATCAGTACTTTTTGTGCTTTAAAAGCTTGCATAGCCCAAACAGGGAACAAAAGGTTTCAACATCAAGAACTGGTAAATTCAACTCAACAATAAATATCCCAGTTAAATTGTAAACAAGATTACTGTATACGTTTCGCAAAGATGCTTCACAAATGGGCAATATGTTAAGAAAAAAACATACTTAATAAGAGCTAAAGAATGCCTAACAAAATTTTAAGGAAACGTAATTAAACTGAAAGAACAGTAGAAAGCCTAGAGAAATCAGATCCAAGTAAATCAACTATCACAAATGTTGATTCAGGCAAACATTAGTACAAATAACACAGGAGCTCCTTACAAAACCTGCCAATCACACTGCCTGTTAAAGAAAAATAAAATGTTCACAGAAATGCCTATGTTGAGGTCTTCTCTTTTTAACATAACTTTAGCCATTTTGTATTCAGTCTCCATTCTGCTCATAAGGTGAAATTAATTCAGGTTCTCATATTCTACATTCCAGAAGTAATTATCCTTAGCTCACACGAATGAATTTTATTAATAAGCCAAAAAAAACAAAAAACAAAAACGTTTCGCAAAGATGCTTCACAAATGGGCAATAACCCATTTATAAAAAAATAATAAAAAAAAAAACAAAACCTGAATTACTTGAGCTCTGTTATCTCAATTTAGCTCTGAGTACCCTGAAACTCCCCTTTACCACCTGTCTAC
Source organism: Apodemus sylvaticus (assembly GCF_947179515.1). Taxonomy (NCBI): domain Eukaryota; kingdom Metazoa; phylum Chordata; class Mammalia; order Rodentia; family Muridae; genus Apodemus; species Apodemus sylvaticus. The sequence goes on from NW_026262996.1 coordinate 840,973, forward strand.
CACCCATCTTATCTCACTCAAGTCCAATCAGCTTAAAGGTTAGCTGATAATACTTTGTTTAGTAAGCCAAAAATGTGTACTGCTTCACTGTTCACCTTCAAACTTTTGAACCTCTTTTTTTCATATAAAATCTCTGCCTGAGGACAACTGGTACCACAACTGGCTTTTTCCTTCTTGTGATCCTGGACGTTCAGTATTATATTGTGTGTTCAATGTTCAATAAACCTCTCTTGCTTAACTGAGATGGTGTATCCATGGTTTGTATGATGATATCTCCCAGACCCCATCAATTGGGATTGGGTTAGTCATAACAGTATCAACGAGAAATGGAAATTACAGAGAGATACAAATGGAATTTACATAACTAATGAAAACCGTTAACAAAAAGACTGCTGTTATGACAGTTCAGCAGAAAAAGCAACTTTTTGCCAAGCATGAAAACCTCACCTCAGTTCCCTAGACAATATTGTAGAAGGAACCAATTACTGTAAACTGTCCTGTAATCAAGGTATGGATGGCCAACAAAAGCATAGGCATACATGCTGCTTACATGTGCAAATGTATGTATACATTTACACACACATAAATAAAATACTGAGAAATAATTTAAGTTTCAAAGCACTATACTAAAATATTATACATCTAAATTTATATAAAAACAAAATAAATCTGGAGATTTAGTATACAGAAATTATACTACAGATCTATTAACAGTGTAAGCTTCAAGAAATAAATTATTGAAATTGGACATATTCTGTTGCCATAAAATAGTATCCTCTTCTTTTATTTACTTGCAATTCCAAGCATAGAACCCAGACCACGCTAGCTTTCTGCCAAAGAAAACTTTGCTTTTAGCTCTGGCTTCTAAAACTATAGCAACTGCACACCTATGAATATACAAAAAGCCATAAATAGAACTATATACATTAAATTCTCATACTGAGTCCAAGGGATTATTATACTTAAATATTAAATGATTGAGTTAAAGCTTAGGAAGAACAAATAGTGTGAGACAAAGTATTTTTGTGTCTAGTACTATTATTTCCCAAACAAATAAAGGAATTCTATCTGGACTGTGTGTGGCAAACATGCCTCTAGCAGGTCTTGCCCTTCTCCCCCATTCCTTTTGCCATGCTAAAAATCTTTAGATTATGTTCCTAAAACTAGCCATCAAGGTCTATTCCTGTATCTAGCCACTTCTTCCTTTTGGGGCTGACTAATAAGATTCAGCTACCGAAGTATTGAAGTTCAACAATAAAAAGCCCCTTTCATTCATCTAACATGTTCTGTTAAAATTAAAAACCTCATCTTAACATGGAGGTTTCCATTTTAGTTTTATACACTGCCATTTGCGTGTGGCCATGCTTGTCTCCTCTTTTGGCAAAGACAGTCCTTCATCCCCTTCTCCTTTTTCCTTGCTGTTCCTCTATCTCCTGTATTTTAGTCTATTATTCCTTTCCCTTTCTCTCTGGGGGAAATCAATCTTCTTGCTTAACTTTAAACAAGAGAAGATGATTATACACTTCCCTTCCAATTTTGTGAGATCTGTCTGTTCTAAAGATATCAGATAATATTAGACATTATATGAAAACTATAACCTATATCAGTGAGTTAGCTTAAGTTATAGTCAAGTAAATCTTCTAAGTAGTAAAACTCAAGAACGAAACAATACATGAGAATCAATAAATTTAATACTACTTAAGGAATAAAAAAAAGTCATTAAAAAGTTTTACAAAAGCTTATGGACCACACCTATACCTGTAGCAGTCCTGGATCAGCACACAGTATCTCACCCCACAGTTCAGCTTGATTCTCAACAGGTTGGCTCTAACCTAACATACAAGTGATACACATCATCCCTACCCAAATCCTATTGCCTACTAGCTAGCGAACTTAGCAGTCCGGCCTTCCACTGTCATAACTTCCATCTTCCTTCACATATGAACCCTCACTGGAAGGATGAATCTATACCTGCACTTAGCACAATGAGCCCCACCCCACATTTCTGCCTGCTTGGTAGGAAGCCAGTTCAAATCTGAGATATGTAGCCTCCTGAGAGACTTGTTCTTATGAGAAGCACTCAGGACAGCCAACTCAGGAACAAAAAGACAGCAAAAGGCAAGCATAAGAATATAATCAACAGAAGCTAATACACGATGGCACTGTCAAAATCTAGCTCTCCTACTTCAGCAAGCTCAGGATATCCTAAAATACATGAAGAGCAAGATTCTGACCTTAAATCCCATCTCATGAAGATGATACAGACCCTTAAAGAAGATGTAAGTATATAAAGAAAACACAAACACATATAAGCCCTTAATGAAACCCTCAAAGAAATCAGGAAAATACAAATAGTCAAAGGAAATGAATACAACTGTTCAAGCCATAAAACCAGAAATACAAGTAATAAAGAAAACACAAATGGTGGCAACCTTGAATATGGAAAACCAGTAAAGAGAACAGGAACTACATACACAAGCAACACCAACAGCATAAGAGTAAGAAGAGAGAATCTCAGGCACAGATGAAAAAAAATCTGATATATCTATCAAAAAAAATGCCATATCTGAAAATTTCCTAAGTCAAATATCCACCAAATTTGGGATTCAGTAAAAAGACCAAACCTAAGAATACTAAGAATAGAAAAGTAATAAGATTCCCAACTCAGAGGGCCAGAAAATATTCTCAACAAAAATCACAGAAGAAGAAAACTACCTTAAGAAAGTGATTACTATAAATGTATAAGATGCTTACAGAATACCAAATAGATTGGACCAGAAAAAAAAATCTACCTGGCACACAATAATCAAAAGACTAAATGTACAGCACAAAGGAGAGACCAACACACACACAGTAAAACCTTCAATAAAATAACAGGAACGCACAATACTAGTCATTAATATCTCTCAACATCAATGGACTCAATTCACCAATAAAAGGGCACATGATAACACAATTAATACTTATACAGAATCCATGCTGGATTCAAAAACACGCCTAAGCAATAAAGATAGACAAAAACCTTGCATAAATGGGTAGAAAAAGATTTTCCAAGCAAAAAGACCCAAAGCCAACCTATGTTAGCCATTCCAATTTCTAGTAAAATAGACATTTAACAAAAAGTTATGAGAAGTGATGGTGAGGGACACTTAATTCTCAAAGGAAAAATCCACCAAGGTAATGTTTCAATTCTGAAAAATTACAACAGAAATGTAAGGACACCCACATTCATAATTCCACTCTTACCAATGGACAGGACAACCAGACAAAAACTGAAGAGAGAATAATGAAATTAATAGATGTGAACCACATGGATTTAATAGGTATGTACAATATCTCACACCAGAACAAAAGAATACACCTTCTCTTTGGCACCTCATGGAACCTTGTCCAAAATGGACCATGTAATTGGAAGTAAAAGTCTCAACAACAATAACAAAAGAATCCCTTGCATTCTAGCAGATCATTACAGATTAAGGCTGAACTTCAAAAACAACAGAAACAAAAGAAAATCCACATACTCATGAACATTGTACTCAATGATACTTCATCAGGAAAGAAATAAAAAAAGAAACTAAAGACTTTTTAGAATTTAATGAAAATAAAGACACAGCATACCCAAACTTATGGGACACAATGAAAGCAGTGCTAAGAGGAAAACTCATAGCTCTGAGTGCCTCCAAAAACAAACTGGAGAGAGCTTACACTAACAGCTTGACAACACATCTGAAAGTTCTAGAACAAAAGAAGATAATACACCCAAGAAGAGTAGACAGCACGAAACTGTGAAATTCAGGGCTGAAATCAATCAAGTAGAAACAAAAAGAACTAGACACAAAACTAGGAGCTAGATTTTGAGAAAATCAACAAGATAGATAAAATCTTAGTCAAACTAACCAAAGGGCACAGAGACAGTATCCAAATTAACAAAATAATGAATGAAAAGGGAGAAATAACAACAGAAACTGAAGAAATTGAAAAAATAATTATGAAATATTAGGTTTTACTTCAAAAGCCTAAACTCAACAAAAAAAACTTAAAATCTAAAACCAAATGGATAAATTGCTAGATACCACATGCCAAAGCTGAATCAAGTACAGTAAACTAAACAGTCCCATAACCCAAAAATAAATAGAAGCAGTCATTAAGTCTCCCATCCAAAAATAGCCTAATAACAGATGGTTTTAGTGTAGAATTCTACCAGACTTTAAAAAGGAGAGCTAACACAAAAACTCCTCAAACTATTACACAAAATAAAAACAGAAAGAATACTACCTAATTCATTGTCTAAGGCCATAGACATCCTGCTATCTAAACTATACAAAGACCCAACAAAGAAAGAGAATTTCAGACCAAAACTCTTATGAACATCAATTCAAAAATAGCCAATAAAATTATCACAACCTGAATCCAAGAACACATCAAAACGATCATCCACCATGATCAAGTAGGCTTCATCCCAGGGATGCAGGGTTGGTTCAATATATGAAAATCCATCAATGCAATCCACTACATAAACAAACTCAAAGAACAAAACCTCATGGTCATTGCATAAGATGCTGAAAAAGCATTTGACAAAATACAACAACCCTTCATGTTAAAAGTCTTGGAGAGAACAGGAATTCAAGGCCAATACATAAACATAATAAAAGCAATATACAGCAAGCTCATAGCTAAGATCAAATTAAATGGAGAGGAAAAATGCCATCTTACCAAAATAACTCTACAGATTTAATGCAATCCTCATCAAAATTCCAACACAATTTTTTACATATCTTGAAAGAGGAATTTTTCCACCTCATAGGGAAAAAATGAAAAACCCAGGATAGCTAAAACAATCCTGAACAATAAAAGAACTTTGAAAGTAATCACCATCCCTAATCTCAGGCTGTACTACAGAGAAATAGTGATAAAAACTGCCTGGTGTTGGTACAGTAACAGACATATTGATCAATGGTATGGAGTCAAAGACCCAAAAGTAAGCCCACACACTTAATTTTTGACAAAGATTCAAAAATTACAGAATGAAAAAAAGAAAGCATGGTGCTGGACTAACTGGATTTCTGCATGTAAAACAAAGCAAGTAGATCCATATTCATCACCCTATACAAAACTCAGGTCTAAGTAGATCAAGGACTTCAGCATAAAAGCAGATATACTAAATCTAATCGAGGAGAAAGTGAAACAGCCTTGAACACATTGGTATAGGAGACAATTTCCTGTACCCAACACCAATGGTTCAGGCTTTAAAATCAACAGTTGATAAATGGGAGTGATTTAAGTTTCATGAGTGAAACTGAAAAGCAAAGGACTCTGTCAACAAAACACCAACGTACACATTGGGAAAAGTTCTTCACTAACTGTCCCATCCAACAGAGGGCTAATATCCAAAATATATAAAGAATTAAAAAAGATACACTCCAACAATCCAAATAACCCAATTAATCAAGGAAATACAAGGGTAAACAGAATTCTCAACAGAGGAATCTCAAAAGACAGAGAAGCACTTAAAGAAATGTTCAACATCCTTAGTTCATCTTCAGGGAAATGCAAATCAAAATAAATGAGATTCCATCTTACATCAAATAGAATAGATAAGATCAAAAGTTCTGCTGGCAAGGATGTGGAGAAAGGAGAACACTCCTCCATTGCTGGAGGATTGTAAGCTGATACAAGTACTCTGGTTTTAAATCAGAAAATTGGAAATAGTTCTACCTCAAGGCCCAGCTACACCACTCTTGGGCATATGTCCAAAAGATGCTACACTATACCACAAGGACACGTGCTCTACTATGTCTGTAGCAGTTTTATTCATAATAACCAGAACTTATACATCCCTCAAGTGAAGAATGAATGAGGAAAATGTGGTTCATTTACACAATGGAATAGTACTCAGCCATAAACAACAAGGCATCATGATTTTTTTTAAAAAAGATTTATTTATATGTAAGTAGACTGTAGCTGTCTTCAGACACAGCAGAAGATGGCTGTGAGCCACCATGTGGTTGTGGGGATTTGAACTCAGGACCTTTGGAAGGGCAGTCAGTGCTCTTAACTGCTGAGCCATCTCTCCAGGTCTGGATGTCATGAATTTTGCAAGCTAATGAATGGAACTAAAAAATATCATCTTGAGTGAGGTAATTCAGACTTTAAAGGAAACAAATGGTATGTACTCAGTGATAAGTGGTTATTAGCCATTCAGTACAGAATAGTCATGCTAGATGCCCACATATCCAAGGAAGAAAAACAAGAAGAAAGGCTCAAGAAATGATGCTTGAATCACACTAAGAAGGGGAAATAAAATAGTCCTAGGAAGCAGAGAGAGGAAGGGAAGGACGTGTTAGAAGCAAGTGGGAAGTGAATGAGACAGGAAAGAGGCTCAGAGGGCCAGGAGAATGAATGGAAAAAATAAGGAACCTAGAATGGGGAGTTCCCAGGAGTCAATGCAAATGACCTTAGCCAAGATGCCTATCAGTGGCGACATAGAACTTGAAGAAGCCATCTCCTGTAGTCATACATGACCCTCCTGTAAAAGGATAAGGACACCAACCCACCCACAAAACTTAAAATCCAAAATTTGTCCTATATAAAAGAAATGCAGATATGGAGCAGAGTATAAAGAAAAAGACAACCAATAACCAACAACCCATGAACTTCTTGAAACCCATCCCAAGCATCAATCCATGACACTATAAATGAAACTCTGTTTTGCTTGTAGACAGGAGCCTAGTATAACTGTCCTCTGAGAGGTTCCACCAGCACATCTGACTGTAACAGATGTAGTTACTCACAGCCAAACATTGAACGGAAGTCAGAGACACTTATCGAAGAGTTGGCAGGATTGAAGACATTGTAGGGGATGAGAACCCCTGACTGGATCTCTGAGAGTTCCCAGACACTGAGCACCCAATCAAAAAAATGTTAACAAATAAAATGCAGATTGTCTTTTTCACACCGGTAATAACTGGCAGCTAGCATTGACATATTACTCCAGATCTACAGATGATAATGTAAAAGATCCGCTTTTAAGATTTGTTTGAAGTCACCCTGTTAGTATTGTCTAAAATTACATTGAAAGGTCCAGAGATTGCTTTTAATGTTTTTATAGATGATTCTTTAAACAAACGGAGAGCTTTGTTAAGCTGTTTTTTAGCTGTTTCTCAGAAACTGAATGTATAAATTAGCATGAAGGATAGCTATTCACTGAGAATGGGAAGCAGCCGAAATTGAAAGAAAAGTAATGTAGAAGGGTTGTGAACATGGAGAGGATTTACTGAAAGGATGTATACATTTGGAATGGGGTCCTCAAGAAAGGAGTTTAATAAAGAAAAGTTGGAACAGATGTGATACACATAGCTTAAAGACAAAAACACAAAGTCAACAGAGCTTTCTTGCCTTGAAAATAAAAGGTAAATAGAAAAATGAATCTGATACTATTGACACACAACAGGCATACTTAATTGCTGGTATTTGTATCTCTAGAGTATAAGCAAGAAGATCCTACTTAGAAGGAAAGCACAAGCAGCTCTAATCTATGGCCATTTTGAAAATTTCACTTTTACTGCCCATACTGGAGGTTATAAAGGTTTACATGAGATAGATCACATTATATCTATTTTGATGAGTAATCATTTGCAACTGTCAAGAGAATTAGGAAAACTCTCCCTGAAAATTGTGTTCATTTTTTACATTTTTTTTTTTTTTTTTGGATACTGTATTGTTTGCAGCCACTATGGCTCTTTAATTGCCAATCTAAGGAATGCAATGCAAAGAAAAGTCTCTAAAATGGTCCATATGATTAGTCAAACTACTAATATTATAGCAAAAATATTAGCAGAAATTAATCAAGAGATGTATGGAGGATGAGTTTTACAAAACAGAGCTACTATAGATTATTTGTTGCTCAAATATAATGTTGCTTTGATAATATTTTTCATACAATTAATGATTTGACAACAAAATGAAACCTCTCCAGTAATCTTTTAAATTGCTACAATTAAGATGGCTTCCCCTTCCTTAGTTCTCTGATAGTTCTTCTTATAATTCTTCTATGCTTGCCTATATTAATTAGACAAGTCACAAAGGGAAAACATTCAATTGGTTTCTATTCCAGCGATGATTCTTCTTTAAAAAATAAGTAAGATGAAGATGTAGGGGACACAAAAGCCCTGTAGGGAAACCTAGAGTGTTAAAAACACAGTGGTGTTTTCAATGAAACAGATGTACAAACTGTTTTCAGCTGGAAAGGAATGTTGTTATTAGTGACCTATGCTCTACCTCAAAGTTTGAACTAACACCAGCTACCTTCTTATGCTGAACTGGTCTTCATTCTTGCCTCACACAGATCAATTCTACTATGCAAAGACTGCCACAGGAAATATTCTCAGAGTCAGAGATAGTAGATTACTCAACAGGACTGACATACCTATGAACTCAGAGACTGTCTTGAAGTTGGGTTCCAGACCTGAGAGGGGGATGTCAACTTATCCTAGCACTCCTAACCAAGGACCTCTGTACTACTGATACCCATTTAGTAATGGGTAAATCAGTTTTCTACAATATATTCTCACCTGGGCATATAGACCACAGTTCAAAGTAGACACCATGCCTTGAGGAATGTCCCATTACAATTTATTTCAGCATTTCTTTTTAATCTTAGTCTTCTTTTGCTTGTTTATTTCAATCTATGTTTTTGTGTTTTGAAGGTGTTTTTGTGTTTTGGTTGTATGTATGTGTATGTGTGTAAGAGAGGAGAGGGGAAGAGAGGATAGAGAAAGGGAGACAAAGTTAGACGTAAGTAGGAAGACTAAGAGAATATGGAGAAACTCGATAAGGGAGAAACATGATCAAAATACAGTGTATGTTGTCTAATAGGAATATAATACTGGCCTGGAATTAAAATTTTTCATTTCATAACTTATGGCCAATGAGACCACAATTATCAACACATGAAGGGTACTTTTATTCTATCTTTTAAAAACCATTATATTAATTGACTTACAGATTAGTATGTTTCCACATCAACTTTTCATATACCTTTGGTTTGGGTTAACAAAGTCCGCTTCCCAATTATGCGACTATCCCTACCCTTAAACATTTCTTTACCCTATATTCCTATTTCCACTTTAATAAACAATGTTCTCATGCTAACACCTTCCCCCCCACAAAGTCCTTTTCAAAGTTCCTACCTAATCTCTATTGATATCACACAATAAGTAAGACAAATAAACCTAAATATTAGTCTACAATCTACATCTAGGAGAGAACATACATAGCTCACCTTTCTAGATCTGGTAACCTTACTCAGTATATATTTTTCAGTTCTATTCATTTTTTTAGTGGGAGCTTCCTAAAGTTAGTTTTCTCAAGAGTGAAGTAAAATTTACATACACAATATTTTCATTATATATTTATCAGCTATTAGACAGCTGATTCTACTTATTTGATGCTGTGAACACAGCAATGATAAATGTAGGTGTGAAAATATCTCTTTAATATGATATTGTCTTATATGTCAAAAATGGTATTGCTGCTCATAAGGAAATTCTGTTTTAGTTTTCAACTGTTATTGGCTTTTTCTTTTCTGATAGAACCTCTACATTGATTTCCATAATTCAGATCAAGTTTTCAATTCTAGCAAAAAATAACAAGGGTTTACCTAATTTAGTTGTTGTATTTTAAATCATGATTTTTTTTTTTTATAATCTGAAATACATCTTTCAAACTATAAATTCTTTTAAGGTTTCTGTTGAGAAAGTATTATTTTTGTCCCTGTGCCTTTACATGCAAATAGCAATTTCATCTTTGTACCTTTCAAAACATTCAATTTGCTCTAAATACTTAGTGATTTAACTACAGTGTAATTAATGGTGTTTGGGATTTAGATCAGTGGGAGAGTTTCTCATTGGTAAAGCATTTATTTACCTAGCAAGGACAAAGCTCTGGGTTTCATCAACTCCAAAGTGGGGGGAGGAAGAGGGCAAAACTAACTACACTATTAAGGACATAAGTTTCTTTTCTGTTCCAGTCTACTGGTGTTCTATATATATCTTGAACATGGATGAGACTCTCTTTTCTTAGATTTTGACTCTAATGAAAATAACTCTAACCTAATTTTTATTATCAATGCCCACTTATTTGCAAATTTTATTTTTCATAATATTCATTCATATTTTTAATATTTGTCAATGTTTTAGCTAGCCATGGTGATGCATATCTTTAATTCCAACATTTGGGAGGTAAAGACAGATGTAATTGCTTTAACTTCTATGCCTACCAGACGTACACAATGAGAGAAAAAGAACCTGTGTCATAAAATTTATCAATATGCTTAAGTCATAAATGTGTAACTCAGTGTAGGGAGACAAATACAGGCAGATTCCTTGAACTCAGTGGTCATCCAGCATATGCTGTTCTGCAAGATCAATGACCTTATCTAAAAAATAAAATTAATATTTCTTGAGAAATAACACTTAAAATCAACTGTGTCTTGGACACACACATGTATATACACACACAGACCCATAGGCACATGTGTAACTATGCCTGTATTAAAAATATATATTAGTGTATCTGAGACAGACCACTACAGTGAAATACCTTATTAAAAATTCCCTTAATAGTCTTTCCCCGAATTTGAATGCAAAACAAACTTACTCTCAATGATTCCTGGAAGGAGCAGGCCTGGTACTGTGCATATTTAGCAATTGTAGTATGAGAACTTTTGTTTTCATATCGCCAGATTTTCTTTGTTCCAGAGGGATCCCAGTTTTCATCTGCTGGCTGCAACAATTGGGTTCTAACTTCTACGATATGCTCATTGTTAGCTTCTACCAAAGTTTTGGTAGAGAAAAGTCCAAGATCTTCATAAATAAATAATATTTGTTAAGTTCAATTATACTCATTAAATAGAATTATACTCATTAAAATAGAATTTTGAAAGAGCTTAAAGATTTATTATGGAACATTAAGTTTCTGTCAAAATACTCCAATCTATTTGATTTTTTTTCCCAATCCATTTGAAAACAGAAATGTAGCAGATATACCCATTGATCTAGCCACTGAAATAGGTTAAACACATTTCTGATGTACTTTATATTTAAAAAAGAAATATGTAATATAGATCATCGATCGTTTAAGAAAATGTTTGATTAAAGTATACCGTTAGCAAATATCACTTATCTGTGCTCAAATGACATGTTTAAAGGATGTAAACATTACTCTGAAAATTTTAAAGGATTAATAAAATATAAATTTGATACAGACATTCATGGAGTATAGAAAGGTAGTGATATGAAGAGAAAAGGGGAAATGAAGGTCTACAAATGAAATGAAAAAGTGGAAGAAAAAATTGAAAATACTAGAAATGAGACAGAACTACAAGTTGAGAGAGAAGTGGAGGCAGCAGATTAAAAATACAAAAATAGATAAATACAATTATTCTACATGATAAAAATAAGCCAACTAAGTATTACCATTCTATATTAACTGATAATGAAAATGTTCAAACATTTCTAAGCTTACCTAACTTAAGAGCTCCAGCAAGGCCGCGTATTACTGTAACAGGGTTTTTTGGATTGATACAAAATTGATGTAATGGAGGGAAAAAGGCATCACGCTTATTTTCCAACTATAAAGTTAAAATGTTTCATTAGTTTTCAGGAAACTGATTAAAGTATATGAACATTTCATTTTTTTTCAACAATTAGATAATTTAAACTTTAGAACAAATACATTCCTAACCATTAGTATGATGTTATGAATTACAAATACCTATTTTTTTTTCCTTGTAAAGGATAATTTTACAATTTTCTTCAAGTGTTAGTTATTAGCCAGGCAGTGGTGGCGCATGCCTGTAATCCCAGCACTGTGGGAGGCAAAGGCAGGCGGATTTCTGAGTTTGAGACCAGCCTGGTCTACAGAGTGAGTTCCAGGACAGCCAGGGCTACACAGCGAGACCCTGTCTCAAAAAACAAATCCAAAAAACAAAAACAAAACAAAAAAACAAATGTCCATCACATTAGGACTTCTAAGGTGATAGACAAATAATTTAGTTAATGCAAAATTTTTTCAATTAAAGCATAAATGCAAACTTATGCTTTAAATGTATTTTCCTCACTTATTTTCATAAAAGATGTGCTAAATGATGAGCTTAATATTTTGTTCAGTTTGTAGCTGTACAGATAGTTGTGAGACATCATGTGGTTGCTAGGAATTGAATTCAGGACCTCTGTTTGCTCCAATCAGTCCCACCTCGCTCAGGCCCAAAGATTTATTTATTGTTATATCTAAGTACAATGTCGCTGTCTTCAGATGCTCCAGAAGAGAGCAGTCAGTTCTCATTGTGGATAGTTGTGAGCCATCATGTGGTTCTGGGAATTGAACTAAGGGCCATTGGGAGAGCAGTTAGTGCTCTTAACCACTGAACCATCTCTCCAGCCCATCATTTTAAAAACTCCTATGAACATGTAAAAAGAACTAGTTAGCCCAAAAGGAACAAATCTTTCATTTTTTTTTAAACATTTTTTGAAAGTTCCCCACCTCCTCAAAGTCTCTCTTTCCAACCTTTATGTTGAATAAGTTTATGTAACGTGTTAAAAAAAAAATCAACAGAAAGCCAGGTGGCGGTGGTGGTGGTGGTGGTGGCGGTGGTGGTGGTGGTGGCGGTGGTGGTGGTGGTGGCAGCGGTGGTGGTGGTGGCGGCAGCGGTGGTGGCACATGCCTGTAATTCCAGCACTCTGGGAGGCAGAGGCAGGCGGATTTCTGAGTTCGAGGCCAGTCTGGTCTACAGAGTGAGTTCCAGGACAGCCAGGGCTACACAGAGAGACCCTGTCTCGAAAAAACGAAAAAAATAAAACAAAAAAAAAAATTGAGAGAAGACAAACCTACATATATGAATATGTATGTAGTATGTATGTATATATATTTATACAAATACACTGAAACAGCATTATACTACATTATTACTTCCCTAGACTTTTGATTATTTCAATTAGAAAAAAATGAGCAAGGATAGAGAATACAAATACTTCAAGGGAAAAAAATGTATTATCTTGGTGGGTGCTTGCTTTGGTTTTGTTCAGGATTTTACTATGTATTCTTGGCTGGTGTGGAAACTCAATCATGAAGAAGAAACTATCCTCCAATTCAGAGATCGGAAGGCCAATTGTTCCAAGTGCTAGGTGTGGCACCAGATCCAGTCAACCAGATCCATGTTATTTTGATATCTCATTGCAATTTTACAATCCTTATGAATGACAAACTTGATAAATAAATGTTCAGTTTTTTTTACTGTTGACAAATGTAAAAAAAACTATGGATACAGGCAAATATTTACTAAGAGCTAACAATAGAAAAGTTTTGTTTTGATGAACTAAAAATTCATTAAAATATTCTTCAATACACTATGTATAAACAAAATTTTCTTTCAGAGACTAGAAAATAAACATACTTGATATTTACATTAAGAGTACCTATTTTTGAGCCGGGCGGCGGTGGCGCACGCCTGTAATCCCAGCACTCTGGGAGGCAGAGGCAGGCGGATTTCTGAGTTTGAGGCTATACAGAGAAACCCTGTCTCAAAAAAACCAAAAAAACCAAAAAAAAAAAAAAAAAAAAAAAACCAAAAAGAAAAAAAAAAAAAAAGAGTACCTATTTTTAAGGTTCAAAATACAAGTTTCTACTTTTGACATATTCAACTCATTAAGAGTAATAATTTTTCCCTAAGATTAATTTGCCTTATAATACTATTCAGGTTAGTCCATACAACTGACTTATTTCTAGTTAAGTTAATCAGACTCACATAAATACTAGGAGTTGGTGGATTCAACTTCTCCTTTGGTAAGGGAGGATATGGTGATGTTGGTGGTCTTGGAGGTGGGCATATATCCAAGAGAACATGACCATTAGACAAACCATTTTTACCTAAATTCCTTTGAAAAGAGAAAAAAGATATTAAAATATATAATGGCTATAAATTAATTTTTTAAAGAAAAAAATCAAAATTACTAGTTATAAGGCAATAATATGCATTTACATATTCTTTATACTGATTCTAATTTTCTAATTTCTTTCCTCAATTCCTGTATAAATAAGAACTAAAATTATCATCCTAATGTTTTCCTTCCTCAAAGGTTCATTAAATTTTAAATATTCACACAAAAAATTAACAACAATATTGCCATTACATTTCTTTTCCTACAGCCTACCAAAAACTATTGCCAAATTAGCTTTCTGGATAATCCAAAATCTATGAAGTTCATTTTTTCTGCCTTGTCCAAATTTATCTTCAGAGCTGGATAGATTGCTAAGCAATTATGGAAACTTGCTGCTCTTCCTGAGGATACAGTTTTCATTATAAACACTTGTAATTCTAGTTTAGGGGAGACAGTGCCTTCTTTTCAAATTCATGAGAACCAGACATACACATGTGGTGCAAATTCATATAGGCAAATATTTTAAACATTAAAAACAAAAATAAATCTTTTCAAAAACATTCTCTCTTAGAGATACTTCTGTAATATTCATTACAAACTCATAGGTATATATTTTTAATTTAATATTTTAAGTGCACAAGCATCGTCACTGTATATATATATATATGTATATGTATATGTATATGTATATATATATGTATGTATGTATGTATTGGCCTATTTGGGGTCCTCAAAAGACAGAAAAGGCTATCAGATACCTTGGACCTAGGCTACCTAGAAGCCACCATGTGCTGGGTACCAAACAGAGATTTCTGCAAGAGCAACAAGTGTTCTTAAGGACCAAACCATCAATTTGGCCAACTTATAATAAACATTATGGTTACAGGTAGTACAAGTTCACATGTTGTATACAATCATTATACAAATAGATAATTTTGAATGAATATTTTCCTTTAGTAACAAGAATTAAAATTGCTAGGTTACAAATTAGTAGGAAAATTGTAAAGATTATTCTCAAACTATAAATTTTATTGGCATAAGACTATTATTTCTAACTATGACATTTAATAAATGAAAAAAACTATTAAAGTTTTCAAATAATTCCAGCATTCATGCCTGCCTATTAGAAATTTAAATATAAGTATCAATGGAGTAGAATTCAAAATATTAAAATTGTAGTAAGGAGTTGAAACTGGAAAGATGGCTCTGGAGTTAAGGACAGTGACTTCTCTTCCAGAAGACTTAGGTTCAGTTCCAGGAACCCACATGGCAGCTCAAAACCATCCATAACTCCAGATCCATGAGATCTGACACCTCTTCTGACTTTCTTAAGGAACAAGTATCCATGTAGCATATAGACATGCATGCGGTTAAATATTCATACACTTTATTTCCCTTTTAAAGTCAAAACTGTTTTTCATAAAAACCATGTTTTCCATTCCAAATTACAGAGCAATGTAAACTGAGGTTAAGACAGAGAGAGAGACAGAGAGTGAGAGGGAGAGAGAGGAAGGGAGACGAAGAGGGGGAGGAGAAAGGGGAAAGGGGGAGAGGAAGGGAGAGGGAGAACGTGAAGGGAGAGAGAGAAGGGGAAAGGGGAGGGGAAGGAAGAGGGAGAGCGGAAAGGGGAAGGGGAGGCAAAGTGAGGCAGAGAAGGGGAGGGGAAAGAAGAGGGAGAGGGGAAAGGGGGAGGGGAAAGATGAGAGAGAGAAAGGGGATGGTGGGGGAAGGAGGAGAGAGAGTGTGCATGCAAGGGCATGTGTAGGTTTATATAAGAAAAAAACATATGAAAGTAAGGCATGTTTGGTTTACTTAATGACAGATTAGAAAGCAATATATTTGATTACATAATGAGTTCTAGGACAGGCGAGGAATTGTAGTGAGAAGTGTCTCAAAAAATGCAAGGATGAAATACTTAATAACTAGCCTTTAATACATATGATTTGATACCATATCTACAACTAGGAAGGTATGGTGAATTTTAAAGTTATGAATTAAGTAAAACCACTGATCCATGTGGATTACTCACTAGTGATAAGTTCTAATACTAAATATTTAGGTACCTATGAAAACACACAGACAGAATAGAGTTAGATTTGAAACAGTTTAAGTTTTTATACTTTAAAATTTCAAAGGTAGAATGTGTTAAAGATTGGAGGTCATATTTATCATGGAATTGGAAAATAAAATTAACCTAATGACACTTAACTATTTTAAAAACAGTAAAACATTGTAAGATTATTTTCAGATATCTTGCTGATTTAGAAACTCATATAAGATTATGTTAGGTATATGATCAGTGGAGCAGCTACAGAGAGTGATCTCCCAGCAGGCTTTCACTTCTGAGCACAGAGGTGAGATTTCCACCTTCTCTCTGGAGGGGACTTGCTAGGAGCACACAGGGCATACAATCAGTGGAGCACCTGGGATGGAAGTCTTCCCACCCACTGCCATTTGCACTAGGGAGCCAGGAAACTCCACAGCCTCCTGTGCACACACCACCAGGAGAGAGAGATCTCCCAGCAGCACTTTCACTTCTGATCTCAGAGGAGTAAGGACACAGGCTTACAGGCCCACAGGAGGAACAAACTCCAGCCAGAGACAACAGTACCAACTAGCACCAGAGATAACCAGATGGTGAAAGGCAAGCACAAGAATCCTACCAACAGAAACCAAGGCCTCATGGCAACATCAGAACACAGTTCTCCCACCACAGCAAGTGCCAGATACCCCAACACACCGGAAAAGCAAGAGTTGGATTTAAAATCTTATCGCACGATGCTGATAGAGGGCTTCAAGAAAGACTTAAATAACTCCCTTAAAGAAATACAGAATATCAGTCAACAGGTAAAAGCACTTATAGAGGAAACACACAGATCCATTAAAGAATCACAGGAGATCATGGATCAACACGCAGAAGCCCTTAAAGAGGAAACACACAAATCCCTTAAAGAATTACAGGAAAACAAAAACAATCAAGTGAAGGAACTGAACAAAACCATCCAGGGTCTAAAAGTGGAACTAAAAACAATAAAGAAATCACAAAGTGAGACATTTCTGGAGATAGAAAACCTTGGAAAGAGATCAGGAGTCATAGATGCAAGAATCAACAACTGACTACAAGAGATAGAAAAAAAAAAGTGTTCCTCTTTCCCCACATCCTCACCAACACCTCCTGTCTCCTGTTTTTAACCTTAGCCATTCTGACTGGTATGAGGTAAAATCTCAGGGTTGTTTTGATTTGCATTTCCCTGATGACTAAGGATGCTGAACATTTCCTAAGGTGCTTCTCGGCCATTCGAATTTCTTCAGGTGAAAATTCTTTGTATAGATCTGTACCCCATTTTTTAATAGGGTTATTTGGTTCACTGGGGTTAAACTTTATGAGTTCTTTGTATATATTGGATATTAGCCCTCTATCACATGTAGGGTTGGTGAAGAACTTTTCCCAATTAGCTGGTTGCCGTTCTGTCCTTTTGACAGTGTCCTTTGCCTTACAGAAACTTTGCAATTTTATAAGGTCCCATTTGTCAATTCTTGATCTTAGAGCGTAAGCTATTGGTGATCTGTTCAGGAAATTTTCCCCTGTGCCCATGTCCTCAAGGATCTTCCCCAGTTTCTTTGCTATTAGTTTCAGTGTGCCTGGTTTTATGTGGAGGTCCTTGATCCATTTGGCAATGAGCTTAGTACATGGAGATAAGAATGGATCAATTCACTCTTCTGCATGCTGACCTCCAGTTGAACCAGCACCATTTGTTGAAAAGGCTATCTTTTTTCCATTGGATGTTTTCAGCCCCTTTGTCGAGGATCCAGTGACCATAGGTGTGTGGGTTCATTTCTGGATCTTCAATCCTGTTCCATTGATCTGCTTGCATGTCACTGTACCAATACCATACAATTTTTAACACTATTGCTCTGTAGTATTGCTTGAGGCCAGGGATACTGATTCCTCCAGGCTTTCTTTTGTTGTTGAGAATATTTTAGCTATCCTGGGTTTTTTGTTATTCCAGATGAATTTGATAATTGCTCTTTCTAACTCTGTGAAGAATTGAGTTGGGATTTTGATGGGTATTGCATTGAATCTGTATATTGCTTTTGGCAAGATGGCCATTTTAACTATATTGATTCTACCGATCCATGAGCATGGAAGATTTTTCCATTTTCTGAAGTCTTCTTCCATTTCCTTCCACAGAGACCTGAAGTTCTTGTCATATAGATCGTTCACTTGTTTGGTTAGAGTCACACCAAGATACTTTATACTGTTTGTGGCTATTGTGAAGGGGGTCATTTCCCTAACTTCTTTCTCAGCCTGCTTATCCTTTGAGTATAGGAAGGCAACTGATTTGCTTGAGTTGATTTTATAACCTGCCACTTTGCTGAAGTTGTTTATCAGCTGTAGGAGTTCTCTGGTGGAGATTTTTGGGTCACTTAAGTATACTATCATGTCATCTGCAAATAGTGATAATTTGACTTCTCAATGGAGGAATGGATACAGAAAATGTGGTATATATACACAATGGAGCACTATTCAGCAATTATATACAATGAATTCATGAATTTTTTAGGCAAATGGTTGGACCTGGAAAATATCATCCTAAGCGAGGTAACGCAATCACAAAAGGATACACATGGAATGCAATTATTGATAAGTGGATATTAATTAGCCCTGAAGCTCTGAATATTGAAGATACAATTAGCATATCACATGATTCCCATGAAGAAGGAAGAAGAGGGTTGGTGAAGATCCTTTCCCAGTCTGTTGGTTGACATTTTGTCCTTTTGACAGTGTCCTTTGCCTTACAGAAACTTTGTAGTTTTACGAGGTCCCATTTGTCAATTCTTGATCCTAGAGAATAAGCTATTGGTGTTCTATTCAGGAAATTTTCCCCTGTGCCCATGTCCTCCACGGTCTTCCCCAGTTTCTTTTCGATTAGTTTCAGTGTGTCAGGTTTTATGTGGAGGTCCTTGATCCATTTGGAGTTGAGCTTAGTACAAGGAGACAAGGATGGATCAATTCACATTCTTCTGCATGCTGTCCTCCAGTTGAACCAGCACCATTTGTTGAAAAGACTATCTTTTTTCCATTGGATGTTTTCAGCCTCTTTGTCGAGGATCAAGTGGCCATAGGTGTGTGGGTTCATTTCTGGATCTTCAATCCTGTTCCATTGATCCACCTGCCTGTCACTGTACCAATACCATGCAGTTTTTATCACTATTGCTCCGAGGTAAAGTTTGAGGTCTGGAATACTGAATCCCCCTGAAGTTCTTTTACTGTTCGACAGAGGGCTAATATCTAATATATAAAAAGAACTCAAGAAGGTAGAACCCAGAGAACCAAATAACCTTATTGAAAAGTGGGGTATGGAGCTAAACAAAGAATTTTCACATGAAGAACTTAGAAGTCAGTTCTAAATGAGATGTCTCTGTCAAATTTCTCCTCTAATGGCTTAGGGAACCCTGCCCAAGAAGATGCCTAAAGATTGTAAGAACCAGAGTGGATGAGGGACACCAAGGGAACAAGACTTTGTAAATATTGCTGGACCACTGCACAGGCACTGGTTTCATGCATATTGCCTGCAGAGTTCCAAGTCAGTTAAGAGTCCCAATACTGAGAGGGAAGGCAGGCAGAAGCTCCATTCTAAATATATAAGCACTTGATAAACTGCCTGCAAAGAGAAATTTTCTTGGTTTTTTTTTTTTTTTAATCACCCTTTGCAAGTTACCCCTCATCCATACTGCTTTAAGTAACCCCAATAAATAAGTAGCCTCAGCAAACTCTGACTCATCTATTGAGGGCAAAAAAGAGCCAGTACACACAGAGAAACACGGGAGAAGTCAGGAAAATAGCTTACCTCTTCTATGGAATAAGCAGTGTAGCTGCTCTTTGCTGAGTGGCATGGATGATGTAGTTTAAAACCTGTCTGAGGACTGTCTATATCTCCTTCAATTTATGTTTTTTCTCAACTCAGATCCTTCTCCTAAACCTTGAGGACTGCATTTACATCATAAATGCATTCTTACAAGTGATGTCACTTGTGCTTTACAACATACTGAGATTTTATGACTTCTATGATATCTTAGAGTCGAGACAATCTTGACAATCACAGGCTTTATGTCAAGCTCCCTAGACCTTAAATCTCCAGCACTATCTGAGCCAACAGTATTCATTCTTGTAAAAGAAGCCAGGGATACTTAGTAAAGAATCTCAATGTAAACATGCCTTAATTGTACACTTGGGAATAATTTAATTTTTATCTGAATACTATTTTTGCCTAAATTGTGCTATACTGAAATATGACTAAAATAAAAATGATCTCAGCCAGATTGTAGAAGTCTTAATCCAGCACTGCTTACAATAAAGTCAGGCTGAACTGAGTTTTCTTTTTGCCTCTTCATAGAGACCATGAAAGCTAGAAGATCCTGGGCAGATCTCATGCAGGCTCTAAGAGAACACAAATGCCAGCCCAGGCTATTATAACCAGCAAAACCCAATCACCATAGATGGAGAAACCAAGATATTCCATGATAAAACCAAATTTACACAGTATCTTCCCACAAATCCAGATTTATAAAGGATGATAGGTGGAAAACACCAATGTAAGGAGGGAAACTATACCCTAGAAAAAGCAAGAAAGTAATCTTCCTTTAACAAACCCAAAAGAAGATACCCACACCAACATAAAAATATCAAAAAATAACAGGAAGCAACAATCACTATTCCTTAATATCTTTTAACATCAATGGACTCAATTCCCCAATAAAAAGACATAGACTGAACTATTTTTCATGAAAATCTTCAATTTTATCAGAAAATGTTTGTACTTCCTCTTTCAATTAATTTAGTAATTTTTATGTCTACCATTTTATCTGAATTTTTCATTATAATTTTCAATTTTAATGGTTTTCTATATATTTCTTCTACTTTATCAGAAATATTTTCCAAGTAAGTCTTCAATTTTATCAGAAAATGTTTATAATTCCACCTTCAATTAATTTAGGAAGGTTTTTTTTTGTCTACCATTTTATCTGTATAATTTTCTATGATATAGTCATTTTTACCATCTTTTCTTATAAATCTTCAGTTTTACCTGAAAATGTTTATAATTTCACTTTCAATCAATTTTTCATGTCTACCATTTTAACTGTATAATTTTCCATGAAATAGTCAATTTTATTGTGTTTTTCTATATATTTCTTGAATTTTATGAGAAATATTTTTCTTATAGATCCTCAATTTTATCAGAAAATGTTTATAATTGCACTTTCTATCAACTTAGAAATATTTTTATTCCTACCATTTTTATCTGTGTAATTTTCCATGATAATCTTCAATTTTAACATATTATTCTATATTTTTCTACAATTTTGTAAGAAATAGTTTCCACTGAGGGGGCATCTGGGAAAGGGGAAATCATTTGGAATGTAAACAAAGAATATAGAAAATAAAAATATTAAAAAAAATAGTTTCCACTTTAATTCTTCAATTGTATCATAAAATGTTTTCCTTACTTTTTCAATTAATTTAGTAATGGTTTGATTTTTTTGTTTTTTGAATTTGGTTTTTTTCAAGACAGGGTTTCTCTGTGTAGCCCTGGCTGTCCTGGAACTCACTCTGTGGACCAGGCTGGCCTCGAACTCAGAAATCTGCCTGCCTCTGCCTCCCAGAGTGCTGGGATTACAGGCGTGTGTCACCACCACCTGGCTAGTAATAGTTTTTTATGTCTACCATTTTACTCTATTTTTCCATGAAAATTTCCAATTTTATAGTGTTCTTCTAAATATTTCTTTAATTTTTTCAGAAATATTTTCTATGTAAATCTTCAATTTTATCATAAAATGTTTTTACTTTCTCAATTAAAAAAAAAGAAAAAATGAGATGTAGCACAAAAAAAGAAAGAAATACATCTCTGGTTGTTTGATTATTTTTATCCTTTATTATCTTTTGTGGTAAGGAGATGAAACCTATTAAGCAAATTATTATGGTCTCAATCTCATAGTTCTGACAGAGTATGACTATTGCTCTATAATGGCTAGTTGCTTCCCAGCTGTTTCAACCCCTTTAAAATTTAGGCTCAAATGTAAGAAAAGCTCTGCCTTAGCAGACTATGGTTTAGAGTTGATATCTGCTAGCACCACTATCAAAAACATAGAGAAAAGAAAATAGAAGAACTTAAAGAACATCTAGGCTTTAGTTTTCTCTACCCATAAGATTTAAGTTGCTGTCAGTTTTACCCCCAGAATTACAGCTATCAACTCTAATAAGCAATAAGAGACAGTAATATTAGAAAAAGGCACATCTTTGACAAAGTTTACAAGAAGGAATAAAAGAAAAAACAAAAAACAAAAAATCACAATGTATCATTATCTAAGTTTAAGGAAAAATCACCCTGCCTATGAAACTGTTTTTTATCCTAACTATAGTCTTTCACACACTTTACAAAGAAAAAATAGTGGGTTTTTTTTTTTCAGTTTTATTTCATGCTTTTGTATGTAGACAGAGTCAATCATTTCCACTTTCAGATGAACTTTAAACACACTAACCTGCATGCTTTCAGAACTTCTGTTGAACTGGAGTATATGGACACAGACATTGATGGTATGATTTGAGGTCTAGGTCTGAGGCCAACATTTACACTGATCGAACTCTCTGAGTTCTCGTGTCCTTCTCCATTAATTGTGTGTAATCCACTGTGAGGACTGATAAAGCTGGTAACAATGTGCGTCTGCCCAGTGAGCTTTAGAGAAAGTGTTTCTGTGGAACTGGCTGAATATGGTAATGAAGTAGAAAGATTATCAGACTTTTCATTATTCACTTTGTCACAAGTTCCAGTGTCATGGTCCACATTGTCAATAGCGTCTTCAACAAAGACAGAAAGCTGAGGATTGTCTACAGTTATTAGATTTGGTGACACAGAATCTTTATTATTAAGGCTGGAAATAGGAACTGATGAGATCTGATGAATATGATTAGAATGCTCCTTTGCAGTAACACAGATATTAGTGTCTCTAACTTGCCTACTTGTTTTAGAACTCAAGCATTTACTTCTTGAATCCTTGCTCTCTTTGGTAAAATTAATGATCTTTTGTTCTTCTGAGGTAGGAATATGTAAGGTGAAATAGTTTTGAGCATCCCCCTTTAAATTTTGAGGCACAGTATGAATTCCATTCTGATTCTGATTATTACTGTTAGCCGCTTGTAGATATCGTGTGGAGCCAGTTTGAAATGGAGGTTGTTGATCTTTACCAAGACTCTAAGAAAAGAAAGAAAAAAAACCATGATTTAAATATTATAAAATCGATGCACACAGTGACAAAATGTTCCCCTTTCCAGTTTTTTTCTGAATAAAAATTTGAAAACTTCATATTGTTCAATACTGATGTACACAGTTACACTAAAATTATTATACTTATTAACAGTCAAGTTACAATACAGATGCATTATAGTAATGAACACAGATAAATTAAGAGGTAATTATGGTTTTTTTATAAATCTAATATATAATTTATATTCTCTGACCTTTTTAAGTTACATGTATGTGTGTGTGTGTGTGTGTATATATATATATATATATATATATATATATATATATATATATATATATATATATATATAAATTTATGAGCCTATATTTAGAAATGGTGTATTTGCATTCACGGTCTCTGATTTAGATAAGGTGCCTAGCTATTTGTGTTTTTTCTTTTTCCTTATTTTTAATTTTTATGAGGCTTTTGCATGCATTTGAATCATATGCATGCAGTATCAAAAGAGGCCAGAAGAATCTGACTTTTGGAATGGAAGAGTTAACGATAATTGTAAGCCACCATGTGGATACTGGAAACTGTTCTGTGTTCTCTGTTAAGAACACAAGTGCACTGAACCATCACTCCAACACTGATACTGGATTTTATATATCTGAATATAAAGTGATACTGCTTAAAAAAATTAGAATGCTTTGCTGCAGTTAGTAAAAGTCTGAGATACAAAGGGAAAGTTGTTATGGCTATGAAAGTGATTTTTGTGAGTTCAAGGTCATCTTGGTCTACATGAGTATAGCCAGGACTAGACAATGACATCTTGTTTTTAAAAAACAACAAAAATCAAGGCTGAAGTGATGCCTCAGTGGTTCTGAACAATGGCTGCTCTTCCAGAGGGCTGAGATTTAGTTCTCAAGATCCACATGGCAGGTCACAACTCCTGCTTATACTGTTATATTTTCCATGTAAAATAACAGTAAACTATTTACATTATTTTTAAATCCTTATTATATAGATAATTGTTATGTAAATAAGCATTTATTAAAGATTTAGGTATGTTATGAAAAGTAACTTCAAGATTTTTCATAGATAATCAGAAAATATGCAGACATAAGTTTAATATTTTTTCTCTTAGCTATAGATTAAAGTATTAGGAATTGTATAGGACCAAGGTCTTAATATGTAGTAGATTACGTGGAGCTTACTTTGTAGAGCATGCTGGCCTCAAATTCAGAGAGATCTGGCTAGTTGAGACTCTGGAATGCTAGAATTAACCCATGGCTATGTCACCATCACCCACACCAAAGAAGTTAAAATTAAAAATTCCATTACTGCACCTTCATTAAGTGGTGAAAGCAAAAATCTGGAGGATAATAAATTTGGATGTCTTTCTTGAATCAAAGAAAACTGAATATTCATGAGAAAAGATTTATAATATATAGGATTCAGTATAGTAATGAGCTGATCTTTATATAAGAAAATTACTATGTAATGTAAAACTTATGTAATATTAAAATAAAAAATAACCAAAGCTATTGAGTAAACTTAAATTTAAAGTATTCTTAATTAAAATAAAACATAATTTTTAAAACTATAAAACAGAGCAGGATGTAATATATTTAAACTCCCAATATCTGATGGCCACAATACAAAATAAAAACAAAAATAAAAGCTGAATGTTTAAACATATTTAAGAAATATATTTAGAAGGGCTGGAGAGATGCCTCAGCAGTTAAGAGCACTTAATGCCCATCCACAGGTTCTGAATTCAAATCCCAGCAACCACATGGTGGCTTACAACCAACTGTCATGGGATCTGATGCCCTCTTCTGGTATGAAGACAGCTACTTATACAATAAGTATAAGTATATGTACTTATATAATAAATAAATAAATCCTTAAAAAATATATATATATTGAAAGAAATAAAGAGGGAATATTTATTAAATTATGAAAAGACTTTGTTGTATATTTAACAGGTTAACTAAGCATTAAAACCAAATAAACACCAAAAAGAGCACCAGGGTATGAGTATCAGCATCCAAATGGTAATTCCAGTTCCAGGGAATGCTGTTTTTAGCCTCTTCAGACTTCTGAGGGCATCAAGAACACACATGGTGAAGAAACGAATACACAGGAAAATATTCACACACATGACAGGTTTAATTCTTTTTTTTACACTGGAAGCTAACTATTACGAAAACAACACTGAAGAAATTTACTAGGGCTGGAGAGATGACTCAGCAGTTAAGACCACCTCTGCTCTTCCAGAGGTCCTGAGTTCAATTCCCAGCAACCACATGGTGGTTCACAACCATCTGTAATGGGATCCTGTGCCCTCCTCTGCTGTGTCTGAAGACAGCTACAGTGTACTCACATACATTTAGAAAGAAAGAAAGAAAGAAAGAAAGGAAGGGAGGGAGGGAGGGAGGGAGGGAGGGAGGGAGGAAGAAAGAAAGAAAGAAAGAAAGAAAGAAAGAAAGAAAGAAAGAAAGAAAGAAAGAAAGAAAGAAGGAAGAGAAATTTACTAAATGTGGTAGAGGCCAGAGACTCAGCTACAGAATCTTTTACCCTTGATACACTGATGTGGAGAGAACCTTAAGAATGATAATGGTTCTCCAAGAATCCAGATGACAAAAAAAAAAAAAAAAAAATTCATGCAAAAGTTTAACGTTTGACATACACACTGGAGAAAATATCATTTTCAACAAATGGTGCTAGTCAAACTGGGCAGCTCCTGTAGAAGAAAAAATAAAATTCAATCCTTATCTCTCAATGCATATAAAACTAAAATTCAAATGAATCAGGGAGCTCAACGTAACGCCCCCAAACCTGAACTGCATAGAAAAGGCAATAGAAAATATACAAGGACTATTTGAACAGGACTAAGACCACTGATTTAAAGCCTCCAGATGAATGATATTAACTGTCAACTCATGACCATATATAAGTAGATCAAGTGACAGAATTAATGAACTATATATCCATAGGAGAGACCATCACTTAAGAATTAAAACTATAAATAAAAGGTAGAATAAACTATGTGTAGATTTCTAAGTAAAAAATGTCAATCTTAACGAAAAATGGTATAGAATAAAAACAAAGGTAATATTCTGGAAAAGCTATACTCCAGAGACGATATTAACATCAGTGATTGCTCCAAGTTAAGGAGTTAAGTACAAATTAAATTTAGAAAAGTGGAATAATTGCTGTGAAGACTGCATAACCCTAATGTAAAGTGTTAAGAGAAATTAAGATGTAGAGAAAGGAGTGGCTAGAGCCATCACAACCATCTGTAATGGGATCTGATGTCCTCTTCTGGTGTGTCTGAAGACAGCTACAGTGTACTCACATAAAATAAATAAAATGCATGTCTTAAAATACAGATATGGAGAGAGAACAGTATGAACATGGACATCCTTACTAACTTTTTTCTCTACAGGTAAAACATCTCTAAAGTATAGCCTAAGAATAACATTTGAGGAACTGGAGAGATGACTCAGGGGTAAGTGCACCCACAGACTGCTTTTCCGAAGGTCCTGAGTTCAATTCCCAGCACCCACATGGTGAATTTCTAAAACTATTCCTTGAATTATTTTATCTTCTCAAAATCAGGCAAATGACGATAAACTATTTGTTTTGTAAGTATTTGTGTAAGAGCTGACAAACGGCCCATCTTTTACTTGAGCAGAGTTAAAACAATTGTTTTCTCCAAGGCCTTCTTGTAGTCACATTTATACAGTTAAGAAATAGAATACATGTATTTTGTGATGGATAAGGCACATTTCCATAATTTCCATTTCCCATAAAATAATTACATCTTGCCACAGTACTATTTCATACAAATTTGGATATGCTGAAAGAACCATAGCCTCCAAAGAAAGGGCCATCTGCAAAGACTTTTCAAAACAAGCAGAATGAACTTCAGACTGATTGAAGCTAGGTGCTCTGGCCAGAACAGCATATGGTTGCTGAACAAAATTTGTAGGCAGTGATGTGTCAGGAACTGGTTGTCCACTAAGAATTCCAAAAGTTTGTACTTGGGCAACTCTTGTTTGTCTCATCTTCAAACATAAAAATAAAATGGACTTGTATAATCTGGAAAATGATTGTTGCATTTCATGTATCCATTTATGGATTCTGTTAATTCTGTTTTGTCAGGTGTGGTGTGATGTGCATGCCGTAAATACCAGCACTTGGGAAGCAGAGGAAGAATTCCTGTTACACTGAGGCCAGCTTTTTTTTTACATACTATGAACACCAGGCCAGCGAGAGCTACAGTTAAAACCTCTGTCTCAGAAAACAAAAGAAAGCAAAACAAAACAAAATACAACACAACACACTTTCAGTGACTGGAAAGATAACTCACAGATTAAGTGACATTGCTGTTCTTCAGCTGATATGAGATCAATTCCCAACACCCAGGTCAGTCAGTTCACAATCACCTTAATTCCACCTACATACACATGGCATTCATTCACATATGTGTGTATGTGCACAAATACAGAAAGAAGTATGACTTATAAATGTAGTTGAAATAGGAAAAGGCTTTACTGAGAAACTTCCCTTGACAGTCAAGAAAAACGCCTGAATCTTTTGTATTAATCAGAAATCTAGAGATGGATAAATAGTTCAAAGGCTAATAGTATGGTCTGCTCTTTTAGAGGACCAAAGTACCCGTGTATCAGCTCACAACCACCGGAAACTCCAGTTCCAAGAAACCTATGCCTTCTTCTAGCCTCCACAGAAACCAAGCATGCTGGTGATACACACAGATATATATTCAGGAATCTCAAATGCACATAAAATAAAAATGTTTTAAAAAAGCAATTTACAGGCTTTTTTCTGTTGTATAGAAGAAGACATCCAATTTCTATTTTAAAACATTAGTGTCAAATTACAAAATCATTAAATTGCCTCAAAATTGTGATAATTACCACATAATAAAAATAAGTACAGAAGCTGAAGAGATGGCTCAGTTAAAAGGATTGGCTGCTTGTCCATAGTACCCAATTCAACTCCCAACACAAATAATATGGTTCACAACTCTGAAATCCAGTCCCAGAAATTCTGCTTCCCCACCCTCACCCTGCATCTCACCCCTTATACTCCTCTTCTGGATTCATCAGGAACTAGGCATGCACATGGTACACAGACATAATTAGACTATGGTAATCTGAATGAAATATCCATCAGTCTCAGACATTTAAACACTAACTCCTCAACCGACAGATTAAAGATTAATTGTACAGCACTGTTGTAGGAAATAAGTCACAGGACAGGATTTGAGATTTCCAAGCATTTTGCATTACCAGTGTACTTTCTCTGCTTCTACCACTTGCTATTCACAATGTGAGCCATCAGCATTCTAGTCCTTGCCACCATTCCTCACTGCTGTAATATAGTCTTACCCATGTGAAATTGTATGTCAGTTCCTATCTCCAAAATTTGTGTGCATGCACTTGGGGACACGCACGCACACATGCATGCACGCACACAAGCACGCATGCACACCCTTCCTAGTATAAATCATTGTGCTTTAGCACAACAAAATAATACATAAAAAAACACACACACAAGGTTTTAATTAACCCTCTAATATGAATACATATAAAAAATCTTCATACCTGTAATTTCTGTGTTGTGAAGTACTGTGTATAAAGTTTCTGCTGCACTGGATAATGGGAAGCTGTCTGAACACTATTCCAGCTATCAGTAACATTCTGGAAAAATTTTATTCAAAAATTAGGAATATTTGTTTAAATTCATATACTACTATATCTAATGAGACAATAATAATTATTAACTGAAATATGTACAAATATATGTACTTTTAACTATATGTAAAACACTATCTAAACACACATTTCCAAACAAATTTTTTAAAGAGGCTTATGCCTCATCTATGTTTTAAAGTAGTGTTGAGACTGTCCAGTATATAGTAAACATTATACTTATTTTAATGTCAATAAACAGTGGTGGTAAAACTACTTTATGGTCATAAAAAAACAACAAAAGAAAGTATTAATGAACATGGATAGTTCACTCTTCCATATACTTATTAGCTAAGACAAAGATTATAAAAGACAAATAAACTGCTTTAGTCTCAGAGATAAACATGCAAGGAGTAAGTGACTACATGTATCTGCTATACATTTGTTAGAATAGTTCTTTTCTTGCAGTAGAAGTGGGAAGCTTTTTTGAGTATCATAAGCATGTGTAACAAGTATTTCTGTGTTATCTGACTAGAATCTAATATAGGTTCAATATTTAGATTATGAGTTTGTAAGCCTATAAATCACAGAACTTTTTAAGAAGTTAAAATATGATTCTATTTATTCGTATTTATCACTGGGCAAAATGTATAGCTTCTTTGAAAAAAAAATAACAACAAAGTTTTAATAACCAACTTCACAGTAAAAATTGTTTCCAAATCATGAAGTTACATGAAGATTTTTAAACTGGTATAACAAATACCTTCCCACTTCAAAGGGAGTCCCATTTTGATCTAAAACTATTTTACAATAAAATATTTTAATTTAAAGATTTTTACATTTTAAAGAATCTAATCCACTATTTAGTATCATAAGTTTTATATTATTATAGACTGAAAAGAAAAAAAAACCTTAAAAGCTGGGCACCTACAGAAGATAACTTCTCACCTGCTGTGCTGTGTTCATGGCACCCTGCCTGGAGGTAAGCTCTGCGGGGATTGGTAGGCTCCATGCCTCCTCAATACTAGGAAGTAATTTAGTTTTATTCTGTAGACTATTTTGTGGAAGGTTACACAACTGAGCCTAGGAAAAATTATGTAAAAAGCAAATTTAACACAAGCCTATTTAAGTAAGATAAAGTCCACTAAATCTTCCTCAATGTTATAGATAATTAATTCTTACAGAAATATAACTGTGAATTGGGGGATTTTCATAAATATTTTAATATAAAGAGAGCAACTAATACATATTTAGGAGAATCAGAACAGACCTATCCTCACACTTTTCAAGTTGCCATATACTTCCCATGAATTTTCAACCAAACATGAAAATTGGGGTTCATGTTCTTTTTTCCTGAAATTATGACAACTTTAGAATGACAGTAACATTGAAAAGTGCACAATAAAATGTATAGCATGTAAACTGATATGCATCACAATATCATATCAAGTGGAAAAATGTTTTAAATTCTTCCTATCTTACTAGAATTAAAAGTAATACTTCAAGATACTAAGATAGTATGAAAACAAGTTAATATCCAAAGACAAATAAAGGAGATGTGATACGTCAGTGGGAAACTTGAGAACCTAAATTTAATCCCCAAGATCAATATGATGAAAAAAGTGAACTGACTTCCAAAAACTGTACTTTTTCTTCCAAATTAGTCCCATGACACACATTTGAACAGCCACATAAAACAAATATAAATAAAATAAAAAATCATTTTAAGACTTTTCAGTCATCATTCTATTGTCACTTATTATATTAGAGAACTTGTCCTTTATAATACTCTTAAGAGATTACCTGTAAAAACTTAATTCTTGATGTAAGTGTAGAGGCATTACTACAGTTTTTGCTCCGAGTTGCATTTAAGTAGCATTTAATGGCATCCTGGGGTTGGTTGCAAGATTCATAAAGAATACCTAAGTCCATCCAGGCTGCTGCATGTCCATGATCCAATTGTACAGCACATATATAGGCTTGCAAAGCATCCATTGGTTGATTTTGCTGTTGATAGAGCACACTAGAAGGAAAAACAATGTGTTTTTTTAGCTTGCTTGCTTTGCTGTTTTAAATAGATGAATAAGGGACTGCAGAGATGACTCCATGATTAAAGAACTTGCTATTCTTACAGAGGACCAGGATTTGATTCCCGTATACATGTGACAGCTCAGACAGAAGTGTTGTAATTCCAATTCTAGGGAATTCAACACTGTCTTCTAGCCTCCACAGGCACATGTAAAAGGGTTAACTCAGGAACTTTGGAAAGGTCATGGAACACTTGCCTCTTCCGGAAGGGGGGGGGGGGGTCTAAATTACATTCCTCAGACCACAGCAAGGTCCCTGCAGCTAGGAAAGGCCCAGAGACCTTTGGCCACCTACCTCATCCCCTAACAACCAATTAGTTTAAAGGTAACACTGTTGTTCCAATCACACTGGACCTAATGCCAGCTGACCTGAGTGTATAAAGACCTGCACAGCCCGGCAAGTGGGTCATTCTCTTCCCATGTGTAGGGCGATCCCAGCTTGCTGGATAGTAAATAAAAATCCTCTTGCTTTTTCCATCTCTGTGTGGTCCACTCAGAGGGTCACGCCAGTAAGATAAGACTCCCCCCCCCCCCCCCCCCCGTGTCTTATACATGCAATTATATTGTATAAATACATACACTCAGGCAGGCAGTTGTATATAACACACACACACTAAATGAGTAAATCAATAAATTTAATAAATCAATACATCAATAAATCTTTCTTAGGTTAAAAAGTCTAGTTGTTCTTGCACAGAATCACAAAACTTTTTTGTGAAGCTTTGATTCACAGCACTAAATGGTAGCTCAAAACTATCTATCTGTAACTCCAATTCCATGAAATCTAACATCTTCTGTGGGCACCAAGCATTCATATAGTGTACAAATATACATGTAGGCAAAACATGCACACACATTAAACAGTTAAAATAATCTTTATATCAATTATAAAATTTAATTGATTACTTTTATATTACTGTAGTGTCTTCAATGAATCCTGTACATCAATTAAGAATGTGTATTGTGAATGTGCTTGTGTGTTGCAGAAGAGAGAAAAAAAGGCTTACCCTATTGAACACCATGTGTCTGCACTTGCTTCTGATTTATCAATGGATTGCCTATAAGATACAAACGCATCCTGAACCTTCCCAATACATGAGTAACACCTGAAAGGGAATACACAGTTATAAATAAAATCTCAACCAATCTTTGATTTGTCAAAATGAGGTATCCTAACGGGCGAAAGTTGACCAGCTCTTATGAATACATGACATTACATAGATATAGTTTTATATAAGAATTCTGATATATAATATACTTCAATTGTTACTAACACATTATATTAGTGAACTCCATGAAAGACTATTGTTTTTCAATGTTGTTATTTTAACGGCTAAACATACAAACCCAAACTTAAGTAGCTACACAATGTTTTTTCCAACATTACAATAGTTTCAATCTATGTGAAAATTACCTGTTCAGAACTTTGGTAATGAATTTAGGTTTTGAAATTAACTGAAAGCAGTCAAAACAATATTCTTTGATGTTACTTCTAAAGAAAAAAAAAGCAAGTCTTTACAGTGCTTTATACTTTTAACTTTATAATCTTACAATTATTACCTGTGAAAGAAAGGGACAATGAATAGAGCCAGATTCTATGCAGTATGAATGAATGGTGATAGAAAATACCGTAAGTATGTTGATATCATTACTAACAAATGTAAGGCTCCTCAGTAAAATTTTTATAGGATATTTAAATATCTTAAACACTTCTATTCTTTAATCACCCAGTGGCAAGTGGCAGGACAAAGGGACCTGATTAAAGGAAAGATAGGGAAATGGCTCAATCTGTAAAGTATTTTGCAATGTAAAAATGGACTTAAGTTTAGATCTGCAATACCAATTCAAAAATCTCCTCATAAAAAAATGTAGCACCTATACTATACTTCCAGAAAGGAGGAGGGAAGCATGCAGAGAAAAATGGGTCCTTCCATGAATCAATGCTAGGTGACTATATAAAAGTTCAATAATTCAAACTACAATTTGAAGGGAAATAGAGGAGACCCAGTTTCAACCTCTGACCTCGAGAAGCATATGCACATTTCAAGCATACAAACATATACCTGAACAAATTAACACAGATACGCCATACAGAAATAACCAAAATGTTAGCAGTGTATACATCAAAAATAGTATAAAATGAATATAATTTTGGATGAACAGAATACAATCAACTCTATATTACAAGTAAAAAAAGAAGGTATATAATTTTTTAAAACAGAACAATTTTAACAATTGAATAACTCATACAAGTGATTAGATGGGAGCAGTGATATTTTAACCATAGTTCATGGGAAAAATTTAATATTAGTTAAAAATATTAGTTTTAAAAGTGGTTAAAAATAGAACGAAGGCCAGGCAGTGGTGGCACACGCCTTTAATGCCAGCACTTGGGAGACACAGGCAGGTAGATTTCTGAGTTCCAGGACAGCCAGGGCTACACAGAGAAACCCTGTCTCGAAAAACATACAAACAAACAAACAAATAAACAACAAAAAACAAAAATAAAACCACAAAAAACCAGAATGAAGATTTTTTTTTTAAGTGACAATTTTGATTTGAAGAACTTAGTACTAAAATTAAAATTACTAAGTTTAATTTGGAACAGTTGAGTTGATAAACAGAGTACATAAAGGAAGGTTACAAGAAAGTCCAAATGACAGCTAAATTTTGTATACTAGCAAATAAGAAATGAAAGATGGAGGCAGCTGTAGAGATTGCAAACCATTTAGTTAAGAAATGTACACAAATTTTATTACTATCAAATCAGTGTAAATGGCCGAAATCTAGTTAGACTGTATATGTTCACAAAAGCTTACTTTTCTTTTTTTTTGGTTTTAGTTGTTATTTACTTTTTTTTTTTTTAATTTTCCATATTCTTTGTTTACATTCCAAATGATTTTCCCTTTCCGGATTCTCCTTACTTTTCTTTAAAGAAAACGTCATTCTATCTGACAAACAGGTGACGAAGTAAACTTTACTACTATTATATGGAAGTACAATCTTTCTATTTTTATAAAGTAAAAATAAAAGCCAAAATCTCTATAAAATCTATAGAAGCAAATGTCAAATCCCAAGAAAATGGAATTAAGTAGCCAAGGGAAAGAAAGGTAGAACACTTAATTAAGAGAATACTTTCCAGAAACCATTTTCACCAAAATTTATCTTCATTAAAACAGTTTGGCCTCGCACTTGGGAGTCAGAGGCTGGTACAGGCACTCTTGTGAGTCTTAAACTAGGCTCCTTTACATAGTGAATTCCAGAACAGTCAGGGCTACATACTGAGACCATGTCTCAACCAAACAAACCAGCCTAGTCTATGTTTAAGATAATTTTCAAATCAGTAATTGACTTCAGCAACAGTTTCCAACTATGACATTCAGACTAGCTGCATATAGTAACTGCTGCACGTAGGTTATCACCACTTAACCAATTTCCTTAATCATCAGACATACAAGACTTCTTTTGTAAAGAATTGTGTGGATTTCATTGTTCTAATAAAATACTAACCTTTTCTTTGATTTCTAAATATAGCAGAAGCTACTTCAGCCTGTACATATTTGTGTCCCTACTTGCAATTTTATTCTTTATTATAACAGTTCTTATTTCAGGAATCGTATTTATAATAACATTTGATTATCAAGCCTCAGAACAGATATGAGTTCTATAACTAAATATTTTTAACTTAATACAAACTAAGTACCTCTAAGGTAATCTTACATGATGTAATTTGCACAGAATAACCCAAATTCTGCCTTGTCTCTGAAAGAAATTACTATATAAACACAAAACAGTATCTACTGGATTTCATAAACCAAGTTAGGAAATGAGCAGTACTGTAACTAAATTATAAGTCCCATGATAATGTTTTTTACAAACTATAAACAGTAACCAAATAACTTTTGAATAAGCAATTACCCAGTATTAATTTTGTTTCATATATAGTTTACTTGATTTAAAGAAAAATATAGTAATACAAAAACTAAAATTTCTTTGAAATTTTAAAAATGACTATATAACCCAATTTGTTGGAAATAAATTATCTGACTAAGAAAACCTGACAGTCTACTAAAACTTGTTAGAGATCAAATCCAAGTGTATAATCAAAAACAAAAGCAAAAATATTGACAGCTCAAGCCATTTAAATAGGCTAGCAATAATTATACAAACTGTCAATAGGAAAGTCTGCTTTTTCACACTAAAATGAAATAAAAGCACAATAGTACTTAGCATGGCAAGATATCCTTTAAGATGCAATAGTAAAACTCATATATTTGTGGCTATATACATATATGTATATATACCTACACACATACACACACACACACACACACACACACACACACACACACACACACACAGCTATAAAACTGGATATAAGTTCCAACTCAATTGAAGAGAAATCGTGCTTAGGGCAAGTGAGGACATGAATCTTAGAGAAATCCTACCACCACAAGTCAGTAGACAAGCATGATTACTACCTACATTCTAAAACTAAACCCTATGCTCAAGTTAAACAAGCTTGTCTTTACAGAAAATGGAGAAGAAACTACACAAGAAAAAAAAAAATCACATAATACAGGGATCAACAGACTATGGAGAGAATAGTTCTAATGGATATAAATCTACAACACAACTAATGCATGTAACACTCGGGAATGTTGCAAAAAAGGATAGCAAGGTTGTAAAACACTATAGACAGTCTAAGAACCTGGCCTTACCTCCCAAGAAAATACCAAGATTGACCAGAATTAGGATCTTCCTCCAGTGACTTTTGGAGATACTGAATAGCATATCTTTCTTTGATGGTCTTGTCTCCTACTAGATCCATATTATGGTGCATCCAACCTATAATTTACAAATTACAATTACTGCCAGATGTGATGGTGCATGGCATTAATTCCCTCATTCTAGAGGCAAAGGCAGAGGTATTTCTTTGAGTACGGCAACAGCCTCATCTACATAGTGAGTTCTGGGCCAGCCAGTGCAACTCAGTAAGACCCTACTGCAAAAATCATATACCCAACAGGCAAGTATTTTCCTCCTGAAGAATACAATGAAGAAAACAAATTAATACTAAATTTTAGGTGTGAGCCTACTTTTTCTAAAATGAAAAAGTACAAAAAAGATTGTAGAAATGTCTATTTCACCCAAAAAGGATATTCAAAGTTATTAAAGAGACTTGTTAAAACAGAAAGAATAGTACTAGTACAAAATGTAATTCACAGCTGGGTGAAGGTAATGTAAGCCTTTAATCCCAGCACTTAGGAAGCAGAAGCAGACAGATCTCTGAATTCAAGGATGGCTTGGTCTATGCGTAAGTTACATGAGAGCTACACAGAGAAATCCTTAAAAATTAAAAAAAAAAGAAAATTCATCAATTATGAATTCTACTCTACTATATTTAATTTTGAAGAAAGATCAAGCCTGGCAGTGGTGGTGCACACCTGTAATCCCAGCACTTGGGAGGCAGAGGCAGGCAGATTTCTGAGTTCAAGATCAGCCTGATCTACAGAGTGAGTTCCAGGACAGCCAGGGCTACACAGAGAAACCCTGTCTCAAAAAAAAAAAAAAAAAAAAAAAAAAAAAAAAAAAAAAAAATCCAAAAAACCAAAAAAAAAAAAAAAGAAGAAAAAGAAAGATCAACTGATATTTCGGTCAGCACATGCATAAAGAAGTTTTAAAAGTCTATTAATTCTACATTTGCAAAACATTATGTAATAAAATAAACCATATAATAATTACAAAGAATAAATCTTTAAAAGATGTTTATATCATATATAACTCATTGGTAGAGCATTTGGATTGCTTGTCTTTGGCCGTAAGTTAAAACCTGGAAAAGGAGAGGACCATGTACATGGTTCAACAAGTGAAAATGACTCACTACAGTTTAATTTGCAGAACCCATGTAAAAGAACAGATCTCCGCAAAGTTGTTCTTGGACCACATGTGCACTGTGACAGGCATGTGAACACATATGTACATTACCTACTCACAAAAATTAAATGCTTTCTTAAAAAAGCATGTACCATAAATGGAATTTATTTAAATTAAGCTTTAAAAAACATAGAAGAAGCCCAACATATTAGTCACTACTTTTACATATACACTAAATATAACAGTATTTGATAAAACAAGAAAGAAACAAAAAACTTTCAGGTTCCATAGTACAGTTCATAAAACCTATAGGTACAAAAACCCGTAAAAGTGGTATTCATGATACAACAAATAATTCCTTCCTATAATAGTTAAAAACTACAGTAAACAAAATAAAAGATTAAAGTACAACAAACATTCAGGTAAAACAAGTGTTTCAGTTTTGACTCAACTCAATACATTATAGTTTTAATCAAAATACAACTCAAGCAAAAGTTTGAAGTTTTTTTTTTGTATTGTAGAAACCTATCAACAGTAATATAAAAAAATTAATGTTAATAGCAGATCAGCTAAAAATTTTATACAATGTGTTCAGACTCAATATGAAAACTTTCTTCTTTTGTTTGTATTTTAAGATCATAAAACTTCTTGGAGAAAATAATTAGATATTCTGAAACTTTTGAGTAATGTTTTACAATTGAGTGTAATATTTAATAATATTAGATGAAAGCCTATATTTTAATAGTTGTGTAAGTTCCATAACTTCAATCACTTCTTAAAACAGAAAGAAAGGAAAAATGAAACATAGGAGGTTATTCAAGCCCCATCATCCTCTGGCTTAGTAGTAGGAGATAACTAGTAAAAAAAATCTAAAAATAAAAGGCCACATTAAAGAACTGTATTTGTAAGTATAACAATATGCAATATTGCTCAAAATAAATAAATGTATACTAGTTTTAAATGAATGCACATAAAGTATTAAATATATAAAAGAACATATCCCTGCTACAT
Organism: Apodemus sylvaticus; assembly: GCF_947179515.1. Taxonomy (NCBI): domain Eukaryota; kingdom Metazoa; phylum Chordata; class Mammalia; order Rodentia; family Muridae; genus Apodemus; species Apodemus sylvaticus. The sequence goes on from NW_026262996.1 coordinate 878,851, forward strand.
TTTATTCTACAACACAGATATCTAAAATAAACTCCTCAGCAAAGAACAGTTTGTAATACTTATTATAACTTTATAAATTAATAGAATACACAATGAAAATGAAGTTTCTATGTACCTAACTGTTGCAATACTGTTGCTTTGACTTGTGATGGCAGGCTTTCAATTTGTAAAAGTTGTTCATAGGCTGCTTTTGCAGAATGGTATTTCCTCTAAGAAATAGAAGGGAAACAGATATTTCAAAGAAATAGGATAATACTTAATTTTGCATAATTATCCCTAATTTAACAGTAAATAAACAATAAAATTTTATCCAGAAAAAAACAAAACAGAAAAACAAAAATCATTTTAATTTAAAACAATATAGTCATGCTTTAGTATCCATAAGAGTTCTTTCAGAACCCATGGAAATATAAAAGCTACAGATTCGAAAGTCTCTCATATAAAATGATGCAGTATTGCATACAATCAATACCTATCTTCTCATGTATTTTAATTCATGTCTAGATTATATTACATAACAATGGGTTTTATAGCCTGTAAACAGTTTAAAAGAGAAACATGTATTAAGCAATAGAACTGTTACTTGTTTACAGTCTTTGGAAAAACAACAATATAACAAAATTATTAATTTAAAATTTAAATTTATGTCCTAAATATACACTCTTGAAAGTCATCTAGAATGAAGGAATTAGAATGTTTTTCATAGGAATGTTACTCTTTATGTTTATAGAAAACTTTTTGAGCACATTTCTATCAAAAATTAGTAATGAACTAGTATCTCTCACTGTTCTAATCATAAAGCTAAAACTGTCACCCAAACAAAAGAAAAATAAAATACATAAATATTATATATGAAATAAATTTATTAAAAACTTTAAAATAGTTTTTGCTCATTATCTCAGGTCTTGACACAGCTTATAAAATTTATAAGAAAATATGATTTCAAGAACTACAAAGTGTTTTATTAAATGAGCAAATCAATATTTTAAGGCAATAAATACTAATCATAACTAAACGGAAGTAGAAATAGGTCACACTGTTTTTAAGTTTTCTTTCATGTGGAACAAAGAATGACACAATGTGTTTGTGAAACAAGCAAATTTCACATGCACAAAAATAAACCCTTACAAAGACTGTAAATGCAGACATATCATAAAAACAAAAATAAAAGATCTGAAGACCAAAAAAAATAAAATCAAAAACAAAACAAAAGGAAAAACCCAAGACCATACATGTCCATGAATATCAAATTAATCTGTAGGGATACAGTTCATTAGTTGTCAAAGAGTCACAACTTCTTTAGCTAGCTGCCTTCAAAACAAGAGGTAGAACCGTCAGCTTCTCCAGTTCCAAGTCTGCCTGAATGCTGCCATGCTCCTGCTTTAAAGATAATGGTCTAAACCTCAAAACCTGGAAGCAAGCCTCAATTAAATGTCTTTATAAAAAAAAGTTGCCTTGGTCATGGCATCTATTCACAAGAGTGAAACACTAAATAACACGGAAATTGGTACCAGAGCTGGGTATTGATGTGATAGATGTGATTATGCTTTTATTAGAAGAATGTGGCTTTTGGGGACTTGGATTTGGAAAGAGGTGGAATGATTTAAATGGGGCTTAATGGGCCATCCTAGTAGGAATATGGAAGACTTGATTGCTGAGGGTGATTTGAACTATTCAGACCTGGCCTAAGAGGATTCAATGGAGAAGAACTTCAGTATGTGGCTTAGAAACTTTTTTTTTTTTTTTTTTTTTTTTTTTTTGGCTTTTTTTTTTTTTTTTTATTCGATATAATTTATTTACATTTCAAATGATTTCCCCTTTTCTAGCCCCCCCACTCCCCGAAAGTCCCGCAAGCCCCCTTCTCTTCCCCTGTCCTCCCACCCACCCCTTCCCACTTCCCTTCCAGAACCAGGGGCCACTCCTCCTTTCTTCTTGTACCTCATTTGATGTGTGGATTATGTTTTGGGTATTCCAGTTTTCTAGGTTAATATCCACTTATTAGTGAGTGCATACCATGATTCACCTTTTGAGTCTGGGTTACCTCACTTAGTATGATATTCTCTAGCTCCATCCATTTGCCTAAGAATTTCATGAATTCATTGTTTCTAATGGCTGAATAGTACTCCATTGTGTAGATATACCACATTTTTTGCATCCACTCTTCTGTTGAAGGATACCTGGGTTCTTTCCAGCATCTGGCAATTACAAATAGGGCTGCTATGAACATAGTAGAACATGTATCCTTATTACATGGTGGGGAGTCTTCTGGGTATATGCCCAGGAGTGGTATAGCAGGATCTTCTGGAAGTAAGGTGCCCAGTTTTCGGAGGAAACGCCAGACTGATTTCCAGAGTGGTTGTACCAATTTGCAACCCCACCAGCAGTGGAGGGAAACTTTTTTTTTTTTTTTGTGTGGTATTTTGGTAAATAATTTGGCTGCTTTCTTCCTTGTCCAAGGAGTCTGAGAAGAGATTTAGATTAACTGCTTTGAAAAAGAGAGTCTCAAAACATCATGGCATACATGCTGTTCTGTGGTTCCTAAAGTTGACTATTAATTATGAAGAGCATTTTAATGAAAATGAGCAAGCTGAGAAAGAAAAAAATATAATCCCAGGAGACAAAAGCAAGCAGATCTCTGAGTCAAGGCCAGCCTGGGACAGAGCAAGTTCTAGGTGAGGAAAAGCTAGTTTTTTGTTTGTTTTTGTTTGTTTGTTTGTTTGTTTTTGGTTTTTTGGATTTGGTATTTTCGAGACAGAGTTTCTCTGTGTAGCCCTGGCTGTCCTGGAACGCACTCTGTAGACCAGGCTGGCCTTGAACTCAGAAATCCGCCTGCCTCTGCCTCCCAGAGTGCTGAGATTATAGGCGTGCGCCACCACCGCCCGGGTGTGGAATAGCTGTTAAATCCAGGTGTGGTGGTGCACATCTTTAATTCTAAGAGACAGAGAAATTCACTTCTCTGAGTTCAAGGAAAATCTATGGAGCAAGTTCCAGGACAGCCAATCTTAGGCAGCAAAGAAGATGTAAAACAGAAAGGAGGTACAGAATAAGAGGGGCTATGTTCTAGCCCCAGCAAGCTGCAACTCTTGCTTTAGAGTTCAGAATAGAAGCGACTACTGGGACAATTCATCTGGGTTACTTGGAGCTAAGAAATTAGTGATAATTAAGAAGAGGTCATCATCACTGAGGTAAAATCTTCTGTGAGTGTTTTCTAAGAGTACAAAAAATGCTTTGTTCCAGAGATAGCCAAGGTTGCACCTCATCATACAGTTGGACTTGGTAATGTGTAAGAGTCTCCCATATAGCACTGATTTTGAAGGTATGAAGGCATCATGGAGAGCACCTGAGGCTTGGCACTGTGAGAATCAGGTTCTCATGTTTGTAAACAGTCACCCTTGTCCAACTTGGGCAGCATCAGGTAATGGTGAAGACTTGTCTGGTTGAGAGCACCCCTAGGACTTACAGAGGGCCTGCTAGGCAGGGTTGGGTCCTACAAAGGAAATGGCAGGGTTGGCTCACAACATAACCACACGCCAGCCAGGACTTTGAGAGCTGTGGTCCTACAATATGGCTGCTGAAGGGAGGGATAACAGAGAAATCCCTAAAAGACTAGTAGAGATGACTTGTGAGCAACCCTACCCCCTCTGGCATTGCCAAACAAGTGCTCTCCAATGGTACTCTCTCCAACTGTCACCAGATGTATGTATGTACCCTCCACCAAAGGCTGAGCCTGTTTAACAGACTGAAACAATGAAATCATTGGAAAGGGTTCCCTGGACTTCACTCCTCTCTATATATAGCTTCTCATTCCTACTCCAACACCAAAACTGTTGCTCCTCTGAAACTCCCCACATCCTTCCCCAACCACATACTTATTAATCTCTTCCTTCCCAGAGTTCAATTCAGTATCCAAATGACAGGCTAAAAACACAATTAAAGCAACACCTTTCATAATAGCCTCAAATAATATAAAACATCTTGGGGTAACTAATTAAGCAAGCAAAAAGATTTGTATAGTATAAAGAACAAGTTTTTGAAGAAATAGAAGAAGGTATCAGATGGATCAGTAGATGGATCAGTAGAATTTGTTGGGGTTTTGTCTAAGCTCCACCACACACCTACCTGGCAATAGCCAGGTGTGCCCCGCCCCAGAGATCTGGCCCACTATAAGAGGGGCTACTTGCTCCTCCTCTCCCTCTCTTTGCTCTCCTCTCTCCCATACTCTCTCACCTCTCTGCCCCTGGGGCTCCCCCCTCCCCTCCATGTGGTCATGGCCGGCCTCCACTCCCTCTATTCTCTCTCTCTCTCTCTCTCTCTCTCTCTCTCTCTCTCTCTCTCTCTCTCTCTCTCTCTCTCTCCCTCCCTCTCTCTCTCCCACTAACTCCCATCCCCTCTTCTGAATAAACTCTATTCTATACCATGTCTGTGTGTGTGTGGTCCCTCAGGGGCAGAGGTGCCCAGGCAAGGGCCCGCCTGGACACCTTCCCCCACGCCGCCTAGCCACACTCACCTAACCCCCTATACTCCCCCCTTTAAGCCCTTCATCCTGCTGCCGAAAGTCCTTCAGAATTAACATTGTGAAAATATCAATCCTACCAAAAGCAGCAATCCCCATGAAAATCATATAGACCTTGAAAGGGCATGTTTCAACTTCATATACAAAAACAAAAGCCTATCATTGCTAAAACAGTCCTGATCAATAAAAGAAACTGTGGTAGATTTTAACATTCCTGATCATAAGTTATACTACAAAGGACATTGTCATTCAAAGACACAGTGTACAAAATGGAAAAATATTTTTTAGCAACTCCCTATTGAATAGAGGGCTAATATCTAAAGTATACTACAAACTCAAAAAACATGCTATCAAAAAATTAACATGCTCAATTACAAAATAGGGTATAAACAGAATTTGTAAAGGAAACTCAAATGGCTGAGAAATATTCAACATTTATTGCTTTTAGGGAAATACAAATTAAAACTACTTTTAAATTCATGTTACACCTGTCAGAATGGGTAAGATCAGTAATAATAAGTTAATAGCTCATGCTGTTGAGGATGTGGAACTAAGACTCTTTTACTGCTAGTGGGAAAAGAAGCTTTGTACAGTCACTACATAAATCTGGATGGTGATTCCTCAGAAAGAAGTGAACTCATATACCTCAAGATACAGCTGTTCGAGTCTTGGTATATACCCAAAGGGCAGTTCATCCTACTACAAAGACACTTACTTGCTTAACCATGTTCACACTCTATAACATGTTCTGGAATGTTCCTAGAGATGGACTCAACAGATTTAGAGGTTACCCAGCTGTCTACGGAACTCCTCTAGTGTGCTTTAAATCAGGCCTTTGAGCTCACTGGGCACCTTCATTTTGTAGATGGTAGATCCCAGAATGCTGGACTTCTGGAGAATAAAACACTCTTTGCTTTTGCTTTTGTCTGGGGTATCATTCTTTGGTAAAATGTGGACTCTTATACTAGATGTACCTCAACAGAAGAATAGATGAAGTAAATGTGTCACATTACACAATGGCATAATACTCAGATTCCCATCCCCCATCCCTTCCTGCAAAAAACTGACATCATGAAATTTGCAAGCAAATGGATAGAACTGTGGGGGCAGGGGGAGGCCTGAGTGAAGTAATCAATACTCAGAAAGATAAATATGTTATGTATTGTTATATTTGGATATTAGCTGTTAAGTAAATGATAAACAAGCTACAATCAGTTGGCCTGGATAGAGTTCCTGTCACTAAGCAACATAGCTTTCAGTATTGGGACTGGATTTCAATCAATTGAGTTGTTGGCCTAAAGAGTTGTATGAAAATTCCCAAACAATCCAGGGTATTGCCAAGACAAACTGATGTCAGGGTTCCATTGCCCCAACAACATCCACACACCTCAATAAACATGCAGGATGTACTTCATCCCCATGTTCTAGTGTCTTTGTACTCTAACAACTCAATTACAAAAACTTTGATCTATAATATATCCTACTTGCAAAATATGCTAGGGCAATGTTGACACAAACCTTATGGTAGTAACAAACAAATGACTGACTGAAAGTAAGACCTACTCCAAGAGATGGAGATTACCCTGTACACTGCTTGTATGTACAACAGCCACGAGTCTGGTAATCCACAGACATACAATAAAGCAAAACACTACTTCTCTTTTTAAAAGTAACAATAAAATAACTCCTAATAATATTCTGCTATACTCATAAACAGGTGCCTTATTCAGCCATCAAAGAGGGTTCCTCCTGTAGCAGATGGAAACAGATACAGAGAGTTACAGTTAGGCATTGCTCAGAGAGGGAACATAGCTCAAATGGGATGTCTCTTCAAATCTATCCTCTCATACTTCAAGGAATCCAGTAAAAGAATGCAGAAGGGGTAAGAGATACAACTGGTACAGAAGAACAGCAGGAAAAGGAAGTTCTCTGAAACAACTGAACAAAGCTCATATGAACTCACAGAGACTGAAGCAGAAATCACATAGACTACATGGCTCTGAAGTAGATCCTCCACACATATTGTATAGCTTTCAGTTAATACTTTTATGTCTCTCATTCTGATTCTTATATCTTCTCTTGGGTCTCTTTTACTTTTTTATTGGCTTGAGTTGTCAAACTTAGATAAGATGTCTTTTATATTTCTTTTTTTTTTTCTAAAAGATTTATTTTATGTATGAGTACACTTTAGTTGTCTTTAGACACACCAGAAGAAAGCATCAAATCACATTGTAGATGGTTGAGAGCAACCAGGCTGGGAATTGAACTGAGGACCTCTGGAAGAGTCAGTGCTCTTAACTGCTGAGCCATCTCTCCAGCCTCAATCTTTTATATTTCATTTTGTTATATTTTGTTGTTTCCTAGAAACATGTTATTTTCTTTTTTTTAACATTTATTTATTACATACTATTACATACACTATTCTGTCTGAATATATGCCTGCCTGACGAAAGAGGGCACAGGATCCCATTACAGATGGCTGTGAGCCACCATATGAGTCCTGGGAATTGAACTCAGGACCTCTGGAAGAGCAGCCAGTGCTCTTAACCGCTGAGCCATCTCTCCAGCCCCCAACCTGTTATTTTGTAATGAGTGGCAAAAAGGCAGTAGATCTGGATGGAAGAGGAGATAGGGTGGAACTGGGAGGAGTAGAGAAAGTAAAAAAATGTACTCAGGTTAAGCTGTATGAGAGAAAAATCAAAGTTTTAAAAAAAGTAAAAATTAGCACTCATGTATTTTAAAATACAGAGTCAGGGCTTTTTCCCCCCAAATGACTATAAATATCAAAACTCTATTATTTCAGTACCTTTGTTACCAAAGTATTATTCCTTTTTTTAATAGTCATTTTCCTGTTTCTCCCTATTTTACAACACAGCTATAAGTTGGTTAACAAAATTTACAATACAATCCAAAATATCTTAAAATTAAACAGTAAATATTGGTAACCTTAGTAGCCATCTCAAATAGTGTAAAACAAATTAAGCAAAATCTCAACCTTATGGAAGTACCCGTACAAAGTTTTACCATAAATATATTCAGTTTCCCAATATCAAATGCCTTTTAAAAAGATTTTTTATTAAAATTGTCATTACTATTTTAAATAGTGAAAGTTCTAAAGCATATTCACATAGGAAAATCATACAAAATGACAATATATGCTACATAAGAAATATCACATCTAAGTAATAAATTGTATCAAAAGCATATGGGCCAATTTTTAAAACTACTAGACAGCTACATTTATCCTTTAAAAATTTGCCACAAAATTCAAAACTACTTAGTAAAATCAATACATTAAAAAAATACGAGAAACTACAAAATCTAGAACTCACTATAAATCATTTGATTTGCATATTTCATTTAAATGATGAAAATGGTAAATTTTTTCTTAATTCATTAGATGAAACTGTTAGTTTTATGGCCTGAATATTAAATGTTCTCTCAAAATGCTGTGTTGAAGTATTGCTTGGTGCAGAGCTGATGGGGATAATGAGAAATAACTCAATTTAAGAGAGTACTGACAACCCACAGATTTAACTAACCTTGGGCCATGGGTTCTCACAGAGACTGAACCACCAAACCAGGGTCCATGCAGGGGCTGGACCTAGACCACTTACACATTTCTAGCAACGTGCAGCTTGGTTTTCATGTGGTTCCTCTAACAAATGAAGTGAGGGCTCTCTTGGTCTCTGTTCCCTGTCATTCATCTGAGGAAAGGGGAAGATTTTGTAAGGGTTGAACTGACAGAGGTGGTGTGGATGGCATCACGATATAAAGTGAATTAAAAAATGATTGAAGAAAAAATACTAAGCTTAACAAAAAAAAGAGAGTGCTGATGAATTTCCTGCTGCATAAATTAATTAATTAAAAGGTGGGTGAAACTGGACAAAGAATATGATAAACCTGTGAAAAGTATATTTTTAATCCATGATTTCTGCCTACCTGTCTCTATGTTTCCTGATTACCATGAAACAAATATCTTTGCTGCACCATGATTTTCTTGCCATGCCATTCTGCGTTGGTACAAAGAAAAGCCACAGACCATGGAATGAAACCTCTGAATTTGCATGTCATACTATTAAGTTTTCTCATTTATTTTGTTACACTGACAAAACTAAAAACTTATTTAAAAAGATAAATTAAAACACTTACCTGGGTTTCATATAAGTGAGCAATATGAAACTGAACTATAATGGATCAGACAAAAAAAAAGTAAATTTCAATTCAGCCAAATCCAAAGACAGTAATATAATATATACATTATATGTTAATAATAACTCAACAAACATTTGAGTACATTTTTGTTGAGAAACTATAATTACATATTAAAAATTCATAAATCTATTAGAAAAAGTTAGAAATCATTGAGTGAGTCAAGTGGTAGTGAAAAACACCTTTTAAATTCCAGTTCACACCAAAAAGAAAAAAAGCAAAGTAAGGCTCCTGTCTTGAAAAACAAAAACAACAACAAAAAAATCATCATATGAAAAATTTAATCTATTTATTTATGATAATACATATAAAAGATTTACAGAAAAGAATTCATGTAAAAAGCAGAAAAAAATCCCTTCCAAAGGGTGAGTATTTACAAACATGAGAAGCAATATTTCAAAATGAAAATAAGATCAAGTAACTAAAAAGATACAATTACAAAGCATCTATTTCCAAAGCCAAAGGCAGACCATTTTGTGTTTGTTTTTTAGGCATTCCCTATTTCTAAAGTGCAAATGACTATGTCTATATGACACAATGTTTGAGATTAACAAATCCTAAAAAAAATAAAAGTTCTAATTTAGTAAAGCTACTTACAGGCCTGGGAAACTTCATTTAAACTCTGATTAAATTTTCAACTAACATATTTAGGAATACTTTACTAGATAACTTTAAGTTGCTTTAATACAAATATTATATATACTATTTATTACATATATATTCCTTTAATCTTTGCTTATTTGTTTGTTTGAGAGCAAGAGAAGCAGGAAGAAATCTGAGAAATTTGTGGCCTCCCTGCACTATATAGTGAGTTTTAAAACAGCTTGCACTACAAAGTAAGACTCTATTTCAAGAAAATAAACTAAAAGAGAAAAGTATTCTACAACTCTAATCTATAAAAATCAAACAACTTGTCATTGTTGATGCTTTATGTGATAAAAACCAAAAGCTATACTAGGCAATACTAAGATTAAATAAATAAAATTTCCTAAACAGCAAAAGGAATCACAGCCGGACGTGGTGGCACACGCCTGTAATCCCAGCACTTGGGAGGCAGAGGCAGGTGGATTTCTGAGTTCAAGGCCAGCCTGGTCTACAGAGTGAGTTCCAGGACAGCCAGGACTACACAGAGAAACCCTGTCTCGAAAAAACCAAAAGAAAAAAAAAAAAAAAAAAAAAAGGAATCACAACACAAACACAGGAATAACAACACAAACACAGGAATCACAATATAAAGTCAGGAATATACAATCTAAAATCCTAGTTACAACCAAACTAATAAGGTTGAGAATCTTCTCTACTTAATTTTCTAAACATGTTTCTTTGCCTTGTGTATTAAGTGAAGATAATAAAAATGCTATTTCATTATTGTAGGAAAGTAGGATTATAAATGAAAAAACAGACAAAATTTAAAACTTCATTTCTCTAAGTATGCATACATTTGATGAAGGTAATAGAAAAATAAGTATAATAGGTAAGTGCACATTCTCACATTCTGACCTTGTTAGTCTTAACTATCATCTGACTTACTATGTTATAGCACACAGTGTCATTCTTCATAAAGTAATACATATTTTATTCCTCACATATTTAAAGCAATGTAACTGTTCAAATGAAAAATGTTTAACAGGTCAATTTTCATTTATAGACTAAATTGTTTCAAATTTTATATAAATATTATGCTCAACACAAATTATATAAAATTAAGGTTCAGTGTCATGTGATTTAAAAAAAAATGTTAAGAGTCAGAGCTGGAGAGATGGCTCAGCGGTTAAGAGCACCGACTGCTCTTTCAGAGGTCCTGAGTTCAATTCCCAGCAACCACATGGTGGCTCACAGCCATCTGTAATGGGATCTGATGCTCTCTTCTGCTGTGTCTGAAGACAGCTACAGTGTACATAAAATAAATAATCTTAAAAAATCAGTCTTCTCTTAAACTCAAAAGCAGTATATTTTAAAAACTTTTTATATACTTTAAAACATACTGCTTATTCATTTTGAAAAAGCTATTTTCACCTAGTATTTTTACTTTTTGTTCTATAAGCATGCTTTCTGAAATATTGTATCTGCACAAAAATCTCAATAATAGCCATAGTTCCTGGAATGTGAAAGTCATAAGAATAAAACAAAAGAGGGCTGGGCATTGGTGGTTCACGCCTTTAATTTTGAAGCTCTGGAGGCAGAGGCAGGTTAATCTCCGTGAGTTCATGGCCAGTCTGATATAAAGAATGAGTTCCAGGGACAGACAGGGTTACACAGATAAACCATGTCTCAGAAAGAAAAAAAAAGAAAACAAAACAAAAACACCCCGGGCTGTGGTGGTGCACGCCTGTAATCCCAGCACTCTGGGAGGCAGAGGCAGGTGGATTTCTGAGTTCGAGGCCATCCTGGTCTACAGAGTGAGCTCTGGGACAGTCAGGGCTACACAGAGAAACCCTGTCTCAAAAAACCAAATCAAAACAAACAAAACAAAACAAAACAAAAAACCACCACCACAAACTAAAAAATATGAAAGAGTTTTTTTTTCCCATCAAAGACAACAGAAGGGGAATAAATTTTATAATAAGACATGATAAAGGAAAAGTCATTTACTAGTGGTCTTTGAAAAACCAGATATTCTTATTAAATTTTTTTTTTTTTGGATTTGGTCCCAGAGTGCTGGGATTACAGGCGTGCACCACCACCATCCAGTTCTATTAAGCTTTTTTAAAAAAATGATACCCAAATGAATTAAATATTAGACACAAGAACAGTATGTATAATTTGAAATTCCCTTGCTCAAAACACAAAGACAAATACTTACTTTCAACACTGGACAAGGTACAGACATTACAGTCGATAAGTGCCAGCTGAAAATGCTATAAAAAGAGAAAATATTAATAGATTAAGCATTATTTTTCTTCATTTATCTTAAAATTCTGTAAGTTATAATATAAAATTGAAAGGTTTTACAGAAATAGAATTAGTTTTAAAACTGATAATTTATCAAAAAATATTAAAAACTTTATATTCTTGTAAATGTTTTAGTATATGAAATACTATGGAAATCTTAAAATTTTAATGAAGTAAAGAAAATATTTAATGACAAAAATTGTTAAGCAGTCATGGACTGAAAACCTGCCTCATACCCTGTTAAAATTTAATTTGATGGGTATAAGCCAAATCACAAATAGTATATGAATTATATATTATTATATATTATATGCTATTATATGACAATATATCTGCTTTTATCAATTTTTCAAAAACTAATACATTTTAATACATTTCAAGTCTGTAGCACACATTAAATCCAGTGTCACCTATAAAAAACAAGGTAACTAGTGAAAAAGATACATCCAACCATTCCACATGTACAATAGCTATTCACATACATATAGGCTTTTCAATTGTCAAACATATCTATGTGCACATTTTGGATACAAACTAATTCAGAAAACAATGTTCATGCTAGAGAAGTGGTCACTGATAAGAAACACTTGTTGCTCTTAAATAGGACCTGGGTTCCATTACCAAAACCTACATGGTGGCTCACAGCTATCTGGTCCAAACCAAAATTTCATTTTCCCAAGTTCTGGAGGTTAGACAAGCCAGCATTTCTTGGGATCTTGTGAAGGACGTTCACCTCTACCAAAGGGGTCATTTGTCTTATCCTTGGTAGAAGACACAAACAGCTATCTGTGCTTGCTTGCCTCTTCGCTTCTTCAGTATCTCAAACATCTGAGATTTATTCTTCACCACCACTAAACTCTAGTTTACAGACTTCCCTCCGCTCAGATTCTCCTTATAACCTTGCTCTAATATCGACAATAAAACCGTTCACCTATTGTTAGTTTCTACAACCATCTGTAATTCTAGTTCTAGGGAATATATAATCATATGCTGATTTCTGCAGGTACCACGCATGAACAGGGTGCACATACAGAAATGCAAGCAAAGAATTCATATGAAGAGACGAGGTAACATACACATGTCTATACCTTGGACGAGGGCAAACAAAAGGCAGCCCATCCAAGTCTCCACTCTCAGCATTAACCCCTAGCCATAGAAACTTGTGCTCTCTGATCCATTAAATCTAACAGCCAGTACCAGTCCCTCCCTCTGCTACCCTCCCCCACCACCTCTGAAGGAGGAGAAATTAGTTTCCTTGAAGTGATAAGGCCACCACTCTAGAGCTAAGAAAAAGAGGCAATTGTGTTCCCAGTCAGCTGTGACCAGCTTGTATAAATACACTAGCCTTCAATAATGGAGGCCAGAGAGGGAAGTGACTAGACAAAAAGACAAAAGAACTCAGGGTCTCCTCTTGCCTGCATGCTGGAGGGCCCCAGTATACATTGGAACAATAAACCTGTTGCAGATTGCAGTAACTCCGGTCTCTGTGGCCTTATTGAGTGTGTGTGTGGGGGGAGGTCTTCTGATGGATACCACCAATGCTATTGTGGATAACACAGCAGAGCTATTCCTCCTGCTGACATAACTTCTTAAAACTATAAACTAAACCAGGGAAGAACCCAGATATCTTTGGTCCTAGAAATTCCACCCACTGGAGATAGAATCCAACCACCATAATCACATTTATACTCTTAACTCTCTCTTTTTTTTCTAGTAACACAAAAAAATGTAATTATCACAATTAATCCTCCTAAATATTTAAAATATGGACCTTGAGAGGTAACTCATAATGTACTGGTTCACATCTGCCCAAAAGATCTAGTGCATTTTTAAAACCTTTTCTAGCCTCTGACAATTCCTGTACTCATGTGTACATACCCTTCATACCCAACCAGCATAAATACATAAAAACTAAAATCTCTTTAAAAGATTTAACATTCCATGTGACTGAGATAAGGGCAGAAAAATAGGGGTTTTTTTGAGGCCCATTAACAGAAATTTACTTGCTACGGATCCAAAAAAAGAATAAGGGTCTTCTCTGGCCCTCAACAGAAATACAACATTGTAAGCTATACTGTCTTCTCTCCTAAGAACTATGTATTGTAAAAAAGAGGACTAGGATTGGTTGTCTACTACAAAATAGTGTCTTCTATAAATAACAGGGAAGTTACACACAGGATTTCTCAGCAATATTATTGCATAATCATGTCTTGAAGAAACAACTAACATGCCAACATGCACAGAGTAAATTGTATTAAGGTTCATTGGAACAAAAGCTATAAGCAATTAACAGCAGCTAAGAAAGAAAGAACCATTCTACTTGGAAGCAGAGCCTAATTTTGTATTTTTAGGAGATGTCCTAAACACAAATATGCCATGCTAAGCCATAATAGATGTATTTATAAACTCACATTCAGACACACACACACACACACACACACACACACACACACACACACACACACACACACACACACACACTTTGAAACAAGAAAGAATAGGAGGGATAAGAGAATTATAGAAGGAAGAAGGAGTGAGATAAATATGGTACACATGGAATTCTCAAAAAATAAGTTTTTTTAAAGATAGTTCCCTAGGTCTGTCAATCAGCTAGTCAAGAAAACATTGCTCAGGAAGGTTAATTCACTGGAAAATTCACTAAGAAGACAGGAGAAATTATGATATCTTCTTGAGCCCTCACAAAATTAATATAACAATGTTATATCAGCTACTCTAATCCCTTTAAAAAGAAACCTTTCCTATTTCTAATACCCTTCTGATATCTCCCTCTAAAGATGAACTTGAATTCTTAGAGCAAAAGAAAAAACTATTACCTAATCTATTGTATTGTACAAAACCATTCCTGCTGCCCATAAAACATATCCTTCTATTCTACATGTATTTGTTATTTTATATATTACATTTATGTTTATATCCATACTGCATCAATAAGCACTCCTAAAATATACCAATAACAGTGGTCATAGAAAACATATCAAGAGCTGGGCGGTGGTGGTGCACGCCTTTAATCCCAGCACTTGGGAGGCAGAGGCAGGCAGATTTCTGAGTTCGAGGCCAGCCTGGTCTACAGAGTGAGTTCCAGGACAGCCAGGGCTACACAGAGAAACCCTGTCTTGGGAGAAAAAAAAAAAAAAAAGAAAGAAAACATATCAAATCATCCATCTTTTTATATTTAGTTCATATCCTAAATGTTTGTATAATGCTGCCATAATTTAAAATAAATTTAACAAGATAGTCACAGAGAAAGAGAGGAAGAGAGAGAGTAAGAGAGAAAGAGAGAGGGAGAGAGAGAATATGATTATAGTACACCTGAAAAACTTCAACCACTTACCTTTAAACTAGACTCATAATCTGTATTCACTTTGAACATAAAACCAAGTCGTAAATGAATTTCCTTGGCTCTACAAAAATTAGGGTCAATGTAAAGGACTTCTTGAAATGCTCTAATTGCCCTGAAAAGAGAAGGTACACACACAAAATATTAAAAAGTTATTTATGTCTGCATCACATTTATTCGCTATAATACAGGAAATGTTTTAGTTATCACAGAGGAAGGAGCTTCAGTTGGGGAAGTGCCTCCATGAGATCCAGTTGTGGGGCATTTTCTCAATTAGTGATCAAGTGTGGAGGGTCCCTTGTGGGTGGTACCATCTTTGGGCTGGTGCTCTTGGGTTCTATAAGAGAGCAGTCTGAGCAAGCCAGGGGAAGCAAGCCAGTAAGAAACATCCCTCCATGGCCTCTGCATCAGCTTCTGCTTTCTGACCTGCTTGAGTTCCAGTCCTGACTTCCTTTGATGATGAACAGCAATGTGGAATAATCAATATTATGTGTGTAAGATCAAAGAACCCTTTCCTTCCCAACTTGCTTCTTGGTCATGATGTTTGTGCAGGAATAAAAACCCTGACTAAGGTAGTAAAAGCTTTTGAAATTTGCTCTGTGACTTTAAAAGACCCTTAATCTTTCTACCTCTACAACCCAACTATTGAGAATATAGGAATGTAATATCTCTTTTTCTCCCCCCCTCCCTTTTTTGTCTTTTTTGAGACAGGGTCTCTCTGTGTAGCCCTGGCTGCCCTGGAACTCACTCTGTAGACCAGGCTGGCCCCGAACTCAGAAATTTGCCTGCCTCTGTCTCCCAAGTGCTGGGATTACAGGCATGCGCCGCCGCCGCCGCCGCCGCCACCACCACCACCACCACCACCACCCAGCTAATATCTCTTTTTCTTAGATAATTGAAAAGTCTTGAAGGGGCGAGAATATGAAGATGCCAATATTGCATATATGTTATTCTAGAATCTTTATTTTCTCTTTCACAATCTGGTACCTAATGACAATCTACTAGCATTCTATTCCAAGAAACAATGATTTAGAAAAGTGGAAGCTTTTACTTTTTCCTGTTGAGTTTCCTATATTCTCTCAGATTTAAAAAGAAAATATTACTTCAACACCAAAAAGAAATACTGTTTTAATGGTGGAGAGGTGAGACAGTGTCAATTTAACACTCACTGGCCTAGAATTCACAGAGCTCTTCATGCCTTTTGTAAAATTCTTTTAAACTTTTTAAAAACTTTAAAGTTTTTAAACTTTAACTAGAGAAATAGTTCAATGGTGAAGGAATCTACTGTTCTTGTACAGGAATCATAGTTGATTTCCAGATGACACACAACTGACTGAAACTATACTCCCAGAAAAGTCCATGTCTTCTTCTGGCCTCTTCAGGCATTGCATTGCATCACATGTACAAATCCACACTCAGATACACACATGCTGATGTGTGTGTTTGTTTGTTTGTCTGTCTGTCTATGTCCACATACCCATACATGTATGGGTAAACATGTATGTCTATGTGTGTATACCCATACACGTATGTCAGTATGTGCATGTATATATACATACACATATACATATAGTTTTTTAATTTACAATTAATTACTAGTTGCCATTGCCATTACAACAGTAGTTGTCCGTATATTTAAAACTTACTGTTCCCTGGGCGGTGGTGGCACATGCCTGTAATCCCAGCATTTTGGGAGGCAGAGGCAGGTGGATTTCTGAGTTCGAGACCAGCCCAGTCCACAGAGTGAGTTCTAGGACAGCCAGGGCTATACAGAGAAACCCTGTCTTGAAAAAACCAAATCCAAAAAAACAACAAAAACCTTACTGTTCAGCTGATGAGCTGTTCAGAAGCCAAGCTGATGCTAGTCCTCTAACCTAATCAATAGATTAGCATCTAAGAATATTCTTAGGTTACAAACAATGTTGAAAAACTATGGAAATCTTTGATGGTGGACCCGTATGAAGGAACTAAGTTAGTAGGATTATGTTCCCTGAAGCTGTGTTCTGTTATGGTATATTTGAGTGTTTTCTTGTTCCATTATATGGAACCTCCTATCATACCACAGCACAGAAATGAAAGAGCTAATTAATGAAAAAGCAAATGTTAAATTCTAACTGTGAAGAAAAATAAACAAAATTTTTTTGTCTCCTGACAAAGACTTACTACACTGTCCTATACGTATAAAAGGAATAAGGAATCAAAACTTATTAGAATCATAGAAAGGTAAAAACAGTACAACTAGAAATATAAACTTATAAATATTAATATACTGCATTAGTTACATATAGTATAGTTCACTGGGAAAACATTGTTAATTAAGGTTGAGGTCCTCCATTACCAAATAGCCTTTGGGTTTGGCACAATATGGTAGATTCTTTTTCTCTGACCTTGTCTGTGCAATTCAAAACCCTCTACCTGAGGAATATCACATAGCCTTAGTTGGATTATAAGATGAATTTCCTTTCGCCTGACAAAATCTATTTAGCCAGAACCAGATAGTTCCAAAATGCTGTCCATGCTAATGAGATATTTCAGGTACCCTAATCTTCCAACCAATGATCTCTGCTTATTCTGGTTGTCCATACCCTAAAACACCTAAAAATTTATACACCTTCAATCACCCTAAGTACAGCCTAATGACTGTGGGTTCCAATGAGGTTATTCACCATATGTACTCACAGGGCTTCCAAACCGCCCTGTTTGATATCTCTGCTTCCAATGCTCTTGTGGATTGTATCAGTGATGACAAGAGGGGGGACGCCCACAGCTGCAGTGAACTTACCAGTGAAATGCATTGTAGTAGAAGTAGACCAAACCAAGACCATATAAAAAGGCAGCATTCTGTAAAGCAAAATAATTTTTATTAAATGTTTTCCATTTGTTACATAGAGTAAAAACTGCAATGGAGGCTGGAGAGATTGCTCAGTTAAGAGCATCATCTGCTCTTACAAGACCCTTGTAGAAAAATTTAATCCCAATCTGGGTTTTCTACCCCACCTTCGACCATTTAGTTCCCAGATAAAAGAGAGACACGCCTGAACTCTGGGGTAACCAGGTCTTGGGGGGCCTGCACTTAGCATTACAATACATAGCAACAGACCAAACATCAGAAGACCTTAGATAGATTCCCAACACTAACATATCAACATATCTGTAACTCCAGTTCTAAGGCAACTGATACCCTTTTCTGCCCTATGTGGACCATATGGTATATAGACATATATGCATGCAAAAACAGTCATAGGCATAAAAAAAAAAGCCAAACTTGGTGGCACTCGATTTTAGTTCCAGTACTCAGAAGCAAAGGCAGATATATTTGTATGAACAAGACCAGCTGGGACTACACAGTTATAAGACAGCCATGGATACACAGAGAGACCCTGCCACAATTCTTTTTTTTTTTTTAAAGATTTATTTATGATATGTAAGTACAGTGTAGCTGTCTTCAGACACCCCAGAAGAGGGGAGTCAGATCTCGTTATGTGGTTGCTGGGATTTGAACTCAGGACCTTCGGAACAGCAGTTGGTGCTCTTAACCACTGAGCCATTTTTCCAGCCCCCCCTCCCCGCCCCCCGTCACAATTCTTTTCAAAGCAAACATAGTTTAATGGTACTAAAGTACTTAATTTTTTTGCTGCCTAAATCTCTATTATCAGAAAAGTTTAACTTTCAAGACAAACCCTTAAATATACTATTAACATTTCTGCAAATGCTGGGTGGGAGTGAGTTCCAGGACAGCCAGGGCTATACAGAGAAGCCCTGTATTGAAAAAAACAAACAAACAAACAAAAAAAAGCAAACTTCTCTGTACCCTTAATAAACTAACAGACTACATATGAGAACCTATCGGGTCATAGCATGGCTTCCTAGAATTAACAGTTATTTGTCAAAAAACTCCAATTTAAGAAGTTTTGTGTATTTTTATGAAGAGACACAGCAAAACTGTCCCCATCTCTGTACATCAAATCCTGCACTCACCTGTCCCAGCAGCACAGATGCCTTGGCCTTTGAAGAGGGCAGACAAAGCAGAGCCCAACTTGACCAGGCATCTGGCACCAAACTTTACACTCCCGTTTTCCATGATAATCCTAACCAATAGCCTGTTCAAATGGCTCTTGTCTTTGAAGGTGGCAGGAGTTAGTATGGTTAGCATTCTGTCTAAACGCCTCCCCACAGTTACAGCCAGGTAAGCTCCTCGCCACGGTTACCTGGCTCCTTGCTTCTCTCCTCCCTCTCTTGCTCGCTCTCTCTCTCTTTTTTTTTATTTTATTTTATTTTTTTTTTTTTTTGGTTTTTGGTTTTCTGTGTAGCCCTGGCTGTCCTGGAACTCACTCTGTAGACCAGGCTGGCCTTGAACTCAGAAATCCACCTGCCTCTGACTACCAAGTGCTGGGATTACAGGCGTGCACCACCACTGCCCGGCTTTCTTGCTCTCTTGTTTCTCTCCCCCCTTCTCTATTCCCTCCCGTCCCTGCCTCTTGCCACTTGGTCATGGCTGGCATCTGCTTCTCTACTGTCTGTCTGGCTCTCTCTGTCTGCCTCTACTACCCCATTAACTCCCCTCCCTATGCCCTGAATAAACTCTATTCTATACTAAGCCAGTGCGTGCCTAGTCTCAGGGGGAAGAGATGCCATGGCATGGGCCCTCTGAGACACTCCTTTTTCCACATCATATAGCATATTCTTATGTATCTTTATCTTTTTATAAACACATCAAGTATCCTTGAGGTGGTAAAGCCCACTTTTGAAAATTGGGGAAAAGGCAATTAAGTGTTCCCAGGCAGCTGTGACTGTGTTCTAAAAACATATTGGCCTCTGATAACTAATGGAATGAGTTACTTCTTCCCAGGTCAAAGAGGTCCTTCTTCAGGTGTGGGCGTGATTCTGCCTGTCTGTCTGAACAAAAGTTACTGGGTTTGAAAGATGACACGTCTTTCCCTTACCCAATTTTATAACACCAGGTCTCAAAAGTCCCAGCTTATGCATATTTATATCTCAAACCCCTAGACTCAAGTGTCCCTCTCCTAACCTGAGGAGGAAAAAAGACAGTGACTTGGGTCAGGCTCGTACAATTAAAACTCTTTATTACATCTGTATCACAATCTCTGGCAGACTCCTGGGGTTGCCAAGAACTGAGCTTCCAAGCAGAGTGATCTCTTTATTCTCAAATCCCCAAGTAATATGCTTGCTTCTGTTATTTCATATTATTGTTCCAAATAAAAATTTCATCAGCCCCAGAAACTACACTTCCAATAGAATTGCTGGTTCTTAACTTCTCTCTCCCTGGACTTAACACAGAAGTGTTGATTACTGGACAGGGACTGTGCATTGGAAATAAGATTCCCCCAGCCTATTCCCACCTCTGCAGCGGCAACATAACCCCTGTTGTTGATATATGCTACCCCCAGAGTGTGCTTGGTGGGCTTGCACCGTAGGGCCTACTCCATGCATTTATGCCTGGTTGTAAATACGACAGAGGATTTTTGTGTTCTAGTACAGCTTGTACCCAGAATAACTTATTACTCTAGGGAGGGTGTCCTCAACCAACCAGCATTTCCAAACAATGGGGTCCATTTGTGTTGTGTTACTCGGTTCTCTCCTTGGCATAGGACTGGCTGGAGCTGCTAATGTAACGGTGTCAGAAATATCTCCAGGAATCCAGATAGCCCATTACAGAAAGCTGGGAATGAGAACGCTAGGCTGACTCCATGACAATTTTTAAATTGGCATTTTAGGAGACTAGGTCTAAGAAGTGGATAAATCCAGGCAAGTCAGTTAAAAAAAACAAAAAACAAAACAAACCTAGGCTTCAGGCAGCTAATCAGAAACCAAAAGGTGCCCATCCACCTAGCCTAAAGCAAGGACAACGGGTCAGCAAGTTTTCAGACCTACCCAGTAACATGTACTCATGTCCCAGTAATGGAATTGTTACAGACTGAAGTTTGCCATGGGATAACCAGGATTTTTTAGTCCAGGAAGGCACAGGTCCAGCTGAGATAACACACAGACATAACCACAGAGGTGGTTTGAATTTGAATGTATTTAGGAGCTCTAAAGCAAGGATTTTTATACACAAAGAGTTGGTATTACCATTTCAAAACATGTCACAAGTGAGGCCACCCCAGTCCACAGAGTGAGTTCCAGGACAGCCAGGGCTATACAGAGAAACCCTGTCCAAATCCAAAAACCAACAAAAACCTTACTGTTCAGCGATGAGCTGTTCAGAAGCCAAGCTGATGCTATTCCTCTAACCTAATCAATAGATTAGCATCTAAGAACATTCTTAGGTTACAAACAATGTTGAAAAACTATGGAATTCTTTGATGGTGGACCCGGTAGTCATCCATTTGGATGGCTGAGAAACACCTTAAGAAATGTTCAACATCATTAATCATTAGGGAAATGCAAATCAAAACAACCCTGAGATTTCACCTTACACCAGTCAGAATGGCTAACATTAAAAATTCAGGAGACAGCAGGTGTTGGAGAGGATGTGGAGAAAGAGGAACACTCCTCCACTGCTGGTGGGGCTATAAGATGGTGCAACCACTTTGGAAATCAGTATGGTGGTTCCTCAGAAAACTGGACATGACACTTCAGTAGGACCCTGCTATACCTCTCCTGGACATAAACCCAGAGGATTCCCCAGCATGCAATAAGGACACATGCTCCACTATGTTCATAGCAGCCCTATTTATAATTGCCAGATGCTGGAAAGAACCTAGATGTCCCTCAATGGAGGAATGGATACAGAAAATGTGGTATATCTACACAATGGAATACTACTCAGCAATTAAAAACAATGAATTCATGAAATTCTTAGGCAAGGGGGTAGAACTGGAAAATATCATCCTAAGTGAGGTAACTTATTCACAAAAGAATACACATGGTATGTACTCACTGATATGTGGATATTAGCCATAAAGTACAAGATATCAACAGCTGACAGACCCTAAAAAGTTAAACAAGAAGGAAAGCCAAAGTGTGGAAGACAGAGAGAGGGGCAACACTTGGGGGGGTAAGTAAAAATAAATAAATTATTAAATAATTTCAGAAAAAAAATTTGCCATGGTCATGGTACCTCTTTACAACAATTGAAATCCTAAGACAACTTATTTTATTTGACTCATGATTCTTACTTGCATGCATTTTCTAGCAAATGTCATCATTTTAAGTTTTGTCATTTGTAATTTATTTAGCTAGTTTTGATGGCATACATCTTTAATCACAGTACTAAAGAGGCAGATGCAGGCTAGGTGAGCAAGAAGCATATAGTAAGACTTTTTCTTAAAAACAAGAAAGGCCTCTAGAAATTAATCTTAAAATAATAGACCTTGAGAAATTAGACTTTCCAAAGCACCTTATCAGAAAGCACTATGGTGAAAATATCTCTAATCTTCTAGGTTACTTTTGTTGAATCAAACAGCTGAAGTTTAAAATACACCCTATGGGGTTGGAGAGAATAGCTCAGTGGCTATCTCCGAGCCACTGACTGCTCTTCCAAAGGTTCTGAGTTCAATTCCTAGCAACCACATCATAGCTCACAACCATCTATAATGGGACCTGATGCTCTCTTCTGGTGTGTCTGGAAACTGCTAAAGTGTACTGATATAAAATTAAATAAATCTTAAAAAAAAAACTAAAATAAAATTCAATACACCTTATGGTCACTTAAGATTTAAAACAACTATTTACTGTTGTTTAAGGTTCCTGTAAGACTACCACATAGGGCCCAGGTGGTGGTGGCACACACCTTTAATCCCTTGAGAAACTTCTGAGTTCAAGGCCAGTCTGGTGTACAGAGTGAGTTCCAGGATACCCAGGGCTACACAGAGAAACCCTGTCTTGAAAAAGCCAAAAAAAAAAAAAAAAAAAAAAAAAAAAATTTACAATGTAGGAATCAATATTACTTACCCTGGATTTCCCATGTAATCAACTTTTACAACCTAAATATACATTACTATAATCTTAAATTATTTATATTTCCATACCCTTGAATCAGAATGATTTATATATGGACAAATGACCATTTGCTAAAAACAACTGTTAGAAAGTTGTCTTATAAAATGATTATCCACTGGTTTTATGTAATCTTTACACAAGACAGGAATAATAATCAGCTAGAGTTCAGCAGTTACTGCTCTTGAAAAGCACTTGAGTTCAATTTCCAGAACCTACATTAGGTGTCTCACAATCATCAGGGCTTTTTAAAAAAAAAAAAAAAGAAGATTATTTAATGTATATGAATACCCTGTTGCTATCTTCAGACACAGCAGAAGAGGGCATCTGATCCCATTACAGATGGCTGTGAGCCACCATGTGGTCGGTGGGATTTGAACTCAGGACATCTGAAAGAGCAGTCAGTGCTCTTAACTGCTGAGCCATCTCTCCAGCCCAATCATCAGGAGTTTACCTTCAAGAGAGACACAATGCCCTCTTCCTGTCACATCAGATACCACATGCACTCAACTTGTACATGGCCCATCCTGAGACTTACACAAATACATATGTTTTAAAATAGTAATAAATCAGGCCAGATGGAGTGCCACACATGCTTTATCACAGCACAACTTCTGAGTTTGAGGCTTGTCTACAAAAAGAGTTCCAAGACTAGGGCTATACAGAGAAATTGTATATTAATATAAGTATAAAAATAACAATAATAAATCTCAAGATAGTAAACTACACAAAAATTTTATCAATATTGTTCAATTATGGATCCTTCTCACTCTGTCCTTTCCTGTATTTGAACCTAAACCTTATGTCAATAGCCCAATGACAAGCTGGGATATTTTGATATGTATTTTCTCAAGAGCTCTATCTTTTCACCATTACTTTTTCTTTTCTAATTTCTGGGGCAGTTGACCTTGTAACTAATCTATAGATAAACAGCTAAAAGTCTAATATGTTGATATCCCTCTTCAACATATTCTGACTAGAAGTAACAAAAATAATTTATGTTGTAGGCACAACAGCAATGGGAGAGCCAGCCTGGAGCAAGAGTGAAGTCAAAGGAAGTCCAAACACTGAAAATCTCATTCTGAGACCTCCCAGCCCTGGACCTGCATGTCCTAGTACATGTAGCCTTATGATATCACCTCTACCACTCCTGAGGTAGTCATATAACCTGGCAATTGGCAAGCAGGTTACAAGTTGAGTTTCCTCTTGTCTCTATAAAGTAATGTCCAGCAAGGGCCTAGGAAAACTTTATTTGAATGAATTAGCACAAGCCAATGATGCATATTCATCACTACACTCCTTTACCCACTTCTCAAAGGTTTAAGAAGTCTTTGTTCTTCACAATTAAATTAACTCTTCAATGAACAGTTAATACAGACTCCCAAGAAGTCTGCATTTTCTTGTGCTCTCATTGCCTAAAGTCTCCACCTCTGCTCCCCACCCACTTTCAGTGTTCCTACCTCACTTTGCCTCTCAGGCCACCAGTGTGATTGAAGGTGGATCCCAGGTACGGGAACAACAATATGTCATATCAGAACAGAAAATAAAGTTTTTTCTATACATTCCAGTGATGAAAATCAATACAGGTCACAATTGCTCTACTAATAGAAGTAATCATGTGAGAAGACAGAATGACACACAAGAGGAAAGTCAAGGAGTTAGAGTAGTGATCCTTCAGTGACACTGTTTAATCTCTATGAAAATGATACCTATTACCTGGTATTTCCTTTCTTGACAAAAATTGTTGTAATATATTTAACACTGCAATCATTTACAAATCAGTTTTTATTAAAATGTACTCAATAAGCCAACCTAAGAAATAATGATCATTCATTGAATGTTGTTAATCTTACTAATTTTCTTTTTCAAATGATGGTTTGGAAAAATAAACAGGAATATATGCTCACAATTAAATAACCGTTAAACTATTTCTAATAAATTTCAATCAGATCTGTGTACCAAATCACCTACACCTACAATAATTTCCATCCTTTCCTGTGTTTGTTTCACATTTCTAAGAAGTAAGACAATTTAAGAAATGATGGATATTTTTTTAATTATATTTTCAAAAATGTAATTTTGATCTATTGCAGTAAGCTTACTGAGTTCAATTTATTTTACCATCACCTTCTTCCAGCAAGTGTCCACTTTTCAAATCCATCACCTGACTGCATCTATTCATATCTTTTATGCATTAATGCATAATTTCTTTCATTACATCAGATTCATTATAATGAAAGTTACTTCTGGAAACTCAGACACACCCTAAAACATAATTTATTTGTTAAAACATAGGTAGAATGTTAAGGCCTAAGTAACTATTACCTGTCTAGCCTTCATTTACTAGCCTGTTACTAATATTATAAGTAAACTTCTCATATTTTGTTTCTGCTGTTACTAGCAACTTTCTCAGGCCCAGGTTAATGACATATCCTATTATATTCTGTAACCTTGGACACCAATAATTATAGAAGTTAGTAGATTCCTTTGTATAGTTAATCACAATAAGCTTGGACCTGAACCAACCATCCAGCAGTACTTCCTTCACCTATGGGGAGCTTTTATGATTTTTCATATTATAAACTACCCCTAGGATGAAGCTCAACATAATAGAGACACCTGCACCAATATTTGGAATAAGGCTTCCATTTTGTGTAGGTGGTCAAGTAAAGTTTAAGTTCCCAAGACTTCCCTGGAAACTCACATCCTACTTGACAGAAAGAGACATGCACTTAGGTAACTGGCATCATGGTTATCAAGTAAAGACATGAATGTTAGGCAAGGCAAGATCCATCCTGGTTGGCAAGTTAAGACATGAATGATAGGCAAGAAAGTCCCCTACTATATCCCAACCAGTAAGAGCAGGATAAATGTACAACAAACACATTTTCCTAAGGAAATGCACCATCTCTAAATCCTGATTAACAAAATAACTTGGATGTTTGTGGATTTTAGGCCTTAAAGCCCTGTAGGATCTTGATGGAACACCATAGTCAGTTCCTGAGTCTGGACAATGACCATGATGTCCTGGATATGGCATTAAATAAATTATGCCTGTTTGACTGAGATCAATGTTCAAATGGTCTGTGAGGTGACTCCTAGTTCCCAACATTACTAATAATCTATACATTTGTATCCAATTAATTGAAATTAACTATGTGCTGGTTATAGTCACTGTTTGAACTTGAATCCTCACACAAATATCTACAAGTCAGGTATAATTTAATATTTTTCCCTAAAAAAAGTTATACTGCATTGTTTTATCAGTAGTGAGAAATGAAAAACAAAACTTTGCTACTATTAAGTAATACACAACTAATACATAACTGCTACATAACTAATACTAGTTGCCATCATCATAATCAGAAAGCAAAGTGAAAAATACAGTGGACACATTAAAGTAACTTGATTGGGTAAATGGGAACCAACCTGCCTAAGATAAACTACCTGTGTCCTAACCTGATTATTTCATTTGGGGTCCCAGTTACAATGCTTCTAAATTTGGCAAGCTGACGACATTGTTTTTATTTGCTGAGTAGTATCCCATTCTGTAAATGTAGGGATTTTTCATTCTCCTTCTAATATAATCTATCCAGGCTCACCAACAGTCCAAATTAGCCTATTTTGGGGAGCTCTGCACTCACTATACATATCATACCTTGGTGTGAAACCAGCATTCCTTCCTGTGAACCCTCTCTGACCTCCTGAATAATCCATCCTAATTCATTTGTTTCAGCCACCTAACACCTAGAAACACTATCTAGGGACCCTAAGATTCCACACCTGAAATACGTGAATCACATTATCTTTTATGTCCACTGTTAAGATCTCTTCATTCTATACTTCAGCCCAGTAAAACCTTCCTTATAGGTGGTACTCATCCCAATTTAACTTGACTCCAAATCATGGTTCTGGCCCAGAGTTCCCTGGCCATTTCATCTCTGTGTCTCTAGATAATTCTTATAGCTATGTGACTGCAGGTACTGTCACTACCACACCTCCATCTTCCTATGTACTCCACCTCCATCTCTTTTCTGTCACAATCTTCACAAACATTCTTCCCTCTACCAAGCAACCATCAGCCACCATACTTTCCTAAATACAGGGAGGGCAACAAAAACCAAGGCACAGAATACCCATCCAATGAGAGAAGACCAGATAGTAACATCTAGAATGAACTCAAACATCCTAACTCCAGATGCCTAGACAAAAGAAAAACAAACAACCACAACAAAAAACCCAACAACAACAACAAAAACAAAATTCCAAGAACAAAAACATTAGGGCTAAAGCAATATACCTTAACCAGAAAGTAGTAGTAGGCTTAAGAATATAAAGAGAAAAATTTCAAAACAGCAACTATGCATATATTCAAGGCTCTGAAGAGATTATATAAATAAATTCAGTAAAAAAAAAACTTTTTGAAACCACAAAAAGTAGAATAAAATAATGAAAATAATTTGCCTTAACAGGAGAAATAGAATCACTAAAGAAAACATAAACTAATAAAATTGGAAATAACAAATGTAGGAAGTCAAACAAAAACCTCAAAGGGAAGTTTTGCCAACAAAGTATAAAAATGAAAGAGAGAATCTCAGGCATTGAAAACTTTTCCACATCTACAGATAGAAGAAATGAATGCCTCAAATAAATTGTTAAACATCCAGGATTTCTGGGACACCATGAAAAAACCACATTTACAAATAACAGAAATAGAGCAAAAGTAAAGAAACCCAGGTCAATGGCTCAGAAAATATTTTCAACAAATGAATTTCTTCCCAAATTAAAGAAGGAGGTCCCATCAATGTATAAAAGAAATTTTCCAAAGACACAATAATAAAAAGAAAATATACAGAACAATGAAAGAATATTAAAGGCTGTACAGAAAAGTGGGCGGTGGTGGCACACGCCTGTAATCCCAGTACTTAGGAGGCAGAAGCAGGTAGTTTTCTGAGTTTGAGACCAGCCTGGCCTACAGAGTGAGTGCCAGGACAGCCAGGGCTACACAGAGAAACCTTGTGTCAAAGAAACAGAAGAAAACAAACAAACAAACAAACACAACACTGTAAAGGAAAAAGATCAAGTAACATAAAAGGCAGATCCACTAGTAATTTAACACATAACTTCTGAGTGTAGACTCTCCTAAGTGGGTCTAAACAGAAAAAGACCACAGACCAGCCTGGACTACTATGACCCAGCAAAACTTTCAATGGTATAAGAAAAGCATTCCATGGTAAAACCTAACTTAAAGAGTATATATCTACAAATCCAGCTGTACAAACTACATTGGAAGGAAAACTAGAATTTAATAACTACATTCAAGAAAGCATAAGGAATAAATAACCCTGAAAATTTGCCTCAGCAAATCAAGGGGGAAAGGGGGGTCATCACAATACTAAAATAACATAAATCAATAAACAGTGCTCATTCATAACTAAAATGTAATGGTCTCAATTCCTCTTAAAATATACAGACTAATGAAATGGATTAGTAAACAGGTTCCATCTTTCTGCTGCATCCAGGAAACATATTTCACTATCACATATAGATATCACCTCAGGTTAAAAAGATAAGAAAAGCTATCTAACAATTCAACCCAAAGTTATAAGAAAAAATAGGAAAGGACACTACAAACTCAAAAAAAGCATCACAGTAACTTTCTATATTTGGTTAACTGAGGTTGAAAGAAAACTCTTACATGTAGGAAGCTTAGTCCCATGTGTAGAATACTTAAATTTAAAAGATAGATTATATTGAGTATCCATAGTTCTCTGTTTTCTGACCTTGGGTAACAGAGCAAGTACCGACGATATCCAACTGCAGTGATTTCTCACAATGACACATTGTGCCCTAAAACTGAAGGTAATATTTTATTTAAATTACAGAATTAAGCTGGAATGAAATTGAGAGGTAACAATAATGAATGATTTTTGCAAAACTGTAGTCTTGATTATTGAAACCTAATTATTCAGGGTAACTCCTAAGATACACTAATAGTCCGATCTCTCTTTCCTTGATTAATTAAACCTGGTTACTCACAATAACTCCAAAGACATCCTCCAAAGACAGTCAAAATCCCTATTAAGCTGCTTGTATTAAGTATTTTATTATAACAATGAAAGCTAAGTAACTACCAAGCTAGAAAGAAAGTAGTTAGCATTTATTACACTTGCACAAGACTGTAATCATATCTGAATTATTTTCCTAGCACTTAAGTCTGATGACTTGAGCACCTGCATTTACATGTACAAAACATTATGATAATCAAAAAAAAAAAGATAACTTAAAAAAATACAGACTGGTGAGATGGCTCAGCACTGACTGCTCTACCGAAGGTCCTGAGTTCAAACCCCAGCAACCACATGGTGGCTCACAACCATCTGTAATGAGATCTTCTGGTGTGTCTGAAGACAGCTACAGTGTACTTACATATAAAAAAATAAATCTTTAAAAAAAATGCAGACAAGAAACTAAGATACTTTTCATTCTCTAAAATAGGCTTTTCTATGTTAGTCTGGATAATAGCTAACGAAAAATGAGCTCTTCCCTTTTCCATTTCCACATTCCTTAGTATTAGTAATCATTCATTAAAACAGACATATTAAGTATAATATACACTCAACACACAAAGCAAAATTAGTATTGAAAAGCACACTGACCTTCCAGTAGTCAGTCTGTAAACTGTAGTATCTCTGGTAAGATGACAATGCTGAAAAAGGAAAATAGTCAAGTTGTACTTCATGTTTCCACAAAAAGATACTAAAAACAAACTTCTCATTTCCCAATAATAAACCTAAGTACTGTGAAAATAAAATTTTCAGAAAATACAATAAATCAATGTTGAAAATTCTTCACAGTTAATATAATAAAGAAGAATGACTAAACTTTCTGATTGTGGAAACGTAGTACTACAGATTCAAAGCTAAATCCTTCATCCACGTTTGTGTAACTGGTTACATCTTTTACAATGCATAAACTGAGTACATCTCTAGGTTCTGTAAATCCAAAACTAAGAATATCTACCATTGGTTAATAGTGGGGGTCAAGATGATTTACAATTCCTATTTCAACCACAAGCTTAGTTATATGCACACACATGGCTGCAGAAATAGCAGACAGGAGATAAAACCTAGAGGAAATGTTGTTCTACATGGGAAAAAAGATTACAAGAGCAAGACAGTATGGAGGAAGAACTTATATGAACATTCTCCTTGCCTAAGCCTGTTTATAATGTTATCTCCAATACTGAACTAAGTACATGTAAAAAAATAGGAAGAATAAAAACTGTTCATTCCTAAACTCATAATCTTATTATCTGTCTAACATTACTTTCCTGTGGTATCCATGGCTGCACTGGCCATGATAGGTAGGGATAGGAAGATGCCTCAATGATTAAAAATAGATCGCTTGTGCAAAAGATCTGAGATCAGATCCTAACACCCCATAACTCATAATCACCCCTAATTCAAGCTCCAGGAGATACAAAGCCTTTTTCTGCCCTCTGCAGGCACATCAAAACTGTGTATAGGTATACACATACATATACATATATATAAATTATAATGATGATGATGATGTCATTTGTATCTGAGACAAATAACAAAACACCAAAATAAGTATGTACTATGATTTGCAGTAAGATTCCTATCTCATATTACCCCCAACTGTATTTAAAAAAGTTTTAGTTACAGCTCTTTTTTCTATAATTACAAAAACTTGTAAACTTGATATTCACGGGAATCTACAATCATGCCACCTTTAGTTTTTGTTTTAATTTTTATCTGTATTCTTACTTTATTGCCATGTAGGTGCATCTTAGGTGATTTTCTAGTTCCTCTAGAAAATCAGCTAATGTTCTTAAACACTGAACCATCATTCCAGCATTAATTATTTTTATTATTAACTATGAACTTATTTGTAGAATGTATTTCAAATTAAGTTGTCACTGTCCACCATCTCAATTCCCACCCAAAACAAAAATTCTATTAAATACACAGAAATCCTAAGTACACAGAAATGTTTTCAAACATGACTGTGAAACTAACAATCAAGCAGGTCTAAGATTAGGGAAACACTCCTTCATGAGTTATTTACTGTGACTCTCAAAAGTGATCAGTTTATCTACAATGATACTTTCCCATCTGCCTACATCCATCTTTTGCCAAATCGACTATAACCCTGCCAAGTATGCTTCAGGAACCACCCTAAGGTAACACTTAAATTTTTTAGCCATCCTTTTAAAATAGTAATTTCAAAGATTACCAGGATGATAGCTCCAAATTTTTGGATGTGAACACATATCCTAAAGTAATTGCAGAGAACAGGAAAGTAAAAAGAGCCATTGCTAGGATGCAAAGCTGAATCACAATATAAACAGTAGTAACAGGATAAAAGTGATATGATTAGGGAAATAGAAAAACAGTCTCTTTATAGATTGACCAATAAGGTAGATACAGAAAGATAAAGGATGAAAATAAAATGAAAACAATAACCAACCAAAGCAAAAAAAGAAAAAAAAAAGTCTTTTAAAGTAATACCACTACAAAGAACTGAGTTGGTATTATGATGGGGATTGCGTTGAATCTGTAGATTGCTTTTGGCAAGATGGCCATTTGAATTATGTTAATCCTGCCAATCCATAAGCATGGCAGATTTTTCCATTTTCTGAGATCTTCTTCCATTTCCTTCTTCAAAGACCTGAAGTTCTTGTCATACAGATCTTTCACTTGTTTGGTTAGAGTCAAACCAAGATACTTTATGCTGTTGTTTGTGGCTATTGTGAAGGGTGTCAGTTTCCTAATTTCTTTCTCAGCCTGCTTATCCTTTGAGTATAGAAAGGCCACTGATTTGCTTGTGTTGATTTTATTGCCTGCCACTTTGCTGAAGTTGTTTATCAGCTGTAGGAGTTCTCTAGTGGAGTTTTTTGGGTCACTTAGGTAGACTATCATATTGTCTGCAAATAATGATAGTTTGACTTCTTCCTTTCCAATTTGTATCCCCTTGACCTCCCCTAGCCCAAGCTAGTACCTCAAGTACAATATTGAAAAGATAAGGAGAAAGGGGGCAGCCTTGTCTGGTCCCTGATTTCAGTGGGATTGCTTCAAGTTTCTCTCCATTTAGTTTGATGCTGGCTACCGGTTTGCTATATATTGTTTTTACTATGTTTAGGTATGGGCCTTGAATTCCTGTTCTCTCCAAGACTTTAAGCATGAAAGGATGCTGAATTTTGTCAAATGCTTTTTCAGCATCCAATGAAATGACCATGTGGCTTTTTTCTTTGAGTTTGTTTATGTAGTGGATTGCATTCATGGATTTCAGTATATTGAACCAACCCTGCATTCCCGGGATAAAGCCTACTTGATCATGGTGGATGATCGTTTTGATGTGTTCCTGGATTCAGTTGGCAAGAATTTTATTGAGTGTTTTTGCATCGATGTTCATAAGGGAAACTGGTCGGAAGCCCTCTTTCTTTGTTGGATCTTTGTGTGGTTTTGGTATCAGCATAATTGTGGCTTCGTAGAAGGAATTGGGTAGTGTTCCTTCTGTTTCTATTTTGTGGAATAGTTTGAAGAGTATTGGTGTTAGGTCTTCTTTGAAGGTCTGATAGAATTCTGCACTGAAACCATCTGGTCCGGTGCTTTTTTTTGGCTGGAAGACTTTCTATGACTCCTTCTATTTCTTTAGGGGTTATGGGACTTTTAGATGATCTATTTGATCCTGATTTAATTTGGGTATGTGATATCTGTCTAGAAAATTGTCCATTTCCTCCGGATTTTCTCGTTGTGTTGAGTATTTTGTAGTAGGATCTGATGATTTTTTGAATTTCCTCAGTTTCTGTTGTTATATCTCCCTTTTCATTTCTGATTTTGTTAATTTGGATACTGTCTCTGTGCCCTCTGGTTAGTATCATCTGGAATAATAAAAAACTATTCACCACAGTAAAAGAACTTCTGGGGGAATCAGTATCCCTGACCTCAAGCAGTACTACAGAGCAATAGTGATAAAAACTGCATAGTATTGGCACAGTGACAGGCAAGTGGATCAATGGGATAGGATTGAAGACCCAGAAATGAATGCACACACCTATGGCCACTTGATCCTCGACAAAGGGGCTGAAAACATCCAATGGAAAAAAGATAGCCTTTTCAACAAATGGTGCTGGTTCAACTGGAGGTCAGCATGCAGAAGAATGCGAATTGATCCATTCTTGTCTCCTTGTACTAAGCTCAAATCCAAATGGATCAAGGACCTCCACATAAAGCCAGACACTCTGAAGCTAATAGAAAAGAAACTGGAGAAGACCCTTGAGGATATCGGTACAGGGAGAAAGTTTCTGAACAGAACACCAATGGCATATGCTCTAAGATCAAGAATTGGCAAATGGGACCTCATAAAATTACAAAGTTTCTGTAAGGCAAAGGATACCATCAAAAGGACAAATCGGCAACCAACAAATTGGGAAAAGATCTTCACCAATCCTACATCAGATAGAGGGCTAATATCCAATATATACAAAGAACTCAAGAAGTTAGACTCCAAAAAAAACCAAATAACTCTATTAAAAATGGGGTACAGAGCTAAACAAAGAATTTTCACATGAAGAACTTCAGAGAGCTGAGAAACACCTTAAGAAATGTTCAACATCATTAGTCATTAGGGAAATGCAAATCAAAACAACCCTGAGATTTCACCTCACACCAGTAAGAATGGCTAAGGTCAAAAACTCAGGAGACAACAGGTGTTGGTGAGGATGTGGAGAAAGAGGAACACTCCTCCACTGCTGGTGGGATTGCAAGATGGTACAACCACTCTGGAAATCAGTCTGGCGGTTCCTCAGAAAACTGGGCACCTCACTTCCGGAGGACCCTGTTATACCACTTCTGGGCATATACCCAGAGGATTCTCCGGCATGCAATAAGGACACATGCTCTATTATGTTCATAGCAGCCCTATTTATAATAGCCAAAAACTGGAAAGAACCCAGGTATCCCTCAAGGGAGGAGTGGATACAGAAAATGTTGTATATCTACACAATGGAATACTACTCAGCAATTAAAAACAATGAATTCATGAAATTCTTAGGCAAATGGTTGGAACTGGAAAATATCATCCTAAGCGAGGTAACTCATTCAGAAAAGAACACGCAGAGAATGCACTTACTGATATGTGGATATTAGCTCAGAAGCTCTGAATACTCAACACAATTAGCATATCAAATGATTCCCATGAAGAAGGAAGGAGAGGGCCCTGATCCTGGAAAGGTACAGTGCAGCAGTGTAGGGGAGTATCAGGACAGAGAAGTGGGAGGGAGGTGATTGGGAATGGGTGGAAGGGACTTATGGGGAGGGGGCCACTGGGAAAGGGGAAATCATTTGGAATGTAAACAAAGAATATATAAAATAAAAAATAAATAAAGTCATAAGGAACCTTATTAACCTTACTGTCTCTTTTTAAAAAAAAACCTACAACATGTAACAATATATTAATATTCATACTTTAATGACTTCTTCTTAATTGATAGTGCTCCCTCCAACAGCCAAAGATCACCTAACAAAATATCCAATACTAAACATGGGAAATCTT
Organism: Apodemus sylvaticus; assembly: GCF_947179515.1. Lineage (NCBI taxonomy): Eukaryota > Metazoa > Chordata > Mammalia > Rodentia > Muridae > Apodemus > Apodemus sylvaticus. The sequence goes on from NW_026262996.1 coordinate 913,368, forward strand.
CCTTTTGGTTGTTGGCTAGGGCTATACAAAAGACTACCATGTTTTTCTCTGGGTAAGACTTTTTCTAACTCTAAGCATGTGGTGTTAGTGGTTGTTTATAAATGTTTATTGCAGATGAATCTTACCTGGAGATCAAAAAAAAACCTTGACTTGAAAAATATATATATATACACATATATTTCCTTTTAGATATAGGATTTACCTGTGTAGCCTTGGCTCTCCGGGAACCTGATCTGTAGACTAGGTTGGCTTTGAATTCAGAGATCCATCTGCCTGTGCCTGTCAGGTGCTAGGATAAAGGTGTGGGAGAGGACTACCCAGCTAAGATTAAATGCTAAGCCGGCGGTAATGACACACGCCTGTAATCCCAGCACTCTGGGAGGCAGAGGCAGGCTGATTTCTGAGTTCGAGGCCAGCCTGGTCTACAGAGTGAGCTCCAGGACAGCCAGGGCTACACAGAGAAACCCTGTCTCAAAAAAAAAAAAAAAAAAAAAAAACGAAATCCAATAAATAAATAAATTAATTAATTAATTAATAAAAACAAAAAACAAAAAACAAAACAGTGCCAATGCCATTTCTCTGTCCTAGAACCAGAAACAGGACTCACACAAATCCCTTCATTTTTATTGTTAGTTTTCAGTTCTTTAAATTCTGTGCTGTCCTCAAACTTTTATTATCTACTTGTATTGCCTTCACAAGTGACAGGATTACAAACAATAATATCAAGATCTGCCTCAATTCCATTCAAAATATTTCTTTTTTTTAAGTGTACCAGCAATTGGAGGTAAAAGATCTCAATTATCCCATTTACTGAATATGAGCAAATTGCATGAAGAGAGGCATGTGGCAATTGTCCAAAAGTAAATACTGTGGTATCCACTTCACTCGTTCCTATGGACACTCGCAGTCCTGCTTCTAGTCTCTGCCTGTAGAAGCACTTTCTACTGGGATCCCCAGTGATCACAAGGACTCAGAAAATAATATTAACACTCCTTCCTGTCCTCCACTATAATCTCTCCATCACTAGCCCTGAGGCAGCACACTTGCAATTATACCTCCTCTCACCCTACCTTCACTCCCTGTAGATTCCACTGAAGAGAATCAGCTTTCCATCTTCCTATAGAGCCTTTCACTTTTCACTATCTCTGCTCACTCATCCCCATCCCTAATACTTAAAAAAAAAAAAAAAAAAAAAAAAAGCCAAAACCTTTCAGGATGGAGAGATGGCTCAGTGGTTAAGAACATTGACTGCTCTACCAGAGGTCCTGAGTTCAATTCCTTGCAACCACATGGTGGCTCACAGCCATCTGTAATGGGATCCTCTGCCCTCTTCTGCTGTGTCTGAAGACAGTGACAGTGTACTCACGTAAATAAAATAAATAAATCTTAAAACAACAACAACAACAACAACAACAACAACAACAACAACAACAACAACAAAAACCCACCCTTCTACCAAAAACCAGCAGTAGCTACACCTGGCAGGGACTTAGCAAGGGTATGTCCTCCATTATGAGCTCTCCCTTCTCATTTTTATTGTTAGCCCAGAAAGAAACTGCTTTCAGGTTTCACTACTCCTAGTTCAACACCATTCACAGGAGACTCCTACTTTGGTTCAGACACAAGAATCCCCCTTGACTATAACCTCCTATAACTTGACATGGGCAGAATCCTCTCAGCTCTTTCCTGAAGCTCCTATCACTCTTTTCACTTATATTCCTCTTTGCCTGCAGAAGGACTCCCTAGTAGGCAATCCACAGCAAAGTTTTTTAATACCCATAAATAAAGAGCAACAGAAACCCAGAAACAGAACACTCACTCAAAAAAATAAGCCTAGATTCAACCCTATCATCCTAACTAGATGCCAAGACACCATCAAATAACTCACACAACAGCAGCCAAGATAATCTGCCTCCACTAAATACAATAGCTTTTCTATTTTTATTTTATTGATTTCAACCTTCAATTCGATTATTTCTTGCTATCTACTCCTTTTGGCTGGAATTTCCTTTTTTGTGAACTTTCAGGTGTGCTTAAACATTTACTGTTTTTAACTTGCCTCTTATAAATGACTGTGTTGTGTCCTAAATGTTTGTTGTCTGTTCATTTTCATTTAATTCTAAAATTTCCTAATTTTTATCTCAACCCATTTTTTTATTCAGTTGTGAATTGGTAGTGAGTTTGTAAACTTTCTGTTGTTTCTTGCTGTTGTTGACATCAATCTTTAATCAATGGTCTGATAGAAGACAGGGAGTTATTTCAGCTGTCTTGGATCTTTGAGACAAATGACATCTCATGCTGTTTAACCATGTTGAATAAGAAGAATAATCATCAGTTCCTAATGGAAATGCAAACTTGTTCAGCCATTGTAAAATAAAATGGTGTGATAGTTCCTCAGAATAATGGAAATATATCTAACTCAAGATGCAATTTTACAAATCTAGGGTATATCCCTAAAGATTACTTAACTTAACCCTGCCACAGAAATACTTGTTCAATCCTGTTCACTGCTAGTCTACTTACAATAGCCAGAAACAATCTAGCTATTCCTCAACACATCGATAAACAAATGAAAATATGGTGCATTTACACAATGACATATTATTCAGGTGTCTTAAAAAAAAAAAAAGAGCAATGTCATGAAATTTCAGATAAATAGCTGGAGTTGGGAATAAAGCATCCTAAATAAAATAATCCAAATTGTAAAAGACAAATACTGTATCTGCTGATTGACTTTTAAGTGTTTGATAAGCATGGTACAATCCCAGCACTAGAAAGGAGGGGAGGATCTCCAAAGAAATGGGAAATAACATATATAGTTATGGAGTCACAGCAAAGAGAATAAAGTAGGAGGATTAAACAGGGAAAGGTAGGAAAGAGGAGTTGAGGGAAGGGAAAAAGGAAGGGTCAACTAACACTAAGGGGCATGTCAGAGGTCTTGTGGAAACTTCTCAAAGCATACAAGCTAAAATAAATATGGAACTGAAAAATTCAATAATCCAACTATAAAACTGAAAGGAAAGTTCAACATGTAAAATGAACCATGAAGAAGATAGCGTAGCATGGCTTTAATACAGAGAAACTAGAAAAACATATTAGACTATGTAGGGCACTGTGAAAATATTAAATCTCCAAATTATAAAGAGAAAAGTAAGGTAAGTGGCACAAACCAGACCTTCAACAAGAGCAAAATGATGCCAGATGTGGCAGTCCATCTATCTATATACCAAGTTCCAGAACAGTCAGGACTTCATTGAAAACCTCTGTGTGCTGGTTAGTTTTATGGCAACCTGATACAAGCTAAAGTCATCAGTAAAGGAAGGAACCTCAAATAAGAAAATGCCTCAGGCCAGGAATTGTGGCACACACTTATAATCCCAGCACCTTGGCAGCAGAGGCAGGCAAAACTCTGTGAATTCAAGGCCAATTCAGTCTACAGAATGACTTCCAGGACAATCAGAAGGCTTCTGCTCTGACACATGAAAAGGATGAAAAAAAAAATGGCCACTAGCTAATAAATAAAATATTTACAAAAGACTTATCTGATAAGGGAATGTTGTCCAAACCTTACAAAGTTTCTGAAAACTCAACAATACAGAAATAAGCAATCTGATTTAAAAATGGGCGAATACCTAAGCAGACACATGAATACAGCTATAAAAATGTCACAGAAGCATGTGAAAACATGCTTACAGTGTGATATTATGAGGGGTGCCATCCCTAAACTAGTAGTTCTGGGATTTAAGAAAGCAGGTTGAGAAAGCCATGGGACTAAGTCTATATACCAGCACCACCATTCCATGGCCTCTGCATCAGCTCCTGTCTCCAGGCTGACCTGATTGAGTTCCTCTGCTGACTTCTTTCAATGATGAACCTCTCAAATTTGGTGTTTCATTACAGTTATAAAATGGTGTTTCATTACAGTTATAACACTAAGACAGCCTGTCTCTTTAAAAAAAAAAAAAAAGCAAATTAAGGGCTGGAGAGATAGCTCATAGGTTAAGAGCACCGACTGCTCTGCCAGAGGTCCTGAGTTCAATTCCCAGCAACTACATGGTGGCTCACAACCATCTGTAATGGGATCCTGTGCCCTCGTCTGGTATGTCTGAAGACAGTTATGATGTATTCATATACATAAACAGATAAATCTCTAAAAAAAAAAGCAAATTAAAGGAGAAAATTTTCTAAAACTAAAGAAATACATATTCAACAGACACAAGAAACACAAATAATACCCAATCTATAAAAATGCCCATATCATAGTCAAAACACTACAAATAAAAAAACAAAAACAGCTAATAATCCCAGCATTTGGGAGGCAGAGGCAAGTGGATTTCTGAGTTCGAGGCCAACCTAGTCTACAGAGTGAGTTCCAGGACCTCCAGGGCTACACAGAGAAACCCTGTCTCCAAAAATACCAAAATAAATTAAAACAAAAACAAAAACAAAACAAAACAAAAAAACCCCCAAAAACCAAAAAACAAAAACAAAGAAAAAAGGTTCAAGATTAAAAAAAAAAAATTAAAAAATAAACCACCAAAATAATGACTAATTTCTGAATTAAAAACTCTGAAAGCCAGAAAGCCTAAGTAATGCATGCCAAAGACCACATCTGCTAACTTAGACTACCAATACTGTGCCAACTAGTCTTGTGTCAACTTGACACACAAACTACAGTTAATCTAAAAGAAGGGAACCTTGAGAAAATGTCTCCATAAGATCTGGCTGTAAGGCATTTTTTTAACTAAATATTGAGAGGGGAGGGTTCAGTTCATTGTGAACAGGGCTATCCTCAAGCTGGTGGTTCTGGGTCCTGTAAGTAAGCAGGCTGAGCAAACCATCAGGAACAAGCCAGTAAGCAGCATCCCTCCTTGGTCTCTGCATCAACTCATGCCTCCAGGATCCTGCCCTGTTTGAGGTCCTGCTGACTTCCTTCAGTGGCGAACAAAACCAGTGATCTGCAATTGTAAGTTGAATAAACCCTTTTCCTCTCCAACTTGCTCTTTTGGCATGATGTTTCATCACAGCAACAAAACAAGTAACAATAAATGTTACAGAGGTTGTGCGTTTAATAAGGGTTTCTCTCATTCATTGCTAGTGAACATACTAGAAACCCTAGAAATAAGCATAGAAAGTTCTCAATAAGCAAAACTAAAGTTGCAGTACTTGAAGGAATCAGAGGTATGTGGATCTTTCAGTTTGAGACCAGCTTCACCTACAGCAAGTAACAAGACAGCCAGGGCTACTTGACAAAATAAAACAAAACAAGAGAAAACAAAAACTAAAAATAAATATACTCTATGACCCAACTATACTATTCACTGGGCAACAGACTTAAATATCCTAATCCAAAAACCTTCATAACACCTAGTGTGATTGGTTTGAATAGTCTTTGCCCAGAGAATGGCACTATAAGGAGATTTGGACTTGTTGGATTAGATTTGGCCTTTTTGGAGGAAGGTTGTCACTATGGGAGTGGGCAATGAGACCATCTTCCTCCTAGCTGCCCATGAATCAATCTTTTCTTGGTTCCCTTTGGAATAAGATATAGAACTTTCAAGCACCATGCCTGCCTGGATGCTGCCATGTTTCCCGCCATGATGATAGTGGACTAAACCTTTGAACCTGTAAGCCAGCTCCAATTAAATGTTATTCTTTATTTATGGTGTCTCTTCACAGCAATGGAAATTCTAACTAAGACAGAAGTTAGAACTATGGACTGGAGTATTGCTGTGACAGGCATGACCATGCTTTTCTTTGGAAGAATATGTATTTGGGGACTCTGGAAAGCAGTAGCATGATTTAAATGAGGCTTAATGGGCCATCCTACTAGGAATGTAGATAACTTTGTTGCTGAGGGTGATTTGAACTGTGCAAACATCGCCCAAGAGGTTTCAGTAGAGAAGAATTTCAGTATGTGGCCTAAAAACTATTTTTGTGGTATTCTGGTGAACAGTGGCTTCTTTTTCTTGGTCTGAAGAGTCTACCTGAGGCTAAGGTAAAGAGATTCATATTAATTGCACTGACAAAGACAGTCTCAAAAAAACCCAGCAGAGACTTTGTTCTCTGGTACAGTACCATGAAGAGCATTTTGATCAACCAGTCCAAGCTTTAAAAAAAAAAAGTATGGTTCAAAGAATAAAGGTGCATCAAGAAGTAGAATGGAGCTGAATTCTATGTTCAAGGAGATAAACAGATAAGAGAGCGGTGAACAGGATCAATAACCTGCCCAGATAAGCTTAATGTTTATATGTTTGCAGTTGAAAAAGGAATAGTTATATAATCTTAGGGATTATTGCCTGGTTATCACTTTCATTTGGAATTTTAATCTGGAGAGAACTACAATCCAGAAATGGACCGCACACTTGTGATCCAGATCTTGAGGGTAGAAGACACAGGCTTTGATCTCAATCTTGAGGAACAATGGCCATGAAAATTTAGACACAAGCACAATACTACACATACCTTTAATCCCAGGAGACAGAGGCAAACAGATCTGAATCAAGGCCAGCCTTAGACAGAGAAAATTCTAGATGAGGAAAAGCTGTAAATCCAGGTATAGTAGCACATGCCTTTGATCCCAGAAGATAGACCTTCAGATCTCTGAGTTCAAGTTCAATAAGCAGAGTAGGATCCAGTTCAGCCAAGCTTAGGCAGTGAAGGAGTTGGAAAACAGAAAGCTGGTGATAATGTATTAGAACAAGGGGGCCATGTTCCAGCTCCAGTAAGCAGCAGAACTCAATAGCTTCAACCAAGTGCCTCTGGGTTTAGAGTCAAGAAAGAAGGGACTACTTCTTTCTTGGTGATTACTCCTTAATGGTGATTAAAAAGAGACCAGCATCACTCAGGTAAAATCTTCTGGGAAGTGTTTTCTGAGAGCACAAAGAAGGTGTAACCACAGATAACCCGCTGCAGCGGGACTTGGTAATGTGTAAGAGTCTCCCAGGTAGCACTGGTTTTAAAGGCATGAAGGGATCATGTAGAGCAGTTGAGCCTTGGCACTGGAAAGGCCCTGGAAGGCCATTGGGAAAGGTGCAGCCTCAGTTGCAGTTAGTTGGCAGCCCAAGACTAAAGGGGTCATTCAAAGAATTTGAGTCTTGGTACAGTGAAGAGAGCCTATGAGAGGCTATTGCTGAAGTCTAATTGCAGTGGAAGATTCCTGCACATTAGAGATGTCAGTACCATGGGATGATCACCAAAAACATCAGCAACAATAGTTTGGAGTCAACCAGAGCCTAGAATGCTACAGAGGGCAGAACTGGAGAATGACCAAAGCTCTGAAGATCAGTTGTGGATCCCAGACACTGGAATAAAAAGCTGCAAAGTTGAAGTTCCCTTGGATGCCAAAAGATGTTAGATTTCAGAGCCATGGAATACCTGCTGAGGAAAACTGCTAATAAGGAGTGGAACTAGCTCAACAGAATTTTGTTGCAGTCAACAAAGATAAAAGGATTTAGTGATACAAAAAATGATTTTACATCAGACATGGAGATGCAGAATTTGTAGTTCACCTGGTTGATTTCTGTTCTTGCTTTAGTCCAGTATTTCCTCACTATGATGTTTTTAGAATAGTAATATGTATCCTATTATGTTGGAGGTATATGATCTGCTTTTTGATTTTGATTTTAAGGAACTACAATTAAGTGTTTAGATTAATCTCAGAAGAAACTGAACTTTGAACTTTTAATATTGTTGAGACTGTTATAGTCTATGGTACTTTGAAGTTGGAGTAAATGTATTTTTCACTATACTTTGACTAGGTGTAACCCCTAGATTCAAGTGTTTGAACAAGCCTATGGGGGTCAGGGAGTGGAATGTGGTAGTTTGATTATGCTTGGCTCTGGAAGAGGCATTGTTAGGAGGTGTGGCTGGTTGGAGGAAGTGTGTCACTGTAATGGTGGTCTTTGAGACCATCCTCCATGGGACTCCTGGTTCCCTTGGGAATAGGATGTAGAACTTTTATCTACTCCAGCACCATGTCTGCCTGGACACTGCCATGCTTCCTTGATGATAATGGACTAAACATGAAAGCTAGCCTCAAATAAACATTTGTTATAGGAATTGCCTTGGTCATGGTGTCTCTTCACAGCAATGGAAACTCTAAGACACCTAAGAAATGAGAACAATCTAAACATTCTTCAAAGGAGAAATGGATAATGAAAATGTGGTACATATACACTCTGGAATAGTATTTAGCTTTAAAGAAGAATAAAATCATAAAATTTGCCAATAATGAATGGACCTGGGGGTACACTGAATGAGGCAACCCAGAATCTATCATATCTAGGAACAAATCTCAATATATGAATATATACCACAGAATAATCACAAACCAGAAAAAAAAGAAAAAAAAGAACAAGATAATGGAGGAGTGGGGTCAGGAGAGACTTGCAAGGGGAATATATGAGAAAGGAAATAAAAAACTGGAAAGCAATCTCCAACTGAAGTTGGGAGGGGATTAGAAAAAAGAAGAGTAAGGAGAAACAAAGCACAGCAAGGTTATTTGATAAAACCTCAAAGAATATTATTTTATATTTAACTAAAATTATACTCACTACTTATTTATCTTTATGCAGATACACACAGACAGCTGAAAATTATGTTACTTGGGCGGACAATACTTCCCACAAAACAACAGACTTTAAAAAGTCCCCAGTACCAGGCATAAAACAAAATGAAACAAAACAAAACAAAACAAACAAACAAAAACCCTCCTTTCAGGTTGTCTATCAGGGGACTCCAAGTGTCTCCCAGAACTATTTAATATATTGCTACTTCCCTTAGTTACCTTTCAGAAGTTTTTTGGGAAGCCACTGCAGCCTAAAGATCATCAGTTCCCTAAAAATTCACCAAGATTCCAGTACTAGACTGAGATTGATGAGAAATCTAATCTTATGGGTTGAGTTACCTGACTCCAAGCTCTGGCCCTTCTGTTGGAAGGCAACCATTTTGGACTACCTGGACCACAGCTATAAATAACTCCAATAAATCATCTTTTAATGTGTGTGTGTATACACATATATATCCATTCTGTAAATTCTGTTCATTAAAAAAAAAACAAACCTGATAAATATACCCCAATACAAACTGGACATATGATTTCAGTCTATTAGTCAAGCTTGGTGGCATACTTCTTTAATCCCAGCACTCAGAAATCAAGAGGCAAACTGGTGTACAGAGTTCTAGAACAGCCAGGAACACACAGAAAAACACTGTCTCCAAACAAACAAACAAACAAAAAACCCCAAGACTATCTAAAAAGGCTATATATACTAAGTAGTCTCACAAATATGGCTGCCTAAACAATACCTGGAAATGAACAACATCAAGAAATATGCTAAAATGGTAAGAGGAAAAGCTCAAAATCTGTGTCTGAAAAATAAAAAATATAGGGAAAGAATTAAAGTATACTTCAATGAAGGAGCTCCTAAAATATATGAAAGTTCTAGATTTGATCTTAGCAGTCTAAGAAAAAAGTAATAGACGAATGATTTTGCACAAATACACTAGTCAAATGTTCAGAGGACATCTTAAAATGATGCACTAAAAAGCTAATAAAAGGTCAGGTAGATGTGTTAGTCAATAAAGTGTTTCCCATGCAATCATGGAATCTGAGGATCATACATAGTATTTCTTTATTACTTTAAGCATATGTCAACATTGTTGTAGCTGTCAATTAAAACTACTCAAATGGACCTCAAAACAGCAGCAAAGTATATTTCTTGCTACCTTCCCCAAGGTTATGGGTTCCCGGATGAAAGACAGCCAGCCAGACAGCCAGACAGACAGCCAGACACACACACACACACACACACACACACACACACACACACACACACACACAGCCTTATATTTTAATATGCCTTCAATAGTTCAATGGCTGGGCCATTCCCAAACCTCCATGTGGCTAACACCTCTCCTCCAACAATCACATGACTTCAGTTTGTATTATAAATACATCCCTTTTCTACCCAGTCTGTATTTCTACCATCCTTGGCTAGTACTCATTCCTTATAGGTCTGTGCCATTTGTTAACTTGCCTGAATTAGGTTGAATCATAAAAATCTATATTTTATTGTGTTGCCCTAGATTCAGTTGGTAGGTAGTGGGCTCTACTGTTTGTTTTGTTTTTTTTTGTTTTTTTCTGAGACAGGGTCTCTCTGTATAGCACTGGCTCTCCTGGAACTCACTCTGTAGATCAGGCTGGCCTCAAATTCAGAAATCCGCCAATCTCTGCCTCCCAGAGTGCTGGGATAAAAGGCATGTGCCACCTGGTCTGCATGCTAGTTTTGTGTGTCAACCTGACACAGGCTGGAGTTATCACAGAGAAAGAAGCCTCCCTTGAAGAAATGCCTCCATGAGATCCATCTGTAAAGCATTTTCTCAAGTGGTGATTGATATATATATATATATATGCATGCTCAGCCCAGGGAGTGACCCTATTAGGAGGTGTGGCCCTGTTGGAGTAGTTATGTCACTGTGGGCGTGGGCTTAAGACCCTCCACCCTAGTTGCCTGGAAGTTAGTCTTCCACTAGAAGCCTTCAGATGAAGATGTAGAGATCTCAGCTCCTCCTGCACCATATCTGCCTGGATGCTGCCATGTTTCTGCATTGCTGACAATGGACTGAACCTCTGAGCCTGTAAACCAGACCCAATTGAATGCCTTTTTAAGAGTTGTCTTGGGGCCAGGTGGTGGTGGCGCACGCCTGTAATCCCAGCACTGTGGGAGGCAGAGGCGGGCAGATTTCTGAGTTCGAGGTCAGCCTGGTCTACAGAGTGAGTTTCAGGAGAGCCAGGGCTACACAGAGAAACCCTGTCTCGAAAAAAATCAAGTCCAAATAACCAAAAAAAAAAAAAAAAAAAAAAAAAAAAAAAAAAAGAGTTGCCTTGGTCATGATGTCTGTTATCAGCAGTAAAACCCTAACTGAGACAGTGATCAAGGGGGGAGGGCCCCTTGTGGGTGGTTCCACCTTTGGACTGGTGCTCTTGGGTTCTATAAGAGAGCAGGCTGAGCAAGCCAGGGGAAGCAAGCCAGTAAGAAACATCCCTCCATGGCCTCTGCATCAGCTCCTGCTTCCTGACCTGCTTGAGTTCCAGTCCTGACTTCCTTTGATGATGAACAGCTATGTGGAATAATCAGTATTATGTGTGTAAGATCAATGAACCCTTTCCTCCCCAACTTGCTTCTTGGTCATGATGTTTGTGCAGGAATAGAAACCCTGACTAAGACAGGGCCCCCTAGGACTGCTCTTCCTTGGCTCTTACATGATTGCTATACTATCTTTTGCAGCTGTCACACCTGGCAGCTATTCCTTTCCCAACATGACAGCTCTATCTTTCCTTTTCTCTCCCTTGCCTGGGAATCCTTTAAGTACCATCTCTGTATCCCTATTCAGTCATTTGCTGCCAGCAACTTTAACTGGGGGTAGGGACCCTCAATGTCTTATGTGTAGATTCTTATACAATTTGGGGAACCTAGTTAACATAATGACAATGTTAGACCAAATCTACAACAAAACATTATTGATAAAAACACAAAATTTGCTGGCACATTGAAAAATCTAGCTAGTATATACCTTTAATCACAGTGCAAGTTGTGAGTTTCAGGCCAGCATGGTCCTCATAGTAAGTTCCATGCCAAGAAAATCTATAAAGTATACCCTGTCTCAAAACAAACAAACAATAATAAAAATTTCCAATAAGATATTCTTCCTGAGCCAGGCCGTGGTGGCGCATGCCTATAATCCCAGAGGCAGAGGCAGGCAAATTTCTGAGTTCGAGGCCAGCCTGGTCTACAGAGTGAGTGGCAGGACAGTCAGGACTATACAGAAAGACCCTGTCTCAAAAAACAAAAACAAAAACAAAATCCAAAAAACCAACCAACCAAACAAACAAAAACAAACAAAAGAAAAAAACAAAGATATCCTTCCTGGGGTTGGAATGATAACTCAGTGGTTAAGAGCACTGACTGCTCTTTCAGAGATACTGAGTTCAATTCCCATCAACTGCATGGTACCTCAAAACCATGTGTATGTAGTGGGATCCAAAATCTGATGCCCTCTTCTGGTATGTCTGAAGACAGCAATAGTATACTTGTTTAAAAAAAAAAAAAAAAAGATCCTTCCCACCACCATCTGTAATAGGATCTAATCCCCTCTTCTGGTGTGTCTGAAGACAGCTACACTGTACTCAGATACACAAAAATAAATGTCCTTCTCAATAGAAAACTTCACAGTTATTAAAACCATCCTGTTATATTCAGACTCTCAATTTCAAATATTTTATTATGAGAAAATTATATTAACTTTATTCTCAAAATTTTACATTTTATAAAAAATTCTATCATTCCTTTTCTTCTAAAAGACTTATTTATTTCATGTATGTGAGTACACTGTGGCTTTCTTCAAACATACCCCAGAAGAGGGAATCAGATTGACATCAAACAAAGCATTCTTTGTCTACACTATTAGTGCTAAACTCTAACCTAGGAACTACTTACCATTAAAAAGTACAAAATTAAAACTCTTCTGAGCCAGGCAGTGGTGGCACATGCCTGTAATCCCAGCAAAGGGCTATACAGAGAGACCCTGTCTTGGAAAAACCAAATTCAAAAAACCAAAAAAAAAACAAAAACCAACAACAACAAAAACAACAACAACAACAACAAAAACCTCTTTGGAAATCTAATCATATGTTCCTACTCAATTTTGTTTTATGGGTGTTTCTATTTAATAGTATTTTATTTCATATATACTGTTAATTCATTACTATTAAGCCCTCATGGAAAACATTATCAATAATTCATGAAATGGGGCAGGCCTTTCATGTACTTGGGAGGCAGAGACAGGTAGATCTCAAGATTCAAGGACAGCCTGGTCTACAAATCAAGTCCAGGATGGCCAGGGCTCTCTTGCACAGAGAAATCCTGCCTTAAAAATACAAAATAAATAAATAAATAAATAATAAAATATGAAAATTTATATTTTTATATTTATAGTTTGTGAAATATTCTTTCTAAAAACCTTATCTTCTTTGCTGATACACTGTGCTCTACTTTCTGTTAGTAAGGACATTTAAATTGTAATTTTACATTGCATACAGATTTTACTTAGGTATTAAGCATGGAGCTCAGGCTCTCAAACATGCTCAGCAAGCTTTCCTACAACTCAGTACTATCCCCACTCCCCACTTGCAACCCTAAAACAAATAGTTTCACTGTCATCAACTATATGTTTCCTGTAAGTTTTTTTTTTTTTTTAACTAAGGAAATATTTCTATAGACAAAAATGAAGTCGTTTTAAGTTACTAAATGGTCTTTTTAAAACAGATTTACACTAAACAACTATCCCAAGATATCAGCCTCTAAAAAGGCTTAGAAATGACTTAGACATTTGCTTATTATATAATCCAACACAAAAGAAGCAATCTATGTGTATTTCTTTAGAGCAATCTAGCAACAGACATTTGTATTTCTGAGGCAGTGTCTTACTATGCAACCTGTACTACCTAGATTATGCTAGCTTCAAACTCAGAGATCCTCCTGCCCCAGCCTTCAGAGCACTAGGATAAAAAGTGTGTCTCAAGCTCTACAACTAGCCACTTAAACAGGCTTTTAAACACATTCTGACTAAAATGGAAACTATCAAAGAAAAATAAGAAACATGTATTATTCACACTTTTGTGAAACTAACCATATTTGTATATATAGACAAGGTATCAAAGTTGCTTTGTACCATATTAAAATTTAAAAGAACTTCGATTTCCACAAAGGCAAACAAAAAAGCAGTGTACATATAGGATTCTAAAGAGTTTTATTAAATTACCAACTAAGTATTTACATGTAGTTAAAATAAATTTCTGCATTTCTGTATTGTAAATAGCACGTACCTTTAATAACCGAAACCACTACAACTATATAAACAAACAAGACATTTTAAAAGAAAATAATTACCTTTTGAATAATCTTCCAGTAAAAGATTGAAGTGACCTAATTGACAAAAGAAATCTGATTCCACTTTTCCTTCAGCTTTTACTATTAAAGATTCATAGCAGTGAATTGCCTAAAAATGAAATACAAATATTTACAATTAAAACTACATTAGAATTACTCTATATTAAAATTAGTAAAACTCTACTCTATATTAAAATTAGTAAACTCTACCTCCAAGATTACATACAGCTTATGACTATGAACATCATAATTCATAAATATATTATCTATGTTTTTAAGACTTATTTATTTTATATATATGAGTACACTGTAGCTGTCTTCAGACACCTCAGAAGAGGGCCTCAGATCCCATTAGAGATGGCTGTGAGCCACCATGTAGTTGCTGGGAATTGAACTCAGGACCTCTGGAAGAGCATCCAGTACTCTTATCCACTGAGTCATCTCTCCAGCTCCCAAAATATTCTCTATTAAAGACAGGATTTTGCCACAGTATGAGTAAATCTCTATGACTAAGAACTCTAAAACTCTATGACTCTATCCTGGGAATATGAGGAGGCAGATATCTGTGAATTTGAAGCTAGACAGTATGAGTTCCAGGGAATCCAAGACTACATACTGAGACCCATCCTCAAAATGTAAACAAACAAATAACATAGAGATGATCTCACAGAGGGCTGCTATCCAAGATATATAAAGAAGTCAAGAAGATAGACTCCAGAGAACCAAATAGCCCTATTTAAATAAATGGGATACAGAGTTAAACTAAGATTTGTTTTATTTTGTTCTCTCTGTGTAGTCCTGGCTGTCCTGGAACTCAGGTTGAAGACCAGGCTGGCCTCAAACTCAGAAATCCACCTGCCTCTGTCTCCCAAGTGCTGTGATTACAGGCATGCGCCACCACCGCCCAGATTAAACTAAGAATTTTCACCTGAGAAATACTGAATGGCTGAGAAGCTCCTAAAGAAATGTTCAATATCCTTAGTCATTAGGGAAATGCAAATCAAAACAACCCTGAGATTTCACCTCACACTAGTGAGAATGGCTAAGGTTAAAAACTCAAGAATTGCCAAATGGGACCTCATAAAATTGCAACATTTCTGTAAGGCAAAGGATACTGTCAATAGTACAAAACAGCAACCAACAAACTGGGAAAAGATCTTCACCAACCCCACATCTGATAGAGGGCTAATATCCAATATATACAAAGAACTCAAGAAGTTAGACCCCAGAAACCCAAATAACCCTATTAAAAATGGGGTACAGAGTTAAACAAAGATTTTTTACCTGAAGAACTTCGGATGGCCAAGAAGCATCTTAAGAAGTGCTCAACATCATTAGTCATTAGGGAAATGCAGATCAAAACAACCCTGAGATTTCATCTTACACCAGTCAGAATGGCTAAGGTCAAAAATTCAGGAGACAGCAGGTGTTGGTGAGGATGTGGAGAAAGAGGAACACTCCTCCACTGCTGGTGGGATTGTAAGATGGTACAACCACTTTGGAAATCAGTCTGGCAGTTCCTCAGAAAACTGGACATGACACTTCCAGAGGACCCTGCTATACCTCTCCTGGGCATATACCCAAAGGATTCCCCGGCATGCAATAAAGACACATGCTCCATTATGTTCATTGCAGCCTTATTTATAACAGCGAGAAGCTGGAAAGAACCCAGATGACCCTCAAAGGAGGAATGGATACAGAAAATGTGGTATATTTACACAATGGAATACTACTCAGCAATTAGAAACAATGAATTCACAAAATGTTTAGACAAATGATTTGATCCGGAAAATATCATCCTAAGTGAGGTAACCCAGTCACAAAAGAATACACATGGAATGCAATCTCTGATAAGTGGATATTAATTAGCCCAGAAGCTCTGAATACCCAAGGCACAAATTGCATAACAAATGACTCCCATGAAGAAGTATGGAGAGGGTCCTGATCCTGGAAAGGATGGATCTAGCATGGGAGGGGAATATAAGGACAGAGAAAAAGGAGGGAGGTGATTGGAGAAGGGATGGAGAGAAGAAGGTTTATGGGACATATGGGGAGAGGAGGATCCGGGAAAGGGGAAATCATTTGGAATGTAAACAAAGAATCTAGAAAAAAAACAAAATAAACAAAATAAAATGAACAGAGTTAACTTAGTAGTTAAGAGCTTTGCCTGTTCTTACAGAAAAGCAGAGTTCAAGCAGGTGGTGCACACCTGTAATCCCAGCACTTTGGGAGGCAGAGGCAGGCGGATTTCTGAGTTCGAGGTCAGCCTGGTCTACAGAGTGAATTCCAGGACAGCCAGGGCTACACAGAAAAACCTTGTCTGGGGTGGGGCAGGGGGAGGAAACCAACAATAACAAAAAGAAAATCAGAGTTCAGGTCCCAGTACCCATATCAAGTGGTTTAGACTATCTAAAACTACAGCTCCAGGGGACTAAATACCTCTGACCTTCTCAGGCATCTGTACTCCATTGCACACGCTCACATAAAGACATATATACACACAGAGAGACATACCACATACACGTTTTAAAAAGAAACAAAAACTCTCAATAAAGTAACAAATGAGTGCATTACTAAATTTACACATGGCTAAATTGTTATTTTGGTCCTTATCACACAACAAAGGAACTAAAACATGTGCAAGATGAAATATATTAAATTCAGAATCCATATACTCATGTTAGTTTTTCTAAACATATGATAAATACAAATTGAGATGTATGCAAATTCAATTTTCAAATAACAGATTTTACAGAGTTTATCATAGTTTTTAAATTTTACTTTATTCCTAATGTAGCAATTAGGGACACAAAAAGACCTCAGCCAGGAAGCCAGATAAGCTACATAATAAAAACAAAATAATCTCTCCCTCCCAACCTGACTGTAGTAGTTTGAATGAGAATAGTCCCATCCTCATCGTGTCCCCTCCCCCATTGTATGAAGGTGTTTCTCCATCCACCTCCACTCCTGACACCCCGCCCTAAATTTCCCTACACTGGGAATCACATCGAGCCTTCACGGGACCAAGGACCACCCCTCCCATTGATGCCCAACCAGACAGTCCTCTGCTGCATATGCAGCTGGAGCCACGTGTACTCCTTGGTTGGTGGCTTTTGCAGGTGTGACAATATACATTAAAGAAGGTTCCAGGCATCTTTTGTGGTTTCTAGGGCTAATAATGTTCAAGTATTAATTAATTAATTACTTGCCTATTTATGCAAACTCATGATATAATTTTATCCGAAACTATTTCAGCATTTAAGTACCACAAATTTCAATTGCTTAATACCTACTCCTTTTCTCATATTTCAAATACATTCCAATACTACCTACTGAATATACACAAATACACAGGAAAAACAAAAGAGAATGGAATAAAAAATAAAAGCAGGCATCACACTTATTAATAATCATACCCTGACTAATTGGAGCCTGACACTAAAATAACTTGCAATGTCTTTACAATCATTTTAGAACCTACCTAATTATGCCTTGTACCAAATGCCAATCAAGAAAGACAATTATTATGTAAATCCATTACTTAACAAAATAGCAAAGCCGCAGAGGCAGGCAGATTTCTGAGTTCGAGGCCAGCCTGGTCTACAGAGTGAGTTCCAGGACAGCCAGGGCTACACAAAGAGACCCTGTTTTGAAAAAAACAAAATAAATAAATAAATAAGTAAAAGAAAAGAAAGGAAAAGAAAAGAAAAGAAAAGAAAAGGAAAGGAAAGGAAAGGAAAGGAAAGGAAAGAAAAGGAAAGAAAAGGAAAGAAAAAAAAGAAAAAGCTACTAAATGAAAACAGAGGGTTAGAGAAATGGCTCAGTGATTAAGAACACTGACTGCTGTTTCAGAAGTCCTGAGTTCAATTCCTATCAACCACATGGTAGCTCACAGCCATCTGTATATAATAGCATCTGATACCCAATGCCCTCTTCTGGTACTCACATACACTAAATAAATAAATAAATCTTAAACAACAACAATAACAAAAAAGAAAGAGGTGTGGCCTACTTGGAAGAAGTGGAGGAGCTTAAATAATAATAAAAAAAAAAACAAATAAAAAAAAAAATAGGTCCAGATAATTGGCTGCTATTATAATACTAAGATGCATTGCAAGAAAGAGGCACAAATAATGCCTCTTCTTTAATAAACAAACCATTTTATTTAAATATAAGCTAAAATAGCAAAGTTCCTGTCTCATTATTCAAGCAGAAAGATTACTTCAAGTAATCTAGCAGGTTACCCTGGTCTACAGTTTTCTAACCCATATGAACCTAGCAATGAGATTATTTTAAAAATAAGATTTAGGAAATAAAAAGATGCATGAGCAGTTATGGGTACTTAACTACTCTTTTAGTACCTGACTTTTCAGAAATCACATGGAACTTAAATTACAGTTCCATGGAATCTGATGTTCTATGTTGGTACTATGAACACAACATGGTACACAAATAAACATCTTGATTAAAACAGCCATACAAATAAAACAATAATAATAGAAATACAATTTAGACTTGAAGTGGTGACACACAACTTTCTTTTCCTGTACTCTAAAGGCAGAAGAAAGTTTTGAGTTCCAGGCCAGTCTACAGTTTACAATAGATACAAAGTGAGACTCTGACCCAAAATAATAACGATAATAATAATTTAGGGATACTGATAATATTAATAATAATTATTATACTTATGAGTATATATTATGATTTTATATTATAATTGTTATTATTTATTACTATTATAATTTAGGGCCACTTGGATAGGTCAGGAAGTAAAAGCACTTGCCACAGGTCTGACTCAAAAAGCTTCTTTTTCAACCCTCTGGATCCTACCATTATAATAAAGTGTCATTTTATCACCTGAAAATGCTTAATTGCATATTTTAAAAACTGTCATATGACTCTTTTGTTTCTTTGTTTTTGAAATTTTTCTTTGTTGCCCTGGCTATCCTGAAATTTGCTCTGTACACTAGGCTGGTCTCAAACTCACAAAGATTCATTTGCCTCTGTTCCCCAAGTGCTGGGATTAAAGGTTAGGCTTAAAAACAAACTGTCCTTTTTTGAAACAGGTTTTTCTTGCTGTTGGTCTCAAACTCATAAGAGACTTAACTGCTTCTGCCTAGTGCTGGAAAAAAGAGGAGTATACCACCATTCATCAATTACCCTTTGTATACTTTAGTTCTTAGTAATTGGTCATTTTAAATTATAATACATTTTAAGTAAGTGAAAAACATTTCAATAACAGAGTTTTGCTCATGTCTGAAATCTCAATACTTGGAGGCTGAGGGATGGATACTTCTGCAAATTTGAAGCTACTCTGGGCAACAAAATACCTGTTATTTCAATATTTGAAAACAATTCACTAACATTTAAGTTTATATTACAAAGTACCTGAAAATATATGCTACTTAAGTAAATGAAAGCACTCTTCAAGAGTACACTGGTTTGGTTCCAAAAGCCCACATAGTAGTTCACAACCTTCACTAATTACAGTTCTATATGTCTGTCCTTAGCAGTCAATAAACTGAAAGTTCAAGGAAGTGGCTTAGCTAATAAAAGGACTTGCTGCCAGGCCTGATATGGTGGAAGAACAAAACTGACTTCCACAATTTGTCCAATAACTACCAGACATGAATATATATAATATTATTAAATTTAAAAGAAGCCAATTTTAGCAGAGGAAATGTGAGTTTAAGGACAATCAGAATAGCATATAATTAAGACCATGTATAATGGTTACAAGTATGTATGCCACAGATCTGTGCTTTTATGCAATGCTTTACAAGTATGTAGATATAATAAAAGTGTTACATTTAAAAATCTTTTTTAAATGCTGAAAATTGGCTCAAAAGATATTGATAATCTCCTTTTAAGTAATGGGGAATAATTTTCACTAAGCTGTAGTAGGTATGTTTAATATTTTCTTGCTAAAATTGCCCTGTTTGTTCTCTAAAACTGTTTCATTTCTTCTCCCTGTATTTCTTGCCATCTTGATTGAACCATCAGCCATTAAGTAAATGAGAGTGCCAACTTTCAGGTAGGAAATGCTGTGTGTTTTTTCAGTGTGTGGAAACCAAACTGCAAGGAAGAAAAAGGTTTAAATAACCAAATGGTATCACAGTATTGTTTCTGCATATTATTACTATAGTATTGTAAAAAAAAAAAATTCTTTGTAAATGTGCAAACTATCTGAAGTTATCTATAAATTTTGCCTCATGAGAAAATAATAAAACGTGTGCATATCATAAGAAACTGCAACAAGTCACAGTTTTTTATAACTTGAGATGAGAAAGTGGGAATACCGTTGACTTCACAAAAACTACAAAATAAGAAATGTTGTGGGCTGCATGCTGAGGCATAGTCTCAGACTTCCAAGAGAGGAGAAACCGGGAAGGGAAAAAAAAGGTTTCAAAGACACCTAAAAGGTATAACGAGCGGTTTCATCATAGGTCGAGGTTTCAGACTTGGGATACTGAAAAGCTTAGGAGAAAAATATACGCAGTTATGTCCCTATATTGTTGCTGACCTTATTCAAGAGAGTCTTCATCTTGGCGCCATCTTTGCATCGGTTCAAGAATCCGAAGAAGCTACTGTGGAAGAAATACATGGTTCTTGTTAATGATCACCGAAAGACATCCGTAACAACCTCTCAAAGGTTTGGTAACAGTGGTAAGCGACAGCGAGTCGTAACCGCAACCAACATGCAGCAGGGTCTCTTGGAGAGTCTCTTGAACCCAGAGAAAGGCAACCTCTCAGTATTAGCATTACGTACCTATCTAATCCTGAAAGCGCCTTCTTCTCTTCGACTGTGAGACTGAAGGATCCCTCTTCGCCCTCCCGTCTAGGTTTTTCCGCCGCCATCTTCTCTTCCTCATTACCTAGGACCGCAGTACCGAAACGCAATCCATATTTCATGGAAAGAGAAAAAAAGATGCCCAAGTTCCACGTCTACGCTCATCCACCACTACTAGTACCGACTTCTTTTAAACTGTTAGCTCCAATCGTTGCTTGAAACTAGCACGGCAACTTTACGACAGCAACTGTGGGCCAAGATAAGCCCCTGGCAAACGAGAAAGCGGCAGACGCTAGCCGGTCACATTACCACGCAAGCGGTAAATGCAAGTAGCAGGCATTGTTGCAGAACATAAGCAAAATTCTTAGAATACCAAACTTCGTTACCATCTGAATAAAGTTGTTATAATACCAACAGTGTGAACCGCACGCCGAGCTCGTAACCTCTCTCTAAAGCCAGGCTTTCCAATGGAAACAACCGTTTTATCTCACGTGACTTCTGTTCGCTTGCGTCATCACCAGTGCAGCTAAACTTGCTAGTTCGCTAGTTGGTGATGTCACCTTATGAGCTCTACCGAGCATAGTGAAATTAGTTTTACGTATGCCTGATAACTCTTTGTTATACGACACTAAACATCGAGACCTTTTTATTTAATTGCTATACTAGTCTCAAAATGAACAAAGACCATTTGAAAAAAAAACAAAAACAAAATGAACTAAGAAAAATGCATCAAGTATCTTTTCCAAGAGCACATTTAACTCAGACACCTTTTTTTAAAACATTCCCTATGCACTACACAACATGCTCTGTGCACTTCCCAGAAAGGATGTTCCGTAACTGTAATTCTACCACACTTTAAAATCAAAATCCTAAACCAATAACTCACACATTGAAAAAGCAAAATGTATTCAGACACAATTGAACTGTTCCTCATTAAGCAACGACATCGTGGTTTGTCACTACCATACTTGAACTCATGAACTATGCATCAACTCAACCACATCAAACCAAAAACTTTACAAAAGTCGTGTTACGTTGACCGTACATAACAGATCATTGTCAATGAAGACTCCCTCACAAACGTTATGCCTTACAAAAAACAAAAAAAATCCCTTTGCATTTTGAAGATGCAACAACCATTTGAAAATAATACCATTTTTTTGCACTTTTTGGTGGTAACTAAAATTTTTAAATATGACCCAATACTTTGCCATATTTCTCAAGATGGCCATTCATTGATATGTAATACAAAAATAATAAATACAAAAGCACTCAGAAGTTTTGACTTATTTTTTGTTAGTATATTGGTTTGGTTTCCTTTTATTGCATTTGGTTGTTGTTCTTTGTTGTTTTTAATTTTTGACATACCATATTTTGTAAATCTAAGATGATCTTCAACATGAATTATATTGATGAATGACTATCTAACACTACCCAAGCCCCTTTCAATTAAATTCTTGAAAGACCCCCAAAACCAGGCCCACAAAATATGTCCAAGTTGCTTCAAAAGTTTCCATAATGGAATGCTGAAAAGCAACTAAAACAGTCAGCCAAGAGGTTTTAGAAACAATTAGAACTATTCCCACCTCCTACCTCGTCCCCCACCACCTGTACCCAATTTAACTTGTAAACCAGTTTCTAGGCCTCCAGAAAGTACACTTCAAAAATTGATTCACAGACCCAATGCTACTTTACTCTAAGGTACTAACTGCATGGTTTGGAGTTGCCAGTTTTTCAGAACAATAAAAATCACCTCTGGGGCTGGAGAGATGGCTCAGCAGTGAGGAGCCCTTGCTGCAATTCCAGATGTCCTGAGTTCAAATCCCAGCAACCACATGGTGGCTCACAGCCATCTGTAATGGGATCTGATTCCCTCTTCTGGGGTGTCTGAAGACAGCTACAGTGTACTTACACATAATAATAAATCTTTGGGCTGGAGCAAGTGGGGCCAGAGAGAGAAGAAAAAATATCTGAAGACAGCTACAGTATACTTACGTATAATTCATAAATCTTTAAAAAAGATCAGCTCTGGGCCTTCTTTAAAATTAATATGTAATCCACACTTGCCAAAGGACAGCTAACTTTGCAAAACACTGGAGGTTGTGGTTTTGCTTAAAAAGCAAGGTTTGTTGCCCCAACTGCACAGGATGTGCTTGATTACAGATAAGTGGAAGATATGCAGACAGGAAATAAGTGAGCATCTATGCTTGCCTCTGATTGAACAAAAGTGGAAAGCTCATAAAATTGTAGGGGTTTCTTTTCATGATCATCTGACTGATTTAAATTCAGGACCATTTCTCTTGGGATCTTGATGTGAATGTAGTCAGTGTCAAACTTCTTGCCAGTATTAAATAAAGTGTCCTTTAATTCAGTATTGTGGAATGGGTCTTTGATATGTCATATATAGGCAGGTTGATTGGGAAGCTGCCCTTGGACAAGTTCAATAACTGAGACCACAGAAGTCACCATGGAAGAGAATGGAAGGTGGGGGGGAAAAAGAGAAAACTCATGTACATGGAGCAGGAGGGAGAGATAACAGATAGAGATGAGGTAAGAAGGAAGAAAAAGAAGGGGCAAGAGGAGAAAAAGGAGGAATAAGAGGAGGAGGAGGCTGTGGCCAAATGTTAGGATTATATAGGGAAGGGCTTCTGGGGGATCAGTAGCCCAGGTCCTGATCTGGAAAGTTCAGGGTCAGGGATAGGGTATGCCAGGTTGCAACTAAAAGATGCTAGAGGTCTGCTTTGATTTGTAAAATATGCATCATAGTCCTTTGTATGGGGTCCAAAACCAAACAATCTTTCTCTACAAAATTCTCAGGTTTTAACAGTTCTGAAGTACTAGTAGTCCATCTTTTCATTTTCCTCTGCTGATATTTCTTCCACTCTTGTGTCTACTGAATTCTGGACTTGACAAATATTGGCCACAAAGGTATTGTAAGACTCTGGGAACCTTAACTCACCAGAGAGACCCCCTGAGTGAACAACAGTGTAAACAGGAATTGATGCAAAAAGCAAGAGGATTCTTTTTGTTTGTTTGTTTTTTTTTTTTTGTTTTGTTTTTTTTTTTGTTTTTTTTTGTGAGACAGGACAGGGTTTCTCTGCACAGCCCTGGCTGTCCTGGAACTCACTTTGTAGACCAGGCTGGCCTCAAACTCAGAAATCCACCTGCCTCTGCCTCCCAAGTGCTGGCATTACAGGCGTGTGCACCACCGCCTGGCTAAAAAGTTTTTGTTTGTTTGTTTGTTTGTTTGTTTTTGGATTTGTTTTTTTTTGTTTTTTTGTTTTTTGTTTTTTTTTTGAGACAGGGTTTCTCTGTGTAGCCCTGGCTGTCCTGGAACTCACTCAGTAGACCAGGCTGGCCTTGAACTCAGAAATCCACCTGCCTCTGCCTCCCAGAGTGCTGGGATTAAAGGCGTGCACCACCACCACCCTGTTTTATCATGCTTGGGTCACCCTGCACAAGGGAGGTCTCTGGGCCTTTCCTAGCTGCAGGGACCTCCCTGTGGTCTGAGGAATGTAATTTACCCTCTCCCTTCTGGGAGGGCCAAGTGTTTCATGACCTTTCCAAAGTTCCCAAGTTAACCCTTTCAGTATAATGGTGAATCCATTAAATTGCAGAACTCAGTATGTAAAGTCAGACAGATAACTGTTAAATGCCAACTTACTCTACATAGGGAGATCCTATCTTACAACAAACAAAAAAGGTATTTGATAATAAAAATCCTTCTAAATTAGACTTTGGGGGTTTGAGGGCATTTCTCTATTAAAGATTAAAACTCTGCCATATTCCCTCAATCTTCATTTTGTAGTTTATAAACTTAACTTGATCTATTGTTTCTTGCCCTGAAAAAAACAATTTGTTATACTTTTTCACTGAGACTTTTGGACTTGACAATTTATTGCAAATATTGTAAATGTTGCAAATGTGCGGGTTCCTTGTTTTTCCCATATAAAAATTGGTTTGGAAGACTGCCTGAAGTTTTGAATCCCAACTTTAGTGTTGGAGTATGGGTTAACAGTGTCAGAATGTGTGTTCAATAAACCATTGATACATCACTGAGATGGGTATCTGAGGGGTTCTATGACTATTACTGGACCCTAATAATCTCAATCACAGAGTATGTTAAATATGATCAGATTGTAGGTAAAAATCCCTAACACTGACATACATTGCTTACTTTAAAAAAATCTAGATTATCATCTAGGTGTTATACATATCTTTAAGTCTAGCACTTAGGAGACAAAGGTAGAAATACACATGTGATTTCAAATAGATTTCAAGGAGGTCTACAAATATAAATAAAAATCTGCCCCTCACATTTTTTTTTCCTTCAGGAATCCAGATTCATGATGATACTCTAAGAAACACTGAACTTGCTGGGCAGTGGTGGCGCATGCCTGTAATCCCAGCACTCTGGGAGGCAGAGGCAGGCAGATTTCTGAGTTCCAGGCCAGCCTGGTCTACAGAGTGAGTTCCAGGACAGCCAGGGCTACACAGAGAAACCCTGTCTTGGGAAAACAAAACAAAACAAAACAAAACAAAACAAAACAAAAACCAAATCCAAAAATGGAAAAAACAACCAACCAAACAAAAGAAACGATGAACTTTTATATCAAACTTCTGTTTATGATAAAAATTCAAATAATTTTATCTGGCTCACCTACTAAGACTTTTATGCACGTGTTCAATCTAGTCTGCTTAAAGAAGTCTTTGCTTACACAAACTGCATACTATATTCTCAGAATTAATGTTCATTAAGTGACTTCTGATTTCCTGAATTTCTTTTTTCATTTTTTATTTTATTAGATATTTGCTTTATTTACATATCAAATAGTGTCCCTTTTCCTTGTTGCCCCTCTGAAAACCCTGTCCAAACTCCCTTCCCACTGCTTAACAAACCAACGCTGCCCCCTCTACCCCCCACTTTCCTGTTCTGGTATTCCTCTGTACTGGGACATCGAGCCTTCACAGGACTAAGGGTCTCTCCTCCCATTGATGTCTGACAAGGCCGTCTTCTGCTACATATGCAGCTGGAGCCATGGGTCCCTCCATGTGTACTCTTTGGTTGGTGGTTTAGTCCCTGGGAGCTCTGGGAGTACTGGGTTTTTCATATTGTTGTTCCTCCTATAGGGCTGCAAACCTCTTCAGCTCCTGGGGACCTTTCTCTAGCTCCTCCAGTGGGGACACTGTGCTTAGTGTAATGGCTGGCTGTGAGCCATGGGTATTTTGATCCACTTTCCAATAAGGATCAAAGTATCCACACTTTGGTATTTCTTCTTCTTAAGCTTCATTGTGGTCTGTGAGTTGTATCGGGTATTCGGAGCTTCTGGGCTAATTAATATCCACATATCAGTGAATGCATTCCACGTGTGTTCTTTTGTGATTGGGTTTCTCACACAGGATGATATTTTCTGGTTCCAACCATTTGCCTAGGAATTTCATGAATTCATTGTTTCTAATGGCTGAATAGTACTCCATTGTGTAGATATACCACATTTTTGCATCTACTCTTCTGTTGAGGGATACCTGGGTTCTTTCCAGCTTCTGGCAATTATAAATAGGGCTGCTATGAACATAGTAGAACATGTATCCTTATTACATGGTGGGGAATCCTCTGGGTATATGCCCAGGAGTGGTATAGCAGGATCTTGGAAGTGAGGTGCCCAGTTTTTGGAGGAACCGCAGTTTTCGGAGGAACCGCCAGACTGATTTCCAGAGTGGTTGCACCATCTTGCAATCCCACCAGCAGTGGAGGAGTGTTCCTCTTTCTCCACATCCTCGCCAACACCTGCTGTCTCCTGAGTTTTTGAACTTAGCCATTCTGACTGCTGTGAGGTGAAATCTCAGGGTTGTTTTGATATCCATTTCCCTAATGATTAATGATGTTGAGCACTTCTTAAGGTGCCTCTCGGCCATCCGAATTTCTTCAGGTGGAAATTCTTTGTTTAACTCTGTACCCCATTTTTAATAGGGTTATTACTGTTCAGCTATTGGAAAGTCCTTAGCTTCCTTACAGCCTAGGACCTTGAAATTTGTTTTTCCCTAAGATTAAATGGAGTCTGAAAATGAAAGGATAGTACTTAGGATAAATCCCTCTAGCTGAACAGTTTCTGTTATAATCAGACATCTCAGAGACAAGTTCTCCATTTTTCTGAACCCTGAGCACTTGCTTTGTGCTTCCATCCTATAAAACTTTGTACAATCTCATGCTCGGTTTGTGGTTCAGAACTGAAACTGGCCATCTCCCTGAATGCTCAGAAAACAAAGCATTTTTATAGAATAGGATTTATAGAATTTTAAGTTCTGTTAAGAATTCTACTGCTTGGTCTACAGTGTGAGTTCCAGGACAGCCAGGCCTACATAGAGAAACCATGTCTCAAAAAACCAAATAAAACAAACAAACAAACAAACAAACAAACAAAAAGAATTCTGTTAAGTTCTAGGGTAGCCTGATCTAATATTGAATTCCAGGCAAGACAGAACTACATACTGAGACCCTATCTCAAGAGGGTGAAAAAAAAATTAATAATGAGAATGAGAAGAAGAGGAAGAGGAGGAAGCAGAGGAGGAGGAAGAGAAGGAGAATTTTGCAAGTTTTTGATCTTTAGGCTATTTATTTGACTTTTTCACTTTTGTAAGCTTTTCAAACTCCTAAGTGTCCTCTTCCTTCCTGAAGGGAAATGTTTCAATTTGGAAGAATATAATAAGAAGGCTAGGTTGATTCCATGACAGACTTCAAATTGGCAATTACGGAGACTAGACCTAATGAAGGGGTTTAAAAAGAGAGGATGGGGGTTAACGGAGGTGTAGCACAGTAGTGTGGAGGAAGGGGGTATCCAGGCAGGCCCATTCCCCAACACCCCTGAGGGACCACACACACACACACACTGGCATGGTATAGAATAGAGTTTGCTCAGGGTAGAGATTGGGAGTTAGTGGTAGAGAAGGGCAGAGAGAGAGAGAGAGAGAGAGAGAGAGAGAGAGAGAGAGAGAGAGAGAGAGAGAGAGAGAGAGAGAGAGAAGTGCAGGCTGGTCATGACCTTGTGGAGAGAGGGGGAGGGGAGGGGAGCCCAAGGAGCAGAGAAGTGAGAGTGGGATGGAAGAGAGCAAAGAACACAAGGAACACAATTATGGAGGCTTATAAATACTTGTAACGGCAGTGTCAAAGATCTCATATCCTCAAATGGGTGCTGTGACACCCATACATGTGGCATACACACACACAGGCCAACACAAAAATGTAAATACAGCAAAGATCACACTATGACTTAATAAACAAAGCCAACTTGATTTTATGTCTTAATCTTTTGAATCCTTAGTCAGAATTTCCTTAGCTATCCCTGCAAGTTGAAGTATCCTTTTCAGCTTTCCCCATAGCAGTTTTAGGGTAGTACATCTTGTTTTTATGTCTTAACCCACTATCCATTTTGTAAGAGATGGGCGAAGAGGTCATTGCCTCCAGGTAAGATCTCACTATTATACTAGGAACTTTAAACAGAAGAAAAGGTTCAAGATATAGTCATAAAAATATTTGGGTTAAAAACTGAATTGTTCATCAAAGCAAAGCAACATAGGCAAAGGACATAACCATACAAACTAGTCTGACAGGATGTGATTTGGAAAAACAAAATTGCTACCAGCAGTTGTAGAAAAAGTCTGATATAGACATCATAAAAAGAACATTAAATATTGACTGAGCAATGATCAAAGTTTCATATAAAGTTGCCCAACAACCGTAATGTTATTCTCAAAGGAAGTAATAAAAATAACCAATAAATATGTAAAAAGATGTTCAATGATTCTTTGTACTTAAACACTGAAATAAAAGTAAAAGTATTTTAGATTAAATTATTTAAAGTATTTCACATTAAATCTATTAAAGCAATATGTGTATCATAAACTCACAGAAGTCTCATAAATGGGTATAATTGTTTGGAAATAATTGTTTCTCCCTCCAAAACCAAAATAACTTCACAGCTCTTTGAAAATACAGTACAAGTTAATTTCAAGCTTACTCATAATGAAGTAATAAAATTGAAAGAGAAAATAGAAGGCTATATTGAAAGAGGCAGGGGGAAAAGAGGAATGCGGAAATGTTATGATCTCTAAATAAAACAAATATTTAAAAAGTTTTTCAAGGAAGTGTCCAGTTTACCAGATATTACAGAATAATCAGGTCATTAATAAGAATCATCTTTATTAACCAATTTTTCCTTCACTCTGGCCAAACATTTTACATAAACCTCCCACCGAACCAAACTTAAATGTTTTAGTATTTTACTAGGTATTTCATAGCATCATGTTGGAAAAACAAGGCAGAAGATCCATCTCCATTTTAAGTATGTATACATGATGTGAATGATCACAACTGAGATTGTTAAAAGCATGCAGTGAGACCAATAGCAAGTCCACCCTTTCATTCAGACAAACTAACACCAAAGACCCACACTCATTGGTGATATTCATCATTCTAAAAGTTCCAAATCATCTCCAAATATTACTATATTTCTATGATCTGTGAGTGCAATTTTCAAACACATGATCATATCAGAGACATTAAACACAAAAATGTGCTTCTGGTCTACATTAGCTTGTGACCATCTCATGAAGCCAAATTAATTCAGTTCCATTTTAGGTGCTCATGCAAACTTTACATAATTCAAATAGTTCTCAAAATTCTCAAATTACCTCAGAGATGCAAGACAAACACAATATTCAGGTCCTGTAAAATAAAAAACCAATTATGTACCCTACAAAGTACGTGTATCTTTAGTAGGATAATCTTGTCATATAACTATTAGGATGGGCAAATGAGAGTAATAATGGTATTTTCTTTTGTTTTGAATGTTTATTTTTTGTTGTTTTGTTTCTTGATGATGTTGTATTTGCTTTTTTGAAAAGCATATTCTTTTATGGAAAGAAGTAAAAGCATTTTATGATAAAATTGAAGATTTACATGGAAAATATTTCTGATAAAATAGAAGAGACACAGAAAAATACATTAAAGTTGACACTTTTCATGGAAATTTAAAGAATAAAAGTGGTAGAAATAAAAAACATTGAAAAATTAATTGAAAAGGAAGTAGAAACATTTTATGATATAATCGAAGATTTATATGGAAAAATTTCTGATTAAATTGTCGAAAAATGTATAGAAACATGTTAAAATTGAAGATTATCATGGAAAATTTTATATAGATACAATAATGGTAGGCATAAGGCATTCATAATTTATTGAAAGTGGAATTATAAGCTGATAAATTTGAAGGTCTGATAAATTTGAAGATTTACATGGAAAATATTTCTGATAAAATTGAAGAAATATATAGAAAAACATGGGTCTCCACCTCTGGATCTGGAACAGCCTGAGCGCAACAGCCTAGGCTAGAGCACGCAGTCTCCAGGCAGTGCAGGAGGTCAGTTGTGCACCCAGAGACCAGCTGGGAAGAGGCAGCTTGCACTGGTGAAGCCAACATTGACAACAAGACCAACTAACACCAGTGAGAACTAGATGGCAAAAGGCAAACGCAGAAACCTTACTAAAAGAAATCAAGGCAATATAGCAGCAGCTGAACCCAATTCTCCATTAACAGCATGTCCTGGATACCCGATCACACCAGAAAAGATTTGGATTTAAAATCACTGGTCATGATGCTGTTGTACAGGAACACATGAAGGACATAAATAAATCTCTTAAAGAAATTCAGGAAAAAAATGGAACAAAAGTTAGAAGTCCTTACAAGGGAAACACAAAATTAATTGAAAGAAATGCAGGAGAATTCAGAAGCCAATAAGGAGGAAACGCAAAAATCACTTAAAGAAATACAGGAGAACTTTGGTCAACAGGCTGAGGTCATGAAAGAGGAAACACAAAAATCTCTTAAAGAATTACAGGAAAGCACAAACAAGCAAGTGAAGGAGCTAAGCAAAACCATCCGGAATCTAATCATCCAGAAGTAGAAACAACTAAGAAATCTCAAAGGGAGACAACTTTGGAGATAGAAAACCTTGGGAAGAAATCAGGGGTCATAGATGCAAATATCAATAATAGAATACAAGAGATAGAAGAAAGAATCGCAGATGCTGAAGATTCCATAGAAACCATGGACTCAACAGTTAAAGAAAATGCAAAATCCAAAAAGCTTGTATCCCAGAACATCCATGAAATCCAGGACACAATGAGAAGACCAAACCTAAGGATTATAGGCATTGATGAGAGTAAAGATTTACAACTTAAAGGGCCAGTGAATATCTTCAACAAAATTATGGAAGAAAACTTTCCTATCCTAAAGAGAGAGATGCTCATGAATATACAAGAAGCCTACAGAACTCCAAACAGACTGCACCAGAACAGAAATACTTCCCGTCACATAATAATCAAAACACCAAATGTTCTAAACAAAGAAAGAATACTTAGGGCAGTAAGAGTAAAAGGGCAAGTAACATATAAAGGAAGACCTATCAGAATCACAGCAGACTTTTCACCGGAGACTATGAAGGCTAGAAGATCCTGGGCAGATCTCATGCAGACTCTAAGAGAACACAAATTCCAGCCAATACTACTATATACAGAAAAACTCTCAATCACCATAGATGGAGAAACCAAGATATTCCATGACAAAACCAAGTTTACCCAATATCTATCCACAAACCCAAACCTACAAAGGATAATAGGAGGAAAACACCAATACAAGGAGGGAAACTTCACCTTGGAAAAAGCAAGATAGTAACCTTTCATCAAACCCAAAAGAAGTTAACCAATCAAATTTAAAAAATAACATAAAAAATGACAGGAAGTAATAATCACTATTCCTTCTTATTTTTTAACATCAATGTACTCAATGCCCCAATAAAAAGACATAGACTAACTGACTGGATACGTAAACAGGACCCTACATTTTGCTGCATAAGGAAACACACCTCTGGGTCAAAGACAAAAACCACCTTAGAGTAAAAGGCTGGAAGACAATTTTACAAGCAAATGGTCTCAAGAAACGAGCCGGAGTAGCCTTTCTAATATCAGATAAAATTGACTTTCAACCTAAAGTCATCAAAAGAGACACTGAGGGACACTTCTTGCTGGTCAAAGGAAAAATCCACCAAGAAGAACTTTCAATTCTGAACATCTATGCTCCAAATGCAAGGGCACCCTCATTCATAAAAGAAACTTCACTAAAGCTCAAAGAACACATTGCACGTAACACAATAATTGTGGGTGACTTCAACACTGCACTTTCCTCAATGGACCAATCAGGAAAACAAACTGAACAGGGTCACAGTAAAACTAATTGAAGCTTTAGACCAATTAGATTTAACATATATATATCATTTTATCCTAAAGCAACAGAATATACCTTTTTCTCAGCACCTCAGGGTACCTTCTTCAAAATCGATCATATAATTGGTCACAAGACAGACCTCAACAAATATAAAAAGATCGAAATAATCCCATGCCTCCTATCAGATCACTATGGAATAAGAGTGGTCTTCAATAGCAACAAAAACAACAGAAAGCCCACATACATATGGAGGCTGAATAATATTCAAATCAATGATACCTTGGTCAAGGAAGAAATAAAGAAAGAAATCAAAGACTTTTTAGAATTTAATGAAAATGAAGGCACAACATACCCAACTCTATGGGAAACAATGAAAGCAGTGATAAGAAGAAAACTCATAGCCCTGAGTGCCTCCAAAAAGAAAATGGAGAGAGCATACACTAGCAGCTTAACGAATGACACACCTGAAAGCCCTGGAACAAAAAGAAGCTATTTCACCTAGGAGGAGTAGAAGGCAGGAAATCATCAAACTCAGGGCTGAAATCAATCAAATAGAAACAAAAAGAACCATACAAAGAATCAACAAAACCAGGAGCTGGTTCTTTGAGAAAATCAACAAGATAGATAAACCCTTAGCCACAATGACCAAAGGCCACAGAGACAGTATCCAGATTAACAAACTTAGAAATGAAAAGGGCAATATTACAACGGAAACTGAGGAAATTAAAAAATCACCAGATCCTACTACAAAAGCCTATTCTCAACACAACTGGAGAATCTGGAGGAAATGGACAGTTTCCTAGACAGATATCAGACACCAAAATTAAATCAGGACCAAATAGATCAGCTAAACAGTCCCATAACCCCTAAAGGAATAGAAGGGGTCATAGAAAGCTTTCCAACCAAAGGAATCACAGGACCAGATGGCTTCAGTGCAGAATTCTATCAGACCTTCATAGAAGACCTAACACCAATACTCTTCTTACTATTCCACAAAATAGAAACAGAAGGAACACTACCGAACTCATTCTATGAAGCCACAATTATACTGATACCAAAACCACACAAAGATCCAACAAAGAAAGAGAACTTCAGGCCAATTTCCTTATGAATATTGATGCAAAAATACTTAATAAAATTCTTGCCAACCGAATCCAAGAACACATAAAAATTATCATCCACCATATCAAGTAGGCTTTATCCCAGTGATGCAGGGTTGGTTCAATATACGGAAATCCATCATTGTAATCCACTACATAAACTCAAAGAAAAAAACCACATGGTCATTTTATTGGATGCTGAAAAAGCATTTGACAAAATTCAGCATCCTTTCATGCTTAAAGTCTTGGAAAGAACGGGAATTCAAGGCCCATACCTAAACATAGCTAAAACAATATAAAGCAAACCAGTAGCCAACATCAAACTAAATGGAGAGAAACTTGAAGCAATCCTACTAAAATCAGGGACTAGACAAGGCTGCCCTCTCTCTCCATATATTTTCAATATAGTACTAGCTAGAGCAATTAGACAACATAAGCAGGTCAAAGGGATACAAATTGGAAAGGAAGAAGTAAAATTATTACTATTTGCAGATGCCATAATAGTCTACTTAAGTGATCTGAAAACCTCCACCAGAGAACTCCTACAGCTGATAAAGATTTTCAGCAAAGTGGCTGGTTGTAATATCAACTCAAGCAAATCAGTTGCCTTCCTATACACAAAGGATAAGCAGGCTGAGAAAGAAGTTAGGGAAATAACATCCTTCACAATAGCCACAGACAGCATAAAGTATCTTGGTGTGACTCTAACAAAACAAGTAAAAGATCTATACGACAAGAACTTCAGGTCTCTGAAGAAGGAAATTGAAGAAGACCTCAGAAAATGGAAAAATCTTCCATGATCGTGCATTGGTGGGATTAATATAGTTAAAATGGCCATCTTGCCAAAAGCAATCTACAGACTCAACACAAGTCCCATCAAAATCCCAACCCAGTTCTTCCCAGAGTTAGAAAAAGCAATTCTCAAATTCATCTGGAATAACAATGACCCAGGATAGCTAAAACTATTCTCAACAGTAAAAGAACTTCTGGGGGAATCAGTATCCCTGACCTCAAGCAATACTACAGAGCAATAGTGTTAAAAACTGCATGGTATTGGTACAGTGACAGACAGGAGGATCAATGGAACAGGATTGAAGATCCAGAAATGAACCCACACACCTATGGCCACTTGATCCTCGACAAAGAGGCTGAAAACATCCAATGGAAAAAAGATAGCCTTTTCAACAAATGGTGCTGGTTCAACTGGAGGTCAGCATGCAGAAGAATGCGAATTGATCCATCCTTGTCTCCTTGTATTAAGCTCAAATCCAAGTGGATCAAGGACCTCCATGTAAAACCAGACACTCTGAAGCTGGGGAAAACCCTTGAAGACGTGGGCACAGGGGAAAAGTCCCTGAACAGAACACCAATAGCTTATGCTCTAAGATCAAGAACTGACAAATGGGACCTCATAAAACTACAAAGTAGTTAAGGCAAAGGGCACCATCAAAAGGACAAAACGGCAACCAACAAAGTGGGAAAAGATCTTCACCAACCCTAAATCTGATAGAGGGCTAATATCCAATATATACAAAGAACTCAAGAAGTTAGACCCCAGAGTAGCAAATAACCCTTTTAAAAATGGGGTACAGATCGAAACAAAGAAATTTCACCTGAAGAAATTCGGAGGGCTGAGAAACACCTTAAGAAATGTTCAACATCATTAGCCATTAGGGAAATGCAAATCAAAACAACCCTGATATTTCACCTCACACCAGTCAGAATGGCTAAGGTTAAAAACTCAGGAGACAGCAGGTGTTGTTGAGGATGTGGAGGAAGAGGAACACTCCTCCACTGCTGGTGGGATTGCAAGATGGTACAACCACTTTGGAAATCAGTCTGGTAGTTCTTCAGAAAACTGGACATGACACTTCAGTAGGAGCCTGCTATACCACTCCTGGGCATATACCCAGAGGATTCCCCAGCATGCAATAAGGACATATGTTCCACTATGTTCATAGCAGCCCTAATTATAATAGCCAGAAGCTGGAAAGAACCTAGATGTCCCTCAATGGATTTATGGATACAGAAAGTGTGGTATATTTACACAATGGAGTACTATTCAGCAATTAAAAACAATGAATTCATGAAATTCTTAGGCAAGTGGGTGGGACTGGAAAATATCATCCTAAGTGAGGTAACTCATTCACAAAAGAACACACATGGTATTTACTCACTGATATTTGGATATTATCCCAGAAGCTTGGAATACCTAAGACACAATTTGCCACACCAACCCCAGTCATTCCTCTGTGAAAAAAAGTTCCACAGGCTTAGGCCTTTGACTCCAAGGTGAAGAAGTCTCCTGGGGATGCTATGGAACTCTCCAGATTGCAGGATAAATCTGAGCCCTAGTTCTCAAAAGCGGTTTCTAAATTTCCTCTTTTTCTCTCTTCACAAGGAGAATGTGACTGGCCCAGCAGATAATCGGTTCTTTGAAGTGGACTCACTGACTGCAAACTCCTTTTTAAGAATGCAAAGCTTTGCCTCATACTCACTTACATAATTACAACCTTCCAACAACATGCAGGTTTATATGGCTGTGTGTATGTGTATGAGGGTGGCTCTGACACTGGGGTATGGAAAGCACTGATTAAGTCAAGAGGCTTTTACAAGGTGAAAGGTAAATGCTAGATAAGAATTTCTCACAAAAACTTATTAAGACCCAGGGGGTATAAGAAACTTCAAACTCTTTGAAGGTTTACTGTAAACTACAAGTGACTCTGTATTCTACTCAGGAAGATTGATGACATCTGTAAATTGATCCTCTGAATCTGTTACATGAGAAACATTGTACCTGATTGATTTTGCATTTCCTTGTGCCAAATGGTTATGATAATTGTGCCTGCTTCACTGGCAACATTTTTGACATGGTAATACCAACTCTTCCAGTATAAAAATCCTTGCTTTACAGCTCCTAAATACATTCAGATTCAAACCACCTCTGTGTGTGGTTGTTTCTGTCTGTCACTGCTGAACCTGCTCCTCTCCTGAAATCCAAAGTTCCCTCTCAGATCTGCATCTTCCTGGCTGGGACTGTCCCTGGAAAAAGAGGCTGTTGGTTGACAGTACTGAAGTCCATCTGACCTCAGAGAAGTGTATTCAGTTGGATTCCCTAAAGCTTTTAGGATATTTTTAAGTTCTATACAAAGAGATAAACTTTAGGTATACTAGTATTACCACTGTTTGTAATCCACACTGAAATGCACATGTAGAAAGAGCAAGGGATGGGGATAGAGGGATGGCTCAGAGGTTAAGAGCACCAAAGATCCTGAGTTCAAATCCCAGCAACCACATGGTATCTCACAACCATCTGTAATGGGATCTGACCTCCTTTTCTGGTGTATCTGAACACAGCTGTAGTGTACGTACATATGATAAATAAAAAATAAAAAACGAAAGAAAGAAAGAAGAAAGAAAGAAGAAAGAAAGAAAGAAAGAAAGAAAGAAAGAAAGAAAGAAAGAAAGAAAGAAAGAAAGAAAGAAAGAAAGAAAGAAAGAAAGGAAGAAAGAAAGAGCACCAGACTCATGCTTTTGTGTCATAGTAGAGACTTGGAAAATAATTCAAAATCTAATGTTAAAGCTCTGAACTTTGAAGTCTTAAAATAGCAATACCATAGTGAGGGGAAGAAATCTGAGCCATTTTCATTCCTTCCATACACATTAAATCACTTTTTCACCATTTATGTTTTTTAAGAACTTTAACCTTCAAAATTTCATTTACAAATGTTAAAACATTTTCTTAGACTCTCAAACATGTTCTCAGAAGCTTTTGTATCCTCAGACCGTACATAAACTTTAACAATTCCACTTTTTCCTATCTAATTTTTTTACCATGAGACACACATAGTTGATTACAGGAGCAATCACTGTAAAGTGAGTTTCGTTAGAGAAAGCAATGGCAGAAATTTACTTCTTTCACTAGTCTAGTCTTCAAACACCTCAAAGACATAAGAAATGTAAATTATAATCTAAATGGTATATATACATATCAGTTATATATATATACAATTTAGATTGTAATTTATATTTCTTATGTTTATCATATATATATATATATATATATGACTATGGTATATATATATATATATATATATACCATAGTCTATTACCTAGACCATTGTCCCAGTCTCCTGTAGTTTCTCATTGAGCACTATGGGCAGAGGAAGTCTTTCACCCTCAGTCTCAGGAGATGAAGAGACTTTTTCTGTGAAGGGGAATATGAGTAGGATCAACTTCTCCTTCTCATAGGTAACCTTAATTCTCCAGGTGTTTTGTCTGGCTACAGTTGAGGTCAGGCCATAGTAGTAGGTAAGGCAGTCTTGTCCAAATTGTTAGCATACCATAAATCAGACAGTCTTCTTAGAAACCTGGAGAGATCACTGTTACAATTGGGGAATCTCTGTATATCATGATATGTTAAAGCATCTTAAATACCATACTTAGCAGGTCTGTGAAGTGCTTGAGGACCATGTCTAAAATATAATTGAGGGCTAGAGAGATGGTTCAGCAGTTAAGAACCCTGGCTGCTCTTCCAGAGGTCCTGAGGTTCAAATCCCAGCAACCACATGGTGGCTCACAACCATCTGTAATGGGATCTGATGCCCTCTTTGGGGTGTCTGAAGACAGCTCCAGGGTACTCATATACATGAAATAAATAAATCTTAAATAAAAAATGAAATAAGATATAATTGAATAAATAAAATTTGTTTCTAGTTATCTTTCCTAGGCTTAAACTTGAAAACATATACATCTGGGTAAATAAGACTTATTCCTGTTAAGTTTGAGCTTAAAAATGAATCACAATTTTGAATTGAAACTAAAAGTGTATGTGTATGTATATGAGTGTGTGCATGTTTCTGACTGCCTCTGACCCCTGAGACCTGGAATTAAAGGTGTGTGCCACCCCTGTCCAACTCACTCAGCTTTTCCAGTTCTTATATTAAGGTGGCACATTTATGTTATTGTCATATTAATATTTCAAAGGTTCAGAAAACCTTTATACGTCTGGGGTGTGGAGACTGCTTACTATCAGGTTGCGCAATAGAAATACTTGTCCCTATAACACCTAAATTAGTTTCTAAAACACCTGTGCCCTCTGCATGCTATCTCTATTACCATATTAAAAATCACTTATGTTGGCTAAAAAGTTACAGAGGATGCTCATACTGATCTTGTAGATCACTTAAAGTATATTCAGAAGAAAACTTAACTTTTGTGTGAAATGGGGACTTTTTTTTAAAACTCTAAATTAAGAATGTATGATGCCCAAGATGGGAGAGAAGAATCACTGACATGCTATACTGGAGTATTTACCACCATCAGGAATGATCAAAATACAGAAGGCTATATACTCAACCCCTAAACACTCAGATGTAGAAAAGTCAGAAGTGGTCTAAAAGGTCCTCAGACATCCTTAACATCATCACCCTTCAAAGACAATATTGATCCCATTTCTCTGTCTTTCTAGTCACTCTGAAAGATGTTAACCTTGTTTCTAACCTTAATCCCCAAATATCAGTTAATAGCACTTTGATGGGCATTTTGGAGAACGCTGACTATATATTTCTCCTGGGTGAAATTTAAGACCACCATTTGAAGCACGCCCATTGACTTATTAGACTATGCTATGAGCCAAATATTACTACTACTCCCTTTATGTTATTCAGAATGCATTAATTCCTCTGGAACACACTTTGTAGCACATTGGATTTTTTAGAATGCAACAAAACTTTCTTAGTACTGCCACCCAATGCCTTGTCCCCTAAGAGCTGTAATATTTAAATTGGTAATTCCAGTGGACAGGAACGCTCAGGCAAAACAAGCATAAATTGTGAGCCCTGTTTCAGCGACAAAGCACTACCTATTTCAAACACACACACACACACACACACACACACACACACACACACACACACACACACATACACACACACAACCAAATAAAACCAAACACAACCAAAACCCTCACCAAAACCTCCCACACAACCAAATAAAATACCTTACACAGGAGTTAGAGAGATGGCTCAACAGATAACAGTGCTAGCTGCTCTTCCAGAATAACTAAATTCAGTTTTTAGCACTATGTCAGGTGTCTCCCATCCCCCTTTCTGGTGTGTAATCGCGCTGCACTATTATGTAGAGACCCATATTTGAGAATATATATAGCCTGCTCTCTGACATACTTGCTTCTGACAAGTATGGCTTAGAGAAAGACACCCAGAGGCCCACCCACAGCCACACCACATAGTATAAGCATGAGAAGGCAAGGCCCAACTGATACATAATGTGGGTGAGTAGAAGATACCAACAAGCGAACCCCACTCTTTATAGCAGCTGTAGACAACCAAAGCGCTGCCAGCTACTATACCATGTATTACAGGCAGGTGGAAGACATCTAAAGGTCCACCAACTATGAGGCCTGTGTTCAGCAGTAGCCATTACGATGTACAAGTATATGGTGGAGAATAGAAAAAAAAGCAGAAAGGTTTAGGCATCATGGAGAGGTAGAACTGGAGATGTGAGGGTAGAGAGTATCAGGCTATTCCCTAATGTGCATAGCCTGCCATACCACCTGATGCTATAGGGAAGTACCAGCCTGTACTACCACTGAGGGACATATCTGGGTCTGTGTCAATGTCCAAGGCTCATATTACCACAAAAGACCATGAAGATATCTCTGGTCTGGTCTGATGCCTGGAACCATACTGATATCCAAAAGCCTCCGTTCCTCCCCACCCCTGCCCCACAACACCTATCGGCTCCAGCACACAGGAGAGTGGGACATATTTTTTGCTTAGGCAGCACAGTAGACCTAGCCCAGACAACATGAATGTGGGAGAACTGGCTCTTCCACCGTATGACACTTGCTGGCTTGGGGGAAGATGTGACTCCACCCTCCAACCCACCCCTTCTCAACACCTGCAGTAGGTCAGAGGTCTACTTGCAGCACTCAGAAGAGAAGGCTGCACCTTGGCTGCGCTGCACAATAGAGCAGGCTCTGGTGGCATGGGTGCAGGTGAGCAGGTCTGAAGGGTGTAGGCACAGGGTTGGCCTTGCTTCTTGATAACTGTGTCATTGAACGAGCTAGCCAAGATGGTGCTGGAATAGTGTGGTATGGATATGGGAGAACTGGCAGGTGGGCCAATTCAGCTACCACCCAGGCCGAAATTAAGGGCTTTGAACAGCTCACCCCAATATCTACTTTATCTATGAATTGCTGGAGCATGTGAAAGGGTAGGTCTTGCAGATCTAAAG
The DNA here is from genome assembly GCF_947179515.1 of Apodemus sylvaticus. Classification (NCBI taxonomy): domain Eukaryota; kingdom Metazoa; phylum Chordata; class Mammalia; order Rodentia; family Muridae; genus Apodemus; species Apodemus sylvaticus. Next base: position 953,746 of record NW_026262996.1, read on the forward strand.
TTGCAGAATTTCCATGACAACCCAGGGCAACAATATTGGATCAGTATTGGATATGCAGCAAAAACTAGAGGCTTTGAATCAGACCAATAATCCATTACAATGGACATTTGCAAGTAAAACCTTGTGGAAAAAAATGGTATACACTGTGACACACAGTAATGCATGATAGCATCCATGGCAAGTTGTTTTTATAATCTGTTTTATTTTATTTTTGCTTTTGGGTGGATACAAAAGTACAGGGATATAGGTTGGATTTTGGTGCATGATGTAAAACTTACAAAGATCTCTTATGAATTTAAGGCCAGTCTGGTCTACACTGGAGTTCCCAAACCAGTTACATACTAGATTTTGTCTAAAACAAAATATCATACATACATAAATATGCATATATGTGTATATGTTTGTGTGTGTGTGTGTATTGAAACATTATTGAAATGTTATTAAAAGAAATCCAGAGTCCTTCCAAAATGGAATAAGGTGTCTCTTACCTTTTTGCAGCATTTTAAAATGTGCTAAGACTAGACTCTAATAGTACGGTTCACTTCTGTATTCCCTTAACAAAGAAAGATCAAGTATTTTCAGCTTGGAACTAGCTAAATGGACCCAGTTCCAAAGCAAAAGGCTGGAAATTTATCAGTGCCATTGTCCAGGTATTTCTTTTTCTCTTCAGGGGTAAAGCAGTATTTTACTACCTTTATAGCTATCCAAGTTATCTACCTGTGTTTAGTTGACTTATGCTTACAGTCTTTGTTTTCACTTCTTTAGGAGGGTGAGGATTAGAGACAGTGTCTTTCTCTATAGACACAGCTGTCCTAGATCACTTTGTAGACTAGGTTGTCCCCAAACTCAGAGAGCCATCTGCTTCTGCCCTCCTGAGTGAAGAGATTAAAGGTGTGCGTCACTACTGCCTGGCCATTTTTTCCAATTTCCGTATGACTGTACAGATATTTGTAACTTGTGTGTGATCCTGTAGGAACCTTGAAAGAGGTCACATATCTCATGGAAAAACATCCCAGAATAATAACATGCTATCTCTAAAATGAATGAAGAGTCTATGCTACAGCTCTACTTTCTGATTAAAGAAAAATGTTTATATTTAAGTACAGTCTTTGAAACTAAAGATATTTAATTTAAAAAATCTCATTAGACATCTTTTAACTTCAATCACACGCACACACACACACACACACACACACACATAAAAACAACAACAAATACCCTGTTACTCTAAGAAATTGTCCAGTTATGTGCAATATAGAGAATATGAGAATACTACATTTACATTCAAGAATGATCCAGGGTAGAAAACTCTTTTTTTTTTTTTTTTTTTTTTAAATCTTAATTTGGTTATTTTACTGGTCCCATTCTTAAATTTCAAGAATTAAATATAGAATATTTTTTATATAATATTTGTTCTAGAATTCTATATTATACTGGTAAGAAGTCTTGCCAAGTGCCATGTTAGCCTCACAATCTGTGTTTCATATGCAGAACTAATGGAAAAATTACACTGTCATCACACACAATTTTTTTTTTTTGAAAAAAAAAAAAACTTCAGCTATCCTGGAATTCACAAACATTCACTGGTACTTACCTACCAAGAGATGTGATTAAGGATTAAATCATGAATGGCAACATTTTTAAGAATTTTAAAGAAAAACTTTAAGAATTATGTCCCCAAACACCAGTTTCAACAATTTTAAGGGTAAAGAAATGGCTCTTACTGCCAAGTCTGACAATGCCAAGCCTGATTTGGTTCAAAGGACCTATATCGAGAAAGCAGAGATTTGAATTCCACAAAGGCACGCAAACACAGATACTCACAGAAACACACCCCTGAAATAAAAAGTCAATATTTTTGCTAGTAATCGTCAGGTCATCTTGCAATACATTTTAATTTTAATGATAAGGGCAAATGTTTCATTATTCTTAAGAATATAGCTGAATAGTTACCACCAATAAAAAATTAATGTATCTGCTTATCAAAATGTGAAAAAACAAATACTTAATAGAAGTTGGTAGGTATTACCAATTCTTGACTAAATAGATAAAATTCCACTAATTATTACAACTACTACTACAACAATGGTCTGGGCTATAAGAAAGCCTGCCTCAAAAATGCTAAAGAACAGACAAAGACCAAATATACATTGTCAATAGTTAGAAATAGTAATTTACATTTTGTAGTGAAAATATACTAGCTACAAGAATTTTAAAAACAATATTGAAATGTACTTTGTAGTTGAAATTTGTGTACAATTTACATGGTAACAACTAAATTAAATAACAGACCCATTTCACTAAAAATACTTTGTAGCAATGTTTGTAATAGACATCAGAAATAAAGTTAGATAAATGCCTATTCTGTTCTGCCTCTCCTAAAAATCTGATCCTTAAGAAACTTTACACCCTGTACCTTCCTCATTAACCTGTTTAAACAGACTTTGCACTTATCATGTCTATCCCTGAATTTAGCCTTACTAACACATCCTGCAATACAGACAACCTGAGTAAATCTTCAACCAAAGGCTCAATTCCCTGATACTACTATGGATGGCAAGAAGTGTATACCAAAAGGAGCATTCCATGGGTGTCTCTGGAGGGGTCCAGCCAGAGCCTTACAAATACAGAGGCAGATGCTAACAGCCAATTATTGGTGATGTCAGCCACCCAGACACCCCAAGACTCCCAGGGACTAAGCCATCAACCAAGGGGTATACATGGCTCCAGCCAAAAATGTGGCAGAGGAATGCCTTGTTGGACATCAGTGGGAGGAGTGGTCCTTGGTCAGGTAAGAGGCCCCAACAAAGACCGATGGGGGGGATATACACGGAGGCAGGGGGTGGGAGGAGGGATTGTAGGTTTTCAGGGAGGGGGGGAACCAAGAAAGGTTTTACCATTTGAAAGGTAAAAAGAATATATTCAAAAAACAAAGGCTCCTGCACTCATCCCATCTTCAAGGTGATGAGGTTTCATACTATAGTATATGCCTGAAACCCTCAAAATCCAGAAAGAGCTTCTGGTCATTGCGACTGGAAATCGAGTTTGAACTTTCCATAGAGTATGGATATGGATAGAAATTATCCATTCTATCCATAGAGTAGACTATGGACAGAAATTCAGCAAGTAATTTTAACTACAGTTATTCTTCTAGTTTCAGATACTGAATTTGCCAGGGACAAGGGACTGTACACATTGTACATATCAAAGCAGACCTGTCCTCCAGGTTCTTCCAGCATCCCTCAGTACCTACCTTGAATATCCTGTGCCCAACGCTGTTCCAGTCCAGTGGCTGTGCTGTCCTTCCCCAGACGTCTCCCTCCTTTTCTTCTCTCTGTACTAGCCCTTTTTTTTTCTCCCTCCCCCTCTTTTCCCCATGGTGACTTCCCTGGGCTCCAACCCACTTGAAAGTGATTTCTCAGTAAATCTGCCTTTTAATATATTATAATCTGGCTTGAATTGATTTATCTTACTGGTGGTGGGGAAAATAACCTATCATGTTTCACCCCACCCCAGTCAGAATGATTAAGATCAAATGCTAAAAGATATGAGGAATAACTTCATTCATTGCTGGTAGAACTGATGGCTGGAGTCGGCGTGGTGGCGCAGGCCTGTAATCCCAGCACTTGGGAGGCAGAGGCAGGCGGATCTCTGAGTTCGAGGCCAGCCTGGTCTACAGAGTGAGTTCCAGGACAGCCAGGGTTACACAGAGAAACCCTGGCTCAAAAAAACCAAAAAACCAAAAAACAAAACAAAACAAACAAACAAACAAACAAAAAAACCTGATGGCTGGTATAATCACTACATTGCAACTTTTAGACCAGCCAAAATTACAGTGAAACCATATTTCAAACAAAATAAAACCATAATTAAAAAAAAATACTGGATGTGATCTCTAGCAATGTGTTTTGTTTATAAAAAATAAAGAATTAGATAAACATTTTTTTCTTCAGCAGTATTTTGTATCAAAATGCATCAAAGATCATGCATTGTTGGCTATGTAAACTTTTTACAAATGTCATCATTCACAATAAAAATCTTGTTTGCTTACTTCTAACTTTGTACCACCTTCATCTCTTATGCAAGTATTTAAGCAAACACATAATGGTGTTCTTTACAAATTACCTTTTTTATTAGCTAAAACTGAGATTTCCAATAGTTCAAGCATGCAAGTTCATACGAACATTAAGTCACAAGTTATAGTAAACATTTTGCTGTACTTTCTACTTTAATGAGAATGGATTAGACACATGCAGTGCTAGCATTTAATACTAATACAATAAAGCAATTACTAACTTTATAGTAACTTAAAGTTCCAGGTTTACATTCAGCAAGATAAATATATCATTTACTGAAAAGATTGCTGGCTGATAAAACTAAATGTAACACATTACTGCTATGGTAACACAAATATATAACCACATGTTTGAAAATTACAAATATGCCAGACAGTTACAATACTGAACCAAACAAACAGATTATGTAAGGTAAATAAAATGTCTTAAGAAAAATGTTCAGTTTTCATTAATATTTTAAATATATCAAAACCTTGGCATGTCTTAGAAATTTTCGCTATTTCAACTGCCTTTTATTTTGTCAAAAACAAAACAAAGTGTAGCTATATCACCAATATTGGGTTAGATTAATTTGTCTCAAGTTTAGTAAAACTTAACATTAAAAGCTCACACTGCTCACACTACCCAAAATATACTATTTCACATACAGTGACAATCAACATTCAAATACCAGTGTTTTTATACTGTCTTTTGGTCAAGTTTCTTTAAACTTTCAAAGAATCATTTTTAGGCTTACAAAAATAAATATTTGTCAAAATGTTCAATAAATATTACACAAACTAGCAGCAAAAAGTCTGTTATGTGCAAATAGTTTTTCTTAACTATCATTCCATGGTCCAAATAAAATTTTCTGAACCAAGTTCTTGACACACTATAATCAACTATTTTCCAATTGGAACTTCAAGGACTTGTACATAAGATACACATATAAAATTCTCCTCATGTGCAATAAAATAAAGTACTTTGTAAAAAGTTATGGGCAAAATGTATAGTCTAAACATCTATAATTAAAATAGCACCATAACAAATGATCTTGATAATACTGTCAAGTACACCTACTTTAATAAAATTTTAATACAAGGCACAATACACTTGAAAATCTATTGCACTTTTAGAAAAATTTGTCAACTTATGACATTTTTAATGACTTAAAATTTTAAACTTATTGTATTGTATCCAGGAAATTCTCAAAGGAAAAGGCATTTTTAGTGATGGATAATCATCTTTGGCCAATTAAAATATGACTATAATACAATGGAAACCTATGCAACTAAAATATATGAAAACTGAACTGTACTGACCATCACGTATATTAGTACATAAATCCAACCTGTGAGATCTCAGCAATATCAATTTGTTATGCTTATATTTACATAGTATGTATGTAAGCCTCTTATTTTACATATCAACAACATAGCTCTAACAGAAAAACCTGTGTAAAAATAAAGCCTGCTGCCACATAATCCTTTCTGTTCATACTCTCTTGACCAAAAAACACCAACACTAGTATGCATTAAAGACCAGCATTAACAAGGCTGTGATAAGGTCTGATCACTGCCATGGTCAGCCATTAATATGTCATTTTTATGTATGGCAGGCATTAAATAAATCTAAACTTTATATTCCAAACTCCTCACCGAATTTCTAAACTTTCCTGTACGAGTATGCCAATCTAAATTACTTAAAACAGTAAATGAGGAATCACTGTAGTTATCTGTATTAGTGCTTTCAAAAATAAATGATATAATCATATATTTAAGAGTTTAAGGTTCTAAGTGTCAATCCACAATAGAATGAGCAATTCAGAACTTCAGCTTTGTATGTCTGTCACATTACAAACTTAAAAAAAATAAGTTTTACCAACAACTCTGCATATACCAAAAAATTCTTATTCAGGCTAATTTCTTTCACCATCATATTTGGCAATGAATTGATTTCTGTTAAGGTGTCTTACACTTGTGTGCCAAGGTTTGCTTGTAGCCAAAATTCAATTAACTTATTAAAACAATTTTTATCTTGAGCATTATTGAGCCAACAGAATATTAAATAACTTGTTTAAAGTTAAAAGTCACAGTACATTAACAAATGATCCTCAGTCACATTATAAATGCAGTTTAGAGTGCAACCAAGCAGGAAGGGAGTTAATCCAAATACAAAGAATGTTCACATCAATTTTGAATAGGGCTACAGGTTGTTGCTTAATTTCTTGTGACTTTGAGCGCTCACGAATTTTTAGAAGAATCACAGCTGGTAATGTACTGTAAGTTCCTGAAGCTATACAATACAGTCTGGCTAAGTTACATGTGGTTTCCATACTAGCTATATGAAATGATGATTTAGGCAGAAATTCAGTTGCCCCACCAGTCAACTGCCTGGGAGTTATAATTTCCTCCATATCCATCATTATTGTAGAAACCTCCATAGCCACCTATCAAGGAAAAATAAAGTTACCATTATTCTATGTAAAAAAAAAAAAAGAAAAGTCTCACTGTATAGCATTATTTTCTGTTATAAATTGTCTTGAAAATATTGTTAAGAAAGACCAGGAAACAAACAAACAAAAAAAAACTCTTCTAGCAAAAAATTAGCATTACCTCCACCAAATCCTCTGTTATGGCTACTACCACTACTTCGGCTGCTATTGGCACGATTACTATTAAACCCAGCATTTGCAGAACCACTGCTCTGTCGATAGTCTCTGGCACCAAATCCTCCACTGAATCTGCTATTGCAAAAACAACAACAACAACAACAACAACAAACATTATGTAAGTATGATATCCAATTAAAATATTAATTCATGCTCAAACCTGCCATTTTATTTGAGGAACGTATTTCCCATTGTAGAAACTGTCCTATAATCTCCAAAAACCTCAAGATTACAGAGTAACTGTCAGTTTGCTCTGTAACCTTTTTTTCTTCCTTTTTGTTTTTTGTTTGTTTGTTTGTTTTTGTTTGTTTGGTTTTTGTTTCTTTGGATTTGCTTTTCCCGAGACAGGGTTTCTCTGTGTAGCCCTGGCTGTCCTGGAACTCACTCTGTAGACCAGGCTGGCCTCAAACTCAGAAATCCACCTGCTTCTGCCTCCGAAGTGCTGGGATGACAGGCGTGCGCCACCACCGCCCTGCTCTGTAACCTTTTCTAATTACTACTTATCAAAATATTTGATCAAAATCAAATAGAATTTGACTTCTGGAACCCATTGCAGTTGTCTTCTTACTCCACATATATTCCACATCATACACAGCTGTATGTATACATGTGACACACACACTAATTTAAAAATTTTCAGTATATTAGGTTAGGCTCAACTCTAAGCAAACTATAATAATGAAAAAGCTCAAAACAATGCTTACCTTTTAGAACGTCCCCGGCTGCTTCCCTTGTAGTGGTGTTCATAGGCCATACTTTCCAACCAAGATGGCACTTCTTGTTTAGCCTCAACAAGGAGATCTAACAAATCTTTTGTGATGTTCAAATTCCTCTCATTGAAAAAAGAAGTGGCAAGTCCTAAAAAGTTTTTAAACATTACCTAAGGCCTACGTTTCCACAAAGTAGTTTCCTATTGTTTTCTTTCCCAGACAGTTTAGTAATAGAAAATATTTTATAACATCACTAAATATAAAGGTTAAAAAAGTTTGTTATTGATAGAAAAAGCTCTCTTTCTCTCTCTTTGGAGATAGGGTCTTTTATATATCCCTGGTTGGATATCCACTATGATGGCCTAGAACACATAGAGATCCAACTGCTTCTCCCAAATTCTGGGATGGTCCCATTCCATTAAGATAAGCTTTTATGTTTCTTTTTGAACAAATACGTAAGGCTCTTTAGTTTTTGAGATTACTTAGGCTAGGTTTAGAACACAAGAATCTTGTCTCTGCTTTGTAAGCCCTATCAAAACCCTGTGCTACAAGCCAGTAATTTTAAAAATCTGCTATAGTTTAAAAGGTCATCTGAGGAACAGAACAAGACTCTGCCCCAAAACAAAACCAAAAATCTAAACTCAAAGTCAAAACCCAGCTTCTTAAACACTTTTGCTAATATATCCATTAAAAAAAAATCAGTGACATGGTCCTAATGATCTAAACTCAACCCACATAATAGAATCATGTCCTGTAAGCTGTCCTCTGATCTTCTGTAAAGAGTACTACTATAACATGTGCATGGATACCCACACATAAATAAATGTAGAGGGAGTAGCAATGCACTTTTAGTGATAAAGGGCTCCCAGGTCTTTGGTCCCAAAATCCAAAGGGAAAAGGAACAACATTAGCACTTTACCAAGGTTTCCTACACGTCCTGTGCGGCCAATACGATGCACATATTCTTCAATATCACTTGGCAAATCAAAATTGATAACATGTTTCACATTTGAAATGTCTAGACCTCTTGCTGCCACCTGAAAAACAATACTAATTAAAATAAAGTAATAATCAGACTAAATGACTAAAAAATAAAATATACATACAGCTGTAGCCACTAAAATTGGCTTTCTCCCTGAGCGGAACTGATGAAGGGCCTCTTCCCGATCTTTCTGTGATCTGTCTCCATGAATACTAGTACACGCATATCTTTCTTGAAATAAGAAGTTCTCCAGTGAGTCTGCACCCTTTTTAGTCTCCACAAATACTAAAGTCAATGAATCCTTCCCTGAAAAATTACAAGGTTTTCTTTATTAACAGAAATGTGATATCTCTGCTTATTCTAAAATTTATTAAGCTTAGTGACTTGAGAAAGACTGCTCTGTGAGAGAAGGGTATAGACGTACACATCATACACAGCATACACTCACAGGATAGGAGGGTCCACAAGGCTGACTAGATAATCTATCTGAACTTGTAAACTGCAGTTTCAGTCAGAGACTACCTCAGAAAATGAAGAAGATGCCAGGCGGTGGTGGCACACACCTGTAATCCCAGCACTTGGGAGGCAGAGGCAGGTGGATTTCTGAGTTTGAGGCCAGCCTGGTCTACAGAGTGAGTTCCAGGACAGCCAGGGCTACACAGAGAAACCCTGTCTCAAAAAAACAAAACAACCCCCCCCAAAAAAAAACAAAAAAAGATACTCAAATATATATACAAACAGAGACACACACAAAATCACACATACAGAAAAAGTGGGGTTACAAAGTAATACTGGGAACTAGAGAGGAATTTTACAGGTATTTTCATTTTATTAAATAAAGGACTCATAATTTTACCTGTTGCATTTAAGAGATCAAGTAAAAATGACCGTTTGTCTAGCTCTTCAACCCACACTACTTTCTGTGTGATGTTCTCAGAAGTAGAGCCTACTCTGCCTACAGCCAGAAAAATATATTCATCTAAAAAGTCACGAGCAAGCATCTGAAAATGAAAAGAAAAATGAAAGCTAGAAACTTAAATTATCTATGTAATACAGAAATCACCAAAATTTACGTAAAAATAAAATGTTCTAAAATAAATTTGTAACAAAACAGTACCTGTATCTCCTTAGGAAAGGTAGCACTAAACATCATAGTGTGACGAATCCCCTTTGGTGGCATTGTGTCCTGCTCAACTATACGACGTATCTGAGGTTCAAATCCCATATCCAACATTCTATCAGCTTCATCCAACACTAAGTATCTATTAATAAAAAGTATTAGGTACTTATTGGCCTCTATATTTAACTGTTGAGTAAATGATTCTCATAATTAATATAACATCTCAGGTCTTAAGCACAGTAGCTTCTAATTTGAAATATTAAATTATTGTTTAAATGGACTTAAATCAAAAACAGAAAAAAATTAAGGGAAGAAAGAAGAAAGTAAAGAAGAAAATGACAAGTCAACTGCACTCATTCAACAGTGTGATTTAGTGAGACACACATACACACAATTATTAAGACTATGACATTATAACAATACATCTATTATCTCAGAAATGGGATGATGAGGCTAGTGAATTACTCTGAGCTGTAGCCCAGACCATTTAATAAATGTAATATACAAAGAAGTCTTATATACATGCAAGAATTTTAGAAGGCCTATATAGACGTTTTACTTCTTTTGTCAAAATTAACATACTTGCAGAAATCTAATCCAATTTTTCCTCTTTCCATCATATCCACTAGACGTCCTGGTGTAGCAACTAACAAGTGGCATCCCCGTTCTAAGTCCCGAATCTGCTGAACAGTATCAGCACCGCCATACACTACACAAGGACGGACTCTAGACCTGTATGAAAACTATAAGCAAAACATTATTAGTCACAGAAACACTGAAATTAAGAAAAAGACCAATCATTAAAAGTTATGCTTACTTTTCTGGCTTCCTCATAGATCTGCACAGCCAATTCTCTTGTTGGGGCTAACACCAAGGAAATTGGGTATTGTTTACGGCGACCATATCTTCCATTTTCCTAAGAGTTAAGTATAACTTTAGAGCTTATGATCCAAAATTTTACCTGTTTTGTTTTTAAATTGTTCCATTTTCTGTGCATGCATGTTTTGCCTACATGGATTTATGTGTACTGTGTGTATAATTTTGCAAAACTCAGAAAGTACAGAAAAGTCTGGAGTTACAGAGATTTGTGAATACTGGAATCAAACCCTAATACTCTCTCATAACTCATGAGAACTTATTAAGAACTCATAGTATTCTTAAGCACCAAGTGTCTCTCCAGTCACAATTTATTTTTTAAAGTTAACCAAAGTATAGTACCACATGTAATTTAAGAACTGTTTGAAGTACAATCACAAATGTCTCCAATTCCTATCCAATGATCTCTTCTACCTTCTGAGGACACTGCATGTACATTGTTCATAAATATATGCACAAAGAAAACAGTGGGACACAAAAATTAATAACTGTTACCTTCATAGCCTTCAAAGCCTCTCCTGGACCATCTGTATAAATCTGACTGAGAATGGGTAGTAGAAATGCAGCAGTTTTTCCAGACCCTGTTTAGAAAACACTGGATTATTTACTTTGAAAAATTAAGAAATGATATATAAGCATACTGGCATATATATGTAATCTCAGCATGTGAAGTTTAACCATCCTCATCTACTTAATAAATATAAGGTCAGCCAGGCAGTGGTGGTGCACACCTGTAATCCCAGAACTTGGGAGGCAGAGGCAGGAGGATTTCTGAGTTTGAGGCCAGCCTGGTCTACAGAGTGAGTTCCAGGACAGCCAGGGCTATACAGAGAAACCCTGTCTGGAAAAAGCCAAAAACCAAAAACAAACAAACAAACAAACAAACAAAGAAAACAAAAGTAAGGTCATCCTGGACTATGTGAAGCAAGATGTAAAAAGACAAATACCCTAAAGGCAAGCAGATCTCTACAAATGAGGCCAACCTTATCTAGTGAGCCTTTGTCTAAAATAACAAAAGCAAATAAATAAAGTGATAATGTTAATGTGAAAATATGTTTTATTCAATCTCTGATTACCTATGCTCCCAAAGCCACTGCAGTTATTTAAGTGAACTTCTCACACACCTTTCTGTATGTGAGAAGCAGTGCTTCTCTACATGACCTTAGCAGTCCTGGAACTCCTTATATAGATCAAGCTTGAACTCACAGAGATCTACCTGTCAGTATTAAAGAAAAGCACTACCTCATCTACAATTCTAGTCAGGACTATATGGGTGAGATCCTGTCTTAAAAAGACCAAGAGGAATAAAAAAGTGTTGTTATTGTTATGGTGTCTCTTCACAATAATGACTAAGCAGGGACTCAGATCCAAAATATATAGTTCCCAGATATTTTTATGTATTCCATACTTTCATAAAGAATATACTATATTTAAAACAATCTTTGATATTTACAAAATGACCTTACCTGTTTGAGCACAAGCCATTAAGTCCCTTTTTTCTTTAATAATTGGAATAGCATGTTTTTGAACTGGGGTAGGACGAGTATAACGAGTAAGTTCAATGTTCCCCATGATAATTTCTCCCATCTCAACATCACTGAACTGTAAAAGAAAGTAGTCCAAATAACATAAAACAAAAACAGGGTATTTGCTACATTAATCTAGTAACAAATACTGCAAATGAATTTAAGAGCTGTGTTCATTCTTATGATTATATTTTAAGAAAAATTCCTTCACTGAAAGAAATTATAGTTCTTGATGTTTGCTATATTTTCTATGTTGGAGTTATTCATAATAGTAACACATAGGCAAAACACTTATTTTTTTTCCTTTTTTAAAAATATTTTTTATTGGATATTTTCTTTATTTACATTTCAAACATTTTCTTCTTTCTAGCAGAAATCCTCTCTCCCCCTGCCTCTATGAGGGAGCTCCCTCACTCACCAACTCCTGTTTTCCCACCCTGGTATTCCCCTACACTGGCACATTGAAAACCGTCAGGCCCAAGGGCCTCTCCTCTCACTGATGCTAACAAGGCCATCCTCTTAGGCAAAACATTTATATACATAAAAAGGGAATCAGAAATGGGGATTTCTGTGAGTTCTATAATAGCCAAGGATAACTTTGCCTCAAACAAAACAAAACAAAACACACACACACACACACACACACACACACACACACACACACACACACACACACAAAAGGTGGGAATGGACAAAAGAGAATTCGTGTAATATAAGTAATCTGACAGGGAAAATGAGCTCCCTTAAGAAAGGGGTAGGGAAATAAATACAGAAGGAAGGTCAGTAAAATAACAATAGTGATGTCTGAAAAGAACAACATGCTAATATACTATTATCAATTTAAAAGAAAAAAACCCACAAAACATCTACACCTAATACTTTTAAACTCATAACCAAGAGACCAAGACCACCTAATAAAAACCTGCTTGACTTTTCTTTCTCTTCCCCCCTCCAAAAAAAACCCAAAAATACCTAAAACAAAACAAAACAAAAAACCCAATAACCAGATATCAGAAGCTAGCATGGGAAGGGAATATAAGGACAGAGAAAAAGGAGGGAGGTGACTGGAGAAGGAATAGAGAGAAGAAGGTTTATGGGACATATGGGGAGGGGGGATCTGGGAAAGGGGAAATCATTTGGAATGTAAACAAAGAATATAGAAAATAAAAATATTAAAAAAAAAAAAGAAGCTGTTTTTTGAGTTTGTTGGCAGGATCTGTCCAAGACACTTCTAAAACATACAGCCTATTGATGTTGCACTTGGTTTTATTCCAAATAAGTGTAAGTTAAGTCTTTACTCTGAAGATACCATGCACTTCAGAACAGGTTCCAGAGAACCCTGAGGTAGAACTTAACTAAGATGGAACCCTGAGCTGCCTCCTCCCTAAGGACTAGCTGTCATTGTGCCTCCTAGCACCACATATGCTTACAAAGGAGGGAGGTAATCAATAGTCCTACCTATTATGCTTCATAACCACATCAGTGACCAACATGGTACAATAACCTTGAGTGCAGTAGTAGCTTGCATACCTTGAATCTGTAGTTGGACTTAAAGAATGAACAAGAGGGAACCCAAACCTAACTAATCAGTCCCACAGAAATGGTTACTGGAGGAGAATCTACAACCGTTACCACTACATTATAAACCAAAATAATCCTTAAGAGCAATCTAGAAACATTATGTTCTTTTATATCTACAAGGAAACTTCTCTTTACAAGAGATAGAGACTACCACAGAAACCCAAAAGTAGTCAAAATATAAAATTTTGGAGCCAGTCTTAATACTCCCACAATCACAGCTCAGTTGAACACTGTAAAAAGGGGGAAGGAAGTCTGTTGTGAGATTCTGTCTCTAATAATAGCAGAAGTCATACCAGAAAAATCTCACTGATATGATGGTCTCAACAGGAAAACAATAGGAACTAACTATACCAAATCAGACAGAGAAAAAGCCAAGACTTCAGCTCTATAAGAAGAACTAAAGCAACTGCAGGAAAATGGGAGCAACTGAGGCTGTGGTCCATCATGGAAAAGCAGGATAACTAGTTATCCAGTGCTAAAATTTGGCCATGAAAATTTCTCATTATCAAGGAATAAAGGTCATTAAGGACTAGTGAGATGCCTCAGGAAGTAAAAACACTTGTTGCCACCCAAATTTGAGAAGCTCCTCCCACAAGTTGTCCTCTGACATAACCAAGTGGTGTGGCACACACACACTCAAAACAGTAAAATAAAAAGCCAAAGAACAAACAAAACAAAACACACACACCCAGTAAGACAAAAAGTCAAAACAAAAACTTACATTTTCAATGTGAGGAGGACAATTATTTCCAGTTGCCTCTACTGGTATATCATCATATTTCTCAAAGTTAATCCCTGTGTTTCCTCCAGAAAAAAGTTCTCTGAAATCAGATAATCATTATATTTTATTAATAGAAGGAAATAGTTTTGCCACAATCTCAAAGTTTATTTATCGACAAAATAGTATTAGGATTAAAGTCATTAGCTACAATAACCTACATAATTATAAAATTTAATTATTTTTAAAATTTCAATTTTCATTCTGTGTATATAGGAGTCATTCTCAGTGGGTATATTAGACACATGACCCAAATGCCTTAGGTCAGAAGCACAGGGTCCTCTTGAACTGAAGCATGGGGTCTGACAAGGGTACCAGGAATCAAATTCAAGTCCTCTGAAGAAATCCACATACTTTAACCTCTAAGCCATCCTTCTGACCCCATATTTAATATCACCTTAAGCTCTATTTCTTATTTACTTTGAGACAGGGGCTCACAAAAAGACAAGTTCGTGCACACTACACCCTAATTTAACAGTTAACATATTAAAAACTTACTGCTCTAAGCGTTCACTTGGTGGAAGTGGTTTTGACCAATCATCTTCATCTGATCTGTCACCCCAACGACTATGACCACTCCGTTCAAATTTGCCAAAACCAGTTCGGTCACGACCACCAATACCATCATAATCACTTCGACCATGGTCATCAAATCTGAACAGCAGAATAATCAGACTATATTAATAATGTAAAAGTACTTTGGACACTATTAGTTCAACTGAACTCAAATACCTAATAAATATATCAACAATTTAATCCTGATCTATACCATAAATAACTGCCTACAAACAGAACAGACTTGCTTCAAGTTCACAGATTCACTAACTTTATCCATGACATGATGGCATAAAAAAATGCTCCACTGTTCTCCTGTGATGACTATGGACTTAACATGGAACTAACTAAAAGCTCAAGCTGCTAGGCGCATTTATAAGAGATTTTTAGTTAATTGAATGAAATATGAAGATCCATTAATGTGGGCCACAGCTTCTTGTGGCAAACTAGACTAAGGAAAAGGAAGTATCATTTTACTCTTTGCCTTCTTGCCCTTGTTCTCACTTCACTGTATTACAGCCTACCTCTTTCGGATTCTGACATTTGCTGAAGACTAGCTGACACTTCTAACTTCATAGAGATATTGGGAACTTTTACTGGAAGATAGCCATTGTTGCAGCAGTTGGACAACAACCTATATTCACTCTACTTAGTAAATTCTCAAGTAGGTAGGCAGGTAGATAGATAGATTCATTCGATCAGTTTTGTTCCCCTTCAGAATCCTGACTTTGCCAAGTCAGGATGCCAAAGATCCTTACATATTCTTATTCTTAACTATTAAGATCCTAACCCGTACTTTATACATTATCAACCAAGAATTTACCTTCCCCTGGATCCACTTCCACGATCACTGAAATAATTGGGCTTTCCTCTGGAATCACGAGATCCAAAACTACTATAGGCATCTTTATCTTTACTATAACTCCATCCTGAACTGTCCTTATCACAGACTCCTTTCAAGGAAAAAAAGAACAAAAACCAAACAATTAACTAGTAAATCTCTTCAAGGCCAGACTTCTAAAATAACTGATTCTAGTTCAGTGATAGTCAGTGGAAACCCAATAAAATTTCAACACTTTTTAATAATCAGCACTTTTAAATTTCAGTAAGTAAAAAGTGACTTGTACTTTGATAATATTCTGGTTTAATGTTTTACCCTACCACCACTTGGGATACTGAGAGGAGACCAAGAGATTGAAGTCACTCTGAGCGACATTGTGAGAAGACCCTCTCTAAAACTAAAAAGAGAGCTAAAAATACTGCTTAGTAGTAGTGTTTTGCAGCAAGTGTGAAAGAAACTGAGTTCAATTTTAGTATATACAATACTCTATCTTAAAGATTCTGCTGAGGATATAGTTCAGATTTTGCCTAGAATGATTAAGACCCTAGCTTCAAAAACCATTAACATCACAGAAAAGAAAAACAGCAAAGAGAAATAAACAGCTTTTGAATAATACTAACAATATAATACCATCAGTACTTTATTAATATAATATAGAAATTCAAAATGCAAATTACTGTGGCTGGTTTGGCTATCTAAGCTAATAAGATCATTGTCTAGTGTTCATAAAATCTTGGATTAGACATAAAACTACCTGTGGAAACACCATTTCTGCCTGTCTGGGAAGCAGAGGCAGGAGATCACTACAAATCTGAAGGTCAGTCTGGTCAACAAAATCATGAAACTATATGTTCAAAACAAAAACTCGTAAACTGTTTACAATAAAACTCTAAAATCAAAGGTTATATTTTAGACTATTTAGTTTCTTAGTTATGTCTCATACAAAATTACTTGACAAATATTATTTAAAATACATAATATTTGCCATCCAATTTCTTTCCCCCCTTTTGAATTAAGACTGTTTCACAAACTTCTTGAAAACCTCAAGTCACTATGTAACTGAAGCTTACTTTGAACTTCTGATCTTCTGATAACTAACTACCTTAAAGTGAATGTTCTAATACTTTCAGTTTGCTCTGTAATTTGTAAGCAGAAGGACTCTATACTGATAATAGCAAGAGCAAACTAGATCTATTATTAGTTATTAGAATGGTGTCTAAATTCATTTTAATAATTGTTTGATGTTTATAGGTTATGTTATCTACCTACCTGCTTTACTGAACACTAAGATAATGAACCAATTTGTATAGCAAGGTCCTACTGTCAATCTCTAGCAAACATATCCCACCATAAATGCATATCCCCTAATGAAAAGAAGATGTTAAAAATTTCCTCTACCAATCACTGAATCTAACTTAAAACACTGTCACTTCTTTTGAGGTACGTTTGAAATGCAACTTTCAAAGCAGACATCTTAACAGCAGTCAGTATATACACAGTGGAAGAAAATATGTAGTTGAGAGAAAAAAAAAAGAGATGTACTTTGATAGGTCTTCAAAGTATCACCCACAAAAATATTTTAAACCTATGCTCCAATATCACAAAACTACTAAGACATAAGATGCATCTACATATTTTATATGTATGAGTATTTTGCCTACATATGTTTGTGACATCTGTGTGTAGCCAACAGAGTTCATAAAATGACATCCGATCCCCTGGAACTGAAGGTTTGGAGTCACAAGGATAGGAAATGAACCCAGCTTCTTTGTAAGAACTCATTCATTGAACCATCCCTCCAGCACCTCTAAACTTCAATATAGTAGTTAAATAAAACTTTTTTTTACTAGGCAGTATTTTAAATACTTTTTCAAATGGAAACTGCGCTGACATTTATATATTCAAGAGGCTCCATTCTAAGTCTTTAGGATTCAATGCCAAACTAAACAAGGAAATGCTGATGAGTCAATGTTTCTAAAATTACAAAGTGCTAGTTTTTGGTTTTCTTTGAGACAGAGTTTCTTCGTATACTCTGGCTCCTTAACTTACTCTTTAGACCAAGCTGGTCTCAAACTCAGAGAAATATACCTACCTCTGCCTGCTGAATGTTGGGATTAAAGACATGCACTGCTAATGCAGCAATGCACTGAAGAACCAGCACATGTTACTAGTTCTTCAAGACAAAAGAAACACAAAGAGGGAAAAATATGTTCAAAGACTTCCTGAAGAGATATTATCTCCTTAGTTTTAATTTTCTTTATTTTTCATGTGATATATGTGTATACATATACACATAGCAGTTGATCTTTGCTGCTGAGGTATACTCACTGAATCCAAAATTTAACTTCTAAAAAAGTAAAAGTTCAATCTATAAATCTGCTACAACATACCTTTAGATGTTTCTCTGTTCCTTAAGTGAGGAGGTATATAGCGCCCTTCTAAAAGACAAAATGTAAAACTGAAACCCTATAGTATTTTTCTAGGAAAATTTTTACCAAACTGTCAAGGAGTAGGAATTATGCTTTTTTGTTGTTTTTCTAACTAAAACTATTATCACAAATTAAAAATACACAAAATGCTGGAATAGATTTGAAGAAATTCATGTTTTAGCTTGAAGCATTATAGATTAAATCAAAATCTTAATGTAGTATTAAGAAAACAAGGAATCAATAAAGTAGAAGACTGGTATTATTTGATAATCTACATATTCATCCTGTTTTAAAGTTGAATATTTAAAGTCTATATACTCAATTAAGTTGATCACATTCTTGAGTGTTAAATATTGTTTGAAATTAGCTGGACTGAGTGAAGAGCTAAGGTTTATCACCTGCTAGCTGATGCCAAATAACCAACCCACCAATAACTCCAAATAAGTTCCAAAATTAATACCCACATTTTGAAATGTTTGTGTATTTGATTTCTAAAGAATATAACTCACAAACCATTCAGTCATACTTAATTTTATCATTATGTCTCTCAGGGTCTTCAGTAGAAATAATTAACAGAAAACTAAGTTTTATTTTAATAGGCTTAATACAATTCATGAAAGAACAAATCCTAACTTTTAAATTAAGGCTGGACATAATATGTACTCTAAAAACTACCATCAGGTAGTTTAAATGTTATGCTTAATATTTATTTAGGTGCTATAATAGCAAAAGAATCTGCACTTTTATCATGTGCCACAGTGATATAGAAAAACTTAAGAATAATAAATTGATGTTATAAAGGACCTTCTAAACTTGCTTAGGCAATATTAAAAGTTACAGGAAATAGAATTTATCCAAAGGAGCCCATTCTCTCATTAGGAAGAGCACATACTTAAGTGTTTTTTCCTTCTCAGTATTTTATCCCCCTAAACTCCACCTCTCTACTGCCTCTTCTTTCCTTTTCTAAAACTATTTTAAATTACTGAGTGAACAAGTTTTCTAAGTATCATCCACAAAAATAATTTAAAGCTATGTGCCAATATTACAAAACAACAAAGACATAGGATATTCTAATTGCTTTTATTTCGTTTATGTGTGTAACTGTTTGAGATGCAGAAAATGCAGCCATATTTGGTTTGTCCAAGATAACCATAACAGTATTTTACTCACAAATCTCTCCCATTTGCCCATAACGAAACTGAAATTACTATCTCTGTGAAATGTTTGTTTAAAATAGAAGTTGGAATCATTAAGCTACACAAGCAATTGAGGATTTCAGCTCAGGGTGGTTTCCCTTTGTAGCACAACCTAGAAAAAATTCTGTAATTATTATTATTAATTTTTTTTTTACACTTACTGCTCTCTGTACTTCCTCCTCCATTCTGATTATCTGATGAGTTTAGGTCCAGACCCGCAAGCTGTAAAATAAATATTAACTATTTATAAATTAAGAAAATAAAAAAACAAAAACCAGGCTGGTTACCACCACAAAAGACAAAATCAGAAAATTTAGGTTTGAGTCTTGTACAATATCATTTACTAAATGCGACCTTTCAGGGAGCTGGACAGATGTCAGAGTCCAAATCCCATCGCTCATCTAGCTGCTCACAGTCAATTCTAACTGTAGTGTCAGGTGATCCAAACATATCTTCTAGTTTTCCACTGTACATACATGCAGGAAAAATATCCATACACATAAAATAATAAAATATACAAATAGAGAAAATACTTTTTTAGATGTTAGGGATGAGAATTATTAGCAGTTGAGCATGTTCATTACAAAGTGCTTATATTCTTAAAGAGAAAAACTGCTTTGAAGTTGATAACATGTCAGTGGCAAGCAACAGAACTTGAGATAAAAAATAACTTTTAACAAATGCTTCTTTCAAGACAAATTAATTCTATTTTCATTATGAAATACTGCTAAATCACCAAAATGAAAAACTACTATCTTCTGCTGGCTAAATAACTCTGCAGATAAAGACTAGCCTGGAAATGTTTGATTTTTTTTTTTTTAGACTTAAAGGAAATGGATTTCATAAAGTCCTCTTCTGAGCTCTATACCTTCCAGTGCTGTGGCAATGCACACCTCCCATGAATAATAAAACAGCATCTTAACTTGTCAGTAATTTAAAATTTAGTGAGAGCATGGGACTTAACTGACAACTAAGCAATTAAGATTACTTTGTGCTCTTGCAGAGAACATAGTTCCCTTCCTCAAATTTGGCTGTCTCTGTAATTTTACTTCCAGGATATATGACAACCTCTTCTTATGTCCAAGGGCCAAGTAGCAAACATATAATGCATGGATATACATATAAGTACAAGCAAACACTTGAACACATAAGATAAAAATCAGTTTAAAAAATGTAGGCAGCTGGAGATAGCTCAGTAGTTAAGAATACAGGTTACTCTTCTAGAGGACTTGGGTTCAACTTCCAGAACACACATGGCTGTTCACAACTGTCCGTAATTCCAGTACCATATGATCTGACACCCTCATATGGGCAAAACACAAATGAATATGAAATTAAAAACTAAGGTATTACAGAAGTTCTACCTTTAAGGGGTAAGAAAAAACTAAAATGCATGCCTTTAGACAAGACTCTTTAAATACTTATGTCCTAAAGGAGAGACCCTCTCCCCCACTTATACTTGCATGACATTCACTCTTGGTGCGTACAGAATAGGGCCCTAGATCACCCTGGGAATTGAACTAAGGTGCTCTTCAAGAACACACTATCAAGGAATAGGTTAAAGTGGAGATTTCTGGTTAGTTACCAAGCTAGTAAAGAACACACATACATTATGTTTTTTATCTCTACTGTTCTTTACACTGGCAGAATATAAGACAGCATAAAGGCTATTTTGGTTTCTAGCACTTCTTGTATTATGTTACCAATGTAAGCCAAAAAAGTTCAGGTGTTCATTTATCAAAAAGCAATGTGACAATAGTACCTAATTAACAGCAAGGATAATTACTAAATTACTGTACAGCTGGGTTTGTAAACACTCTTTTAATCCTCATTCACAAGGGTGCACTGCAAGAATATTTAGCCATTTATTGAAAATAAAAAGTAACAAGTGTACTAGGGCTAAAGATTAGTAGAGCTATTGTTGAAACAGCATGTGCTAGTTCATATACTCTCAACATACAAGCTAAGTTATTTGTACAAAGGTGTGTGTAGGGGGAGGTCATGCTATATCAATTTAAACTGTGTATGTGACAAAAGACATGGTATCTCAGCAGGGCAAAAATTCAGTAGCAGTAAAGGAGACTTCATGACACATAATATTTGTCGTTCAAAGGATAATATTGTGTGTAATAACTGTATAGCAATTTTACCTAAGGTATTGTGTTTGTCCACTGGTAAAAAGAAAATAAAAATTTTTTGTGTAACGATGACAACAAAATATTTAAATACTTTGTTGTGTGACCTAGAGTTTAAGAAATACCCTTGAATTCCACACTTTTAATATTAGAACTTGGAGGCAAGTAAGATTTCTGAGTTTGTGAATAGTCTGAGCAAGTTTTAGGACAGCCAGGGCTACATGAAGAAACCCCGTCTGAAAAAGGGAAGAAAGAAAAGAGACAAGACAGACAGAAGGGTGGAGAAAAGAAGAAGAAAAATAAATAAATAGTGAACCAATCAAACAAAAAACCTACTGGTCTCAATTACTGGATATGTACATGCTGTGAATGAAAAGAAGTGTAAGTTTTAACACCTCGCAACAAAGCCCAACTTTCATTATTTGCAGACCACTGTCAAGGTACGTACACTGCAGCCATTACTTTTATCATCTGTACTGCAGTCTACTACTTTCCCGTTTTCCTGCGTCACAGAACTCAGGAGACAAAAATGAGGCCCCTGTACCGCGGGAAAAACGTAAAGGGTATCAGTGTGGATGAACATTAGCAGATTATCAGGTAAGTGTAAATAGAACTCTCGCCTTCTTTAGTTCGCTGCTTAGGCCGAACAGAACCGCAGCACGGCCTAAGCCCGCCGCCATTTCCTCCGCCATAAGGCCGCATTTTCTAAACGCCGAACAAAATTCGTGGCGTCAATGCTTTTCGACTGACATAAACTCAGAAACATAAGGAATTAGAGACACCCGATGTGCAGACAATAATTACAAGAATTATAGGGAAAACAAGTTCCCTTTCATGTATCGCCAAACACATATTTGAAGAAAGTTCCACTCGCAAATAAAAGACGCCATTATGTGATGTCTGTGGACTAATCTGTAACGTCATTGCTATCCCCCCTTTTCTCGTCTACGCCATTTTGTTCAGTTTGATTCTTTTCAGATTTTGAAGAGGCGCCAGAACTCCGGTAGAGAACACAAAAGAGTTTAAGCGTTTAGTTATTACTGGACCACGGCCAATTTAAAATAAAGGGTCGAAGAAGGAGCGTTTTATATATAGGTTCAACTTACTTGCTGATCCAGGTCGACCGTTTTTTCCGCAGCCACTTCACTCATTGCTGAAAAAAATTGAGAACTTCTTTCGGAGGAGCCACGGTAAACCTGTTTGCTCACAGTGAACGCCAGCACTTACGGACACAGCTTAGAGTACGCCCAAACGTAATCACGTGTTTACGTCATCACGCAAGACGTACGACTCTTTCGTCAATTCGTACAACGTGCCCCCACTCTTTAAGCGCTGCTGTTATTTCTATTTCCTTAACAAGCTTTCGTTTAAGTCACAGGATCTAACCTCGCCACTGCCGCTGTCAAAAACTTCAGATTTTTCACTTGAAAGATCTTAAGCATTTCACTCACTTTAATTATCCGACTTCCCACCTGCTTTCCTTTTTTTGTACTAGCTCCTTTCTATTTCCTTTTCAGGTCCGAGAATACAAAGTTTACTAAAATTTCCCCTTACTAATATAACCTTACCTAACTTTGAGAAGCTTCACCAAAATACAAGAAATAAATAGTAGTGTCTGCTGAGCTATATTTGGTTTCCTACTTATATTACTGAAAAAAAAAACTGACACTTTTGGCTGAAGAAACAATCAAAATTGAGGTACAGATAATGGTATTGGTAATAATTTAGCCCACTCATTTAGGTTATTTTTCTAGTCCCTTAGACGGACTGTACTGTATTCTTACATACCATGGGTTGTGGAATTATGAATAATTGTATTGGTTACACAAAGAATTATACATATTTGAAGCACCTGTAACAGAACTGTTTAATTTACAAGTGATACTAGGCAGCGTCAGTGGGTAAAAATACAAAATATACACAGTTTTAATGCCCTAAGTTTTTTCACTTTCTGCATTTCAGACAAAGGAGAAATTTGATTTTCTATGTGTTTACTATAAAGTAATCAACAACTATTTACACTATCAGCACTGTTTGCAAGTATTTTTTCTTTTTCTAACAAAACTGATGAAACCTTTGCATAATTTCCTAAAGAATCTTTTGCTGTTAAAATTGTTAAAATTCAAATTGCTGCATCCACAACCATTTTTCCCTTCCTGAACTTAGGGTCTCAATATACAGCTCTGGCTGTCATAGACCAGATTGGTCTCAGATGCACAGAAATCTGCCTGCCTCTGCCTCCCAAGTGTTGGGATTAAAGGCATTATCCTTGGATATTACCACTTCTGGGATTTTTTCTTTGTTTCTGATTTTTTTAATTATCAGTTTTAACATTTGTAAAACATGATTTGGACTAACAAATTTTAATCAGTTTCCTGGAATTTCTTTACTACCTCTTACAGTTTGTTCAAGGCAAGAAAAGATAATCTTCGGTTTTTTCTTTTTCCTTTTTCCTAGGACTGGATTTTTTATAGTGAGGCTCTGGTTGAGGATGACTATAAAATCCTATTCTGTCATCAACTTCTAAGGAAAAGATTACAGGAAGCTGTGAAAGTGCTGTGTTTATTTGGTTCTGGGAAATAAATTCAGGGCCTGGTGAATATTACATTGGTGATATTTTTAAATATACCCTACATTTAAACAACACTGAAAAATTATTTATTTTATTAGAAAAACACAGATGAGGAAAAAATAAAGTAGCCCCAATATGGTACTGTCCAAAGGGAAAAATACTTATATTTCTCAGCACCTTTATCATTCTGAAATTAAAGATCTAAGTTATATAAATTAAGTTCATTCACACAAAAGTCATAAAGACTAGTTGTGAGTCCAAATTGTAGGAAGTACAAATAAATAATCTGTAAATAATTTATGATATCCTGTATATCATAACATAGAAGTGTTTTTTTACTACAGTACCTGTCCCATTAAATAAGAAATGCAAAATATCTTATTCACAACTCACATATTATATATTGCTGCAAAAAGTAGTATAGTAGATCTATTCAAGCTATCAAGGAAACCATGGTTCTACTGGGAATTCTTAGTGTCAGTAAAACAAGCAAAAATAAACTAAAAATGAAGCTCAAAAACAATTTTAATAATTTGAGAAAACAGAAGCAAACCTATAAACTCTGTAATTCACAGAAGGAGAAATATAGAGAAGACAGAAAGTAATGTCTTTTTGATATTATAAATGCCATCATGTTCAGCAAGTAGGGTTAGAAGTAGCAGGTAGCTATATGGTTATAGATGTGAAGAGAATCAAAGAAAAACAGAAAAAAAAATCCAAAGTGTCAGGAAAGGCTTTTGAGCAGCATCTGAAAAGAATGGAGAATGGGGAATGGGGCAGATGAAAGGTACGGGGAGGGAAAAGAGTGGGAGCACACATACAGGGAGAAAAAAAAAATGCTGAGAGACAGAGATGACTAAATATCCGCATTATAAAGGGAAGAGTGTCTAGGGCTGTGGAAGCTCACCCTGTGGGCTGAAAAGTTCAGGGCAGAGAGCAGGGTCTGCCAGTCAGGCCTTGTAACAGGGATACTGGAGGAACCTGGAATCTAGAACTGCTTTAATATATTAAATAGGTACCTTAACTGCTTCTCCAAGGTTTGAAACCCTACTATATCTACCATTACCTAGGACTAATCATGTTCTTTTACTTTTTTCATTTGGTAGCAAAATTATAGGGCCTTTCCATAGTTAGTGATTGATAGGGGATGGCCATTCTAGGTGATAGCATGCCTGGGTTGCTGGACCTAGATTGCAGAAGTAAACACACTGAGAAAGTTATTGGAACAATCTAGTAAGCAACATCCTTCTATGTCCTTTGCATCAGTTCCTGACTTCTAGGTCCCTGCTCTATTTGAATTCCTGTCTGGACTTCCTTCAGTGATAAACAGTAATATGGAAGTGTAAGACAAATAAACCCTTTTCTTCTCAAGTTTCTTTCATCATGATTTTTTTTTATAACAGCAGCAATAATACTATCTAAGACAACTTATTTTCACAGGATGAGGTTTTCCTATGATAGACTTAACCATGTAGTTTTGGAGACAGTTGTAGAAATTTGAATGAGAAAAGATGTTTAAAATATCCTCTTGAGTGAATTAGCTTCTTTCTGTTCTAAAGGTTTCACGTGTGCTATTAACCTGCTAGTATATGCTTTCTCAGTTTTCTTTTTGGAGGCACTCAGGGTTATGAGTTTTCATCTTGGCACTGCTTTCATTGTGTCCCAAAGATTTGGGTATGTTGTGTCTTCATTTTCATTAAATTCTAAAAAGTCTCTGATTTCTTTCTTTATTTCTTCTTTGGTCAAGGTGTCATTGAGTAGAGTATTTTTCAGCCTCCATGTGTATGTGGAATTTCTGTTGTTTTTGTTGCTATTGAAAACCACTCTTACACCATAGTGATCTGATAGGAGGCATGGGATTAGTCCGATCTTCTTATATTTGTTGAGGTCTTATATTTGTTGAGGTCTTATATTTGTTGAGGTCTGTCTTGTGACCAATTATATGGTCGATTTTGGAGAAGGTACCATGAGGTGCTGAGAAAAAGGTATATTCTTTTGCTTTAGGATAGAATGTTCTATATATACATCTGTTAAATCTAATTGGTCCAAAGCTTCAATTAGTTTCATTGTGTCCCTGTTTAGTTTTTGTTTTCCTGATCGGTCCATTGAGGAAAGTGCAGTGTTGAAGTCACCCACAATTATTGTGTTAGGTGCAATGTGTGCTTTTAGTTTTAATAAAGTTTCTTTTATGAATGAGGGCGCCCTTGCATTTGGTGCATAGATGTTCAGGATTGAGAGTTCTTCTTGTTGTATTTTTCCTTTGACCAGCAAGAAGTGTCCCTCAGGGTCTCTTTTGATGACTTTGGGTTGAAAGTCAATTTTATCTGATATTAAAATGGCTACTCCAGCTTGTTTCCTGAGACCATTTGCTTGTAAAACTGTCTTCCAGCCTTTTACTCTAAGGTAGTGTTTGTCTTTGACCCTGAGGTGTGTTTCCTGTAAGCAGCAAAATGTAGGATCCTGTTTACGTATCCAGTCGGTTAGTCTGTGTCTTTTTATTGGGGCATTAAGTCCATTGATGTTAAGAGATATTAAGGAATAGTGATTGTTACTTCCTATCAATTTTGACGTTATTTTTTAAATTTGAATGCTTAACTTCTTTTGGGTTTGATGAAAGGTTACTTTCTTGCTTTTTCCAGGGTGAAGTTTCCCTCCTTGTATTGGTGTTGTCCTCCTATTATCCTTTTTAGGGCTGGGTTTGTGGATAGATATTGGGTAAATTTGGTTTTGTCATGAAATATCTTAGTTTCTCCATCTATGGTGATTGAGAGTTTTGCTGGATATAGTAGTTTTGTTTGGCATTTGTGTTCTCTTAGAGTCTGCATGAGATCTGCCCAGGACCTTCTAGCCTTCATAGTCTCAGGTGAAAAGTCTGCTGTGATTCTGATAGGTCTTCCTTTATATGTTACTTGGCCTTTTTCTCTTACTGCCTTTAATATTTTTTCTTTGTTTAGAACATTTGGTGTTTTGATTATTATGTGATGGGAAGTATTTCTGTTCTGGTCCAGTCTGTTTGGAGTTCTGTAGGCTTCTTGTGTATTCATGGGCATCTCTCTCTTTAGGTTAGGGAAGTTTTCTTCCATAATTTTATTGAAGATATTTGCTGGCCCTTTAAGTTGTAAATCTTCACTCTCATCTATGCCTATAATCCTTAGGTTTGGTCTTCTGGATTGTGTCCTGGATTTCCTGGATATTTTGGGTTACAAGCTTTTTGCATTTTGCATTTTCTTTAACTGTTGAGTCCATGGTTTCTATGGAATCTTCAGCATCTGAGATTCTTTCTTCTATCTCTTGTATTTTGTTGTTGATATTTGCATCTCTGTCCCCTGATTTCTTCCCAAGCCTTTCTATCTCCAAAGTTGTCTCCCTTTGAGTTTTCTTAGTTGTTTCTACTTCTGATTTTAGATCCTGGATGGTTTTGCTTAGCTCCTTCACTTGCTTGTTTGTGCTTTCCTGTAATTCTTTAAGATATTTTTGTGTTTCCTCTTTCATGACCTCAGCCTGTTGACCAATGTTCTCCTGTATTTCTTTAAGAGATTTTTGTGTTTCCTCCTTCATGACCTCAGCCTGTTGACCAAAGTTTTCCTGTATTTCTTCAAGTGTTTTTTGCGTTTCCTCATTGTTGGCTTTTGTATTCTCGTGGATTTCTTCCAATGATTTTTGTGTTTCCCTTGCAAGGGCTTCTAACGTTTGATCCATTTTCTCCTGAATTTCTTTAAGTATGTCCTTCATGTGTTCCTGTACCAGCATCATGACTAGTGATTTTAAATCCAAATCTTGTTTTACTGGTGTGATGGGGTATCCAGGACATGTTGGTAGAGGAGAATTGGGTTCAGATGTTGCCATATTGTCTTGATTTCTGTTAGTGACGTTCCTGCGTTTGCCTTTTGCCATCTAGTTCTCACTGGTGTTAGCTGGTCTTGTCAGTGCTGGACTCACCAGTGCAAGCTGCCCCTTCCCAGGTGGCCTCTGGTGCACATTACACCCTGCACTGCCTGTAGACAGGGTGCTGCTGCTCAGGCTGTTCAGATCCCAAAGCAGGCACCCGAAGGCTCCCACTGGGGCCCGCTGGATTCACTGGAGCACACCGATTTCTCCCAGCTGGCCGCCTGGAAGCCCCTCTAGCCTCTTGCAGGACCTGGAGATGTGGTGCCGCTGCCCAGGCTGATCTCAGTGTGTCCGATCTCTCTGGAGTCTGAAACCAAGAAGGAGATGAGCCTCTCCTGACTGGTGGGAGCCCGAATTCTGAAGTGTGTGTTCCTTGCAGCGAAAGGCGCCGTAAAACCGCAGCTACTTGCAGCCCGGCTGGTCAGCGAAGGTCAGTGGTCATGGGCACAGGACCTAACTGGACCCTGTGTCGCCTTGGTTCCACTGCTGATGGCCCTTCAGCTGGACCAGCCACTGCTGCACTGCCACCGCCACCGCTGCCCACCATGCAGTTTTTAACACTATTGCTCTGTAGTATTGCTTGAGGTCAGGGATACTGATTCCCCCAGACTTTCTTGTGTTGCTGAGAATAGTTTTAGCTATCCTGTGTTGTTATTCCAGATGAATTTGAGAATTGCTCTTTCTAACTCTGTGAAGAATTGAGTTGGGATTTTGATGGGTATTGCATTGAATCTGTATATTGCTTTTGGCAAAATGGCCATTTTAACACTATTGATCCTGCCGATCCATGAGCATGGGAGGTTTTCTCATTTTTAGAGGTCTTCTTCCATTTCCTTCTTCAGAGTCTTGAAGTTCTTGTCATACAGATCTTTCACATGTTTGGTAAGAGTCACCCCAAGGTACTTTATACTGTTTGTGGCTATTGTGAAGGGGGTCATTTCCCTAATTTCTTTCTCAGCCTGCTTATCCTTTGAGTATAGGAAGGCCACTGATTTGCTTGAGTTGATTTTATAACCTGCCACTTTGCTGAAGTTGTTTATCAGCTGTAGGAGCTCTCTAGTGGAGTTTTTTGGGTCACTTAGGTAGACGATCATGTCATCTGCAAATAATGATAGCTTGACTTCTTCCTTTCCAATTTGTATCCCTTTGACCTCCTTATGTTGTCGAATTGCCCGAGCTAGTACCTCAAGTACAATATTGAAAAGATAAGGAGAGAGGGGGCAGCCTTGTCTGGTCCCTGATTTCAGGGGGATTGCTTCAAGTTTCTCTCCATTTAGTTTGATGCTGGCTACCGGTTTGCTGTATATTGCTTTTACTATGTTTAGATATGGGCCTTGAATTCCTGTTCTCTCCAAGACTTTAAGCATGAAAGGATGCTGAATTTTGTCAAATGCTTTTTCAGCATCCAATGAAATGACCATGTGGTTTTGTTCTTTGAGTTTGTTTATGTAGTGGATTGCATTGATGGATTTCTGTATCTTGAACCAACCCTGCATCCCTGGGATAAAGCCTACTTGATCATGGTGGATGATCATTTTGATGTGTTCTTGGATTCAGTTGGCAAGAATTTTATTGAGTATTTTTGCATCGATGTTCATAAGGGAAATTGGTCTGAAGTTCTCTTTCTTTGTTGGATCTTTGTGTGGTTTTGGTATCAGCGTAATTGTGGCTTCATAGAAGGAATTGGGTAGGGTTCCTTCTGTTTCTATTTTGTGGAATAGTTTGGAGAGTATTGGTGTTAACTCTTCTTTGAAGGTCTGATAGAATTCTGCACTGAAACTATCTAGTCCTGTGCTTTTTTTGGTTGGAAGGCTTTCTATGACCCCTTCTATTTCTTCAGGTGTTATGGGACTGTTTAGATGATCTATTTGGTCCTGATTTAATTTTGGTATTTGGTATCTGTCTAGGAAATTGTCCATTTCCTCCAGATTCTCCAGTTGTGTTGAGTATAGGCTTTTGTAGTAGGATCTGATGATTTTTTGGATTTCCTCAGTTTCTGTTTGAATATCTCCCTTTTCATTTCTAATTTTGTTAATTTGGATACTTTCTCTGTGCCCTTTGATCAGTCTGGCTTATGGGACTTTCGGGGAGTGGGGGGCTAGAAAAGGGGAAATCATTTGAAATGTAAATAAAAAATATATCGAATTAAAAAAATAACTAAAAAGTAGGAAACTCACACTTAACATTAAGAAAAAAATCCAAAATGTAGATGAAAAAAAGAGACAAAACTTTCTAAAAAAAAAAAAAGAGTTTATTGATGAGAGGGAAGACCACTGATCTGTGGGAATAATGAAAAATGTTTATTGATTATTCCTAAGAATTATATGATTTTAATCCATATTTAACTAATTTAAAGTCAATTAGTGATTGTGATTTTCCTTCAATAGTTATGACATTTTATTCAGAATGTAAACAAAGAATATAGAAAAAAGATACATTGTATACCTGTGAGAAAATGTCAAAGAATAAATAAATAAATATTTTTTAAAAATAAAATAGTTATGACATTTTAACTAACAAAAATTGGGGTATTATTTTAAGGCAACATGACTAGATTTACATTTGGCTTTTCTTGATTTTGCTGACGATCTAGTTGACCTAAAATCTTGTTAATGATGCTCAGACATAGTTTTAACTCTACCTTACTAATACTGAAATTTTCTACCTTCTTTTTAATCAAATTGTAGGTTTGAAAATATAGATTTAGGGCAAAAATCTACTTAATGTTCCAGAAAAATCTATAAGTTTACTAAAAATTAAATGTTGAAAAGCCTAATAAGAGTTGTCAAAATGCTTTAAACATTCAGTATGTATACATGTATATTTATTTATACTTATTTACACATCTATATATATTTCAGGTTATGATGTATTACTGTAAACTGAAATTGTTAAGTTAGCATAAATACTTGTATTTTCCAGTTTGCCAAAAAAGCTTCAAGCTCAGTAAGGGGTAGAGTGGACTAGTCCTGCTAACTTGAACCTCTCTGCAGGCTAAAGGGCTGGGTTAAAGGGTTAGCCTTGGATCAAATGCAAAAGTGGAAAAAAAAAGTTTGTTTCCAGAATCCTACAGTTTTGTGCCTCCAGTTTCCTCCCATAGGTGCATTTCCAGGGATTATCAGGGCAACCTTCTCTGACTTCAAGGTGGGAAGGAGTGGGTGGAGCACCCTGGGGAACTGGTGAATTGACAGCCTTTCAGAATCCTGGAGTGCCCTCTGGTGGTCAAGGCAGCAACGATCCTGAGAATTGATTCTCAAAATGCCATTTTCTTTTTAATTTTTTTTTTTAAAAATTGGATACTTTGATACTTTGTTTACTTACATTTCAAATGTTATACTCTTTCCCGGTTTCCCCCGGAAAGCCTATCACATCCCCCTTTCCCTGCTTCTATGAGGATTTTCACTCCCCAACTCACCCACTCCTGCTTTCCTGTCCTGGTATTCCCCTATACTGGGGCATCCAGCCTTCACAGGACCAAGGGCCTCTCCTCTCACTGATGTCTGACCAGGCTGTCCTCTGTTGCATATGCAGCTGGAGCCACGGGTCCCTCCATGTGAACTCTTCAGCATTAGAATAGTGACTAAGATAATGCCCAAATGCTTAAGAAAGGACTATATTACATGGTTAACTGAAATGTTTGGAAGAATCTTGTGCTTTATTTCTCTCTGTTCAACAAATACTGAAAGGGCTGATTTGAAGGTATAGGACAATCACCAGAACTATCCAAGTAGTTTTTACTGTTCTTTCCCTGTATTTGTGGCATTAGGTATCAAACTAAGTTCTCTGTGTGATAGAAGAGTACTCTTTGGGAGTGTACTGAGATTGTGGGAACTGGATTCTCGGACAGGGGTGATGGAGGTGAAGTCACAATCTTGGGAAACAGACTCTGGAGACGAAAATCGAGGTACAGATCTATACTGTATTGCAAAACAACAAGCATTTTTAAATAGTCTTTAGACCAATGGGGAATTGACAGGAACTCTGGAGTAGCCAACTATCCCAGTGACATTATGGGCAGGTGTCACACTTGAGAGGACTTCTGTGAACATGGGGGAAGCAGTCACTGCTCTGTTCCAGGCCCATTATGACGTTCTAGTTTGCTAGGGTCTTTTATGTTTCATGGTAGGCACTCATACTATTACGGTTGTATGTAAGCCTCCATCACCATCCTCTGAGTCCCAAGTCTGGGTGGCCTTTACTTCAGTTTCAGTTCCACATGTTGTCTCCCTTATTGCTCTTGTGACTATTTTGTTATGTTTCATAGAGAAACCAAAGCACCCTCACTTAATTAAGTCTTCCTTCTTCTTGAGCTTGGTGAATTGTAACTTGTTTATTTTGAGCTTATGGGCTAACATCCACTTATCAGTTAGTGCATACCATGTGTGTCCTTTTGTGATTGGGTTACCTCACTCAGGATGACACTTTCTAGTTGAATCCATAAAATGGGTATTTTAAGACAGGATGTTGGCAAGGAAAAGAAAAGTTGGATATTCTAAGAGAGGTAAATAAACACTCCATTGTATAGGGAAGTTCCCTAAACTCAGTAAGTAAATGACTCAATACAGCAACAGGAAATCCATGAAAATAACTAGATTCACTATAGCCTAGCCTCTCCAGGAATATTTAAGGCATAAGGGACCCACTGAGGTGCCCTTAGACAACGTGACCTGGAAAAGATAATCTCCAACCTGTTGAACTGCCTACAGGCTGTGCAATATGCTCTAGGTTTCTTGTGAGGTAGGTTTTTGGTAATTCAGTGTCTTCAAGTCATTTCTTCTGTTACAAGCTAACCTTTATTCCTGTAACTTAATACAGTAATAAACAAATACAGTTAATAAACAAAGTTAATAAATACAGTATCTGTTCACCACGTTAGACTTTGCAGGTATGTTTACTTTTGTGTTTTGTAGTTTATTTTATTTTATTTTTTACCTACAGTGAGCACGTTTGTTCTCAACTTCTTAGGAATAGTGTCATAAAAGACTCTTAACTTTTCCCTTGCAAAACAAAGTGCTGCGAATACTAAAAATGACACTTACAAAGAAGTTAAACTGAATACTATATAGATGTAGCCTACTGACTATAAGTTGAAAGAGTGATTAAGCAATATATGGACTATAGAAGTCATATATCTTATATATTAATGGAGTTTCTCTCAGCTCATGGTCTAATAATTAATGGCCTGCTCATGTAGACCTTATAAAATTGTATTATTAAACAACAGAGCAGACATAGCAGTGTTCTAAGGAAATCACTATGGTAAGCTAAATTAGAAAAACCTGACATTTATTACAAGAATCCCTTAAGATAGAAAGTAACTGGACTGGAATTTGTACACACAGGTGGTTATCTCATGTTAAAACTAGAGCAATACAGAAGGGTGAATCTGGATATATTTCTTTTTGTACATCATGAAATAAAATACCAAGAATGATTGGTATTACAGAACACAGCAGAAAAAATGCCTATGACCATGAACAGAGGGGGTAATGTAATGAAAATACTGACCAAAGAGCAACATTAATATCTCCTTATAAGTATGACAAAGTTGTGCTTTGCATACTCAATAAATACTGTTTCAATATATTCTTAGCAAATATGACAATTTGTATTTTTAGACTAAGAAAGACTATTATAGCTCATTCTGTTTAACAATGGGCCAATAAAAATATCAAATATGCTCATTCTGTTTAACAATGGGCCAATAAAAATATCAAATATGCTTACAGGTTACAGGGTCAGGCTTAAAGATTATGGGCATTTAAAGTATTACTGTGAAAGGTGAAATTAGTATTTGTGTAAAATGCTTATTAATTTAGTTCTCATGGTAACTTTTTACAATAGACCTATTATTAATAAGTATTAATTATACAGAAGTATGCTGATTATATAAGGAAATTTAAATAGTACCAATGATGTCCTGTTTTCTTTTAACAGGACCAACCTTTATATCTACAAAAGGTAATATAACTGAAATGTGAGGTTAGCAAATCGAAGTATGCTATGCAGAGCAGAAATGTAGACTTTTAAAAAATGTAGTTTAAAAAAATAAAACAAAACAATGATTTTTCTTAAATTATATTTGTGAATCCAGCAAAATCATTTCTGTAACAGAAACAGAAATATATTTATTCAGGATGTACTGTTTGTAAGAATACTTTCTTTTTAGGGAGCTTCCAAAGTATGACAAATATTAAAGCTACTACTTAAAAATATTATTAATTTGAGAATGTTTGAGAATCATAAGTTTGAAATGTTTCAATATATTCTCAGAATTATTTTCATTAAGTAGTTACTATCTTAACTAAGCCTTATATCTAACAATAACAGTTTTGGAGACTGGACAAAGAAAAAATGGCATTGCTGCCAAAGAATACTGATAATTACTAAAGAATTAGCCAGATATGTTGGAAAATGACACTTCAAAATGTTGTGGATTCTGACAACCACTTAATCCACAATACTGCAGAAAAAAAGTCTTCACAGCTTAACCTAATAAATTCTACCAAATCAGTCAGTCAGTCTGTCAGTCAGTCAGTCAGTCAGTCAGTCAGTCAGTCAGTCAGTCAGTCAGTCAGTCAGTCAGTCTTCTATTATGCTTCTACACATTCTGGTATAGAAAAAAGATGTGTATTTGTTATTACTTTCTTGAGAATGAGAATTAATAGCCAAACTATATTGTACATACATTTTCCATTTGTGTATTAGTATTGGGCATTAAGAATTAAACAGCCCTATTTATAATAGCCACAAGGTGGAAAGAACCCAGCTTTCCCTCAACAGAGAAATGAATTCAGAAAATGTGGTACATTTACACACTGGAGTACTACTCAGCTATGAAAAACAATGAATTCATGAAATTCTTAGGTAAGTGGATGGAACTGGAGAATGTCACCGAGTGAGGTAACTCATTCACAAAATAACACACATGGTATGCACTTGATGATAAGTGATTATTATCCCGAAAGTTCGAAATACCCAAGATACAAGTCACAGATCACACTAAGCCCAAGTTGAAGGAAGACCAAAGTGTGGATACTTTGATCCTTATTGAAAAGTAAGGCCATCGCAACTAATAGAATCGGAATAGGGCTCCCAATGGAGTAGCTATAGAAAGGACCTAAGGAGCTGAAGAGGTTTGCAGCTCTGTGGGAGGAATAACAATATATACCATCCGGTAGTCCCTGAGCTCCAAGGACTAAACCATCAATCATAGAATACACATGGAGGGACCCACGAATAAATTAAACAGTATACATATTTCACTGC